>NC_090447.1:1533057948-1533370647 GCF_031143425.1 Pleurodeles waltl | reverse complement strand
TGTGACTTTGTAGAGGGTCGCTGGGACTGTAAGGAAACAGTGAGGGTTAGAATAATAGCCCACCCCAAGACCCTGATAAGTGGGTGCAAAGTGCACCTAAATTCCCCAAAGAGCACAGAAGTCGTGATAGGGGAATTCTGCAGGAAAGACCAACACCAGCAATGCAACAACGATGGATTTCCAGACGAGAGTACCTATGGAACAAGGGGACCAAGTACAAAAGTCACGATCAAGTCGGGAGTGGGCAGATGCCCAGGAAATGCCAACTGTGGGTGCAAAGAAGCTGCCACCGGATGGTAGAAGCTATGGATTATGCAAGAACGACAAGGGCTAGAAAATTCCCCTTTGGAGGATGGATGTCCCACGTCGTGAAGAGTCGTGCAGAAGTGTTTTCCCGCAGAAAGACCGCAAACAAGCATTGCTAGCTGCAAGGGTCGCGGTTAGGGTTTTTGGATGCTGCTGTGGCCCAGGAGGGACCAGGATGTCGCCAATTGCGTGAGGAGACAGAGGGGGCGTCCAGCAAGACAAAGAGCCACTCAGAAGCAAGCAGCACCCGCAGAAGTTCAGGAACAGGCACTACGAAGTGGAGTGAACCGGAGCTCACCCGAAGTTGCACAAGAGGGTCCCACGAAGCCGGAGGACAACTCAGGAGGTCGTGCAATGCAGGTTAGAGTGCCGGGGACCCAGGCTTGGCTGTGCACAAAGGAAATCCTCGAGGAGTGCACAGGAGCCGGAGTAGCTGCAAAACACGCGGTTCCTAGCAATGCAGTCTAGCGTGGGGAGGCAAGGACTTACCTCCACCAAACTTGGACTGAAGAGTCACTGGACTGTGGGAGTCACTTGGACAGAGTTGCTGAGTTCAAGGGACCTCGCTCGTCGTGCTGAGAGGAGACCCAGAGGAACAGTGATGCAGTTCTTTGTTGCCTGCAGTTGCAGGGGGAAGATTCCGTCGGCCCGCGGGAGATTTGTTCGGAGCTTCTAGTGCAGAGAGGAGGCAGACTACCCCCACAGCATGCACCACCAGGAAAACAGTCGAGAAGGCGGCAGGATCAGCGTTACAAGGTCGCAGTAGTCGTCTTTGCTACTTTGTTGCAGTTTTGCTGGCTTCCATCGCGGTCAGCAGTCGATTCCTTGGCAGAAGGTGAAGAGAGAGATGCAGAGGAACTCTGATGAGCTCTTGCATTCGTTATCTAAGGAATTCCCCAAAGCAGAGACCCTAAATAGCCAGAAAAGGAGGTTTGGCTACTTAGGAGAGAGGATAGGCTAGCAACACCTGAAGGAGCCTATCAGAAGGAGTCTCTGACGTCACCTGCTGGCACTGGCCACTCAGAGCAGTCCAGTGTGCCAGCAGCACCTCTGTTTCCAAGATGGCAGAGGTCTGGAACACACTAGAGGAGCTCTGGGCACCTCCCAGGGGAGGTGCAGGTCAGGCTCCCCTTTCCTTTGTCCAGTTTCGCGCCAGAGCAGGGGCTGAGGGATCCCTGAACCGGTGCAGACTGGCTTATGCAGAGATGGGCACCATCTGTGCCCATCAAAGCATTTCCAGAGGCTGGGGGAGGCTACTCCTCCCCAGCCCTGACACCTTTTTCCAAAGGGAGAGGGTGTAACACCCTCTCTCTGAGGAAGTTCTTTGTTCTGCCTTCCTGGGCCAGGCCTGGCTGGACCCCAGGAGGGCAGAAACCTGTCTGAGGGGTTGGCAGCAGCAGCAGCTGCAGTGAAACCCCGGGAAAGGTAGTTTGGCAGTACCCGGGTCTGATCTAGAGACTTGGGGGATCATGGAATTGTTTCCCCAATGCCAGAATGGCATTGGGGTGACAATTCCATGATCCTAGACATGTTACATGGCCATGTTCGGAGTTACCATTGTGACGCTATATATATGTCGTGACATATGTATAGTGCACGCGTGTAATGGTGTCCCCGCACACACAAAGTCCGGGGAATTTGCCCTGAACAATGTGGGAGCACCTTGGCTAGTGCCAGGGTGCCCACACACTAAGTAACTTAGCACCCAATCTTTACCAGGTAAAGGTTAGACATATAGGTGACTTATAAGTTACTTAAGTGCAATGGTAAATGGCTGTGAAATAACGTGGACGTTATTTCACTCAGGCTGCACTGGCAGGCCTGTGTAAGAATTGTCAGATCTCCCTATGGGTGGCACAAGAAATGCTGCAGCCCATAGGGATCTCCTGGAACCCCAATACCCTGGGTACCTCAGAACCATATACTAGGGAATTATAAGGGTGTTCCAGTATGTCAATGTAAATTGGTGAAATTGGTCACTAGCCCGTTAGTGACAATTTGGAAAGAAATGTGAGAGCATAACCACTGAGGTTCTGGATAGCAGAGCCTCAGTGAGACAGTTAGTCATAACACAAGTAACACATACAGGGCACACTTATGAGCACTGGGGCCCTGGCTGGCAGGGTCCCAGTGACACATACAACTAAAACAACATATATACAGTGAAATATGGGGGTAACATGCCAGGCAAGATGGTACTTTCCTACACAACCCCCTCCCTCCCCCAAAAGAAGGACAATAAGACTAGCCATGCCCTGATGAGTCTTCATTTTCTATGTGGAAATATCTGGAGAGTCCATCTGCATTGGAGTGGGTACTCCCAGGTCTATGTTCCACTGTATAGTCCATTCCCTGTAGGGATATGGACCACCTCAACAATTTAGGGTTTTCACCTTTCATTTGTTTTAGCCAAAGTAGAGGTTTGTGGTCTGTCTGAACAACGAAGTGAGTGCCAAACAGGTATGGCCTCAACTTCTTCAGTGCCCAGACCACAGCAAAGGCCTCCCTCTCTATGGCAGACCAACGCTTTTCTCTAGGGGTCAACCTCCTGCTGATAAAAGCAACAGGTTGATCCTGGCCCTCAGAATTAAGTTGTGATAAGACTGCCCCTACCCCTAATTCAGATGCATCAGTTTGGACAACGATTTTTTTGGAGTAACAGGGGCTTTTCAGGACAGGTGCAGAGCACATGGCCTGCTTCAGCTCCTCAAAAGCTTTCTGACAGTTTGCTGTCCATAATACCTTCTTAGGCATTTTCTTAGATGTGAGGTCATTAAGAGGGGCTGCAATGGAGCCATAGTTCTTTATGAACCTCCTGTAGTACCCAGTGAGGCCTAAAAAGGCTCTCACTTGAGTCTGAGTTGTAGGGTGAACCCAATCTATAATAGTTTGGATTTTCCCCTGAAGTGGTGCAATCTGTTCTCCACCTACTAGGTGTCCCAGATAAACCTCCTTCCCCTGCCCTATCTGGCACTTTGAAGCCTTGATAGCGAGGCCTGCCTTTTGCAGGGCCTCCAACACTTTCCATAGGTGGACCAGGTGATCATCCCAGCTGGAGCTAAAGACAGCTATATCATCTAGATATGCTGCACTAAAAGCTTCCAGCCCTTGCAGGACTGTGTTCACCAACCCTTGAAAAGTGGCAGGTGCATTTTTCAATCCAAAAGGCATTACTGTGAATTGGTAATGGCCTCCAATTGTTGAAAATGCAGTTTTTGCTTTTGCATCTTCTGATAACTTGATCTGCCAATACCCTGCAGTCAAATCAAAAGTGCTTAGATACTTGGCAGATGCCAGTGTATCTGTTAGCTCATCTGCCCTGGGTATAGGGTGAGTATCAGTTTTGGTTACCTGGTTGAGACCTCTGTAGTCAACACAAAATCTCCTTTCCCTTTTACCATCTTTGGAATGAGGTTTTGGTACAAGTACCACAGGAGAGGCCCATGGACTTTCAGAGTGCTCAACCACTCCCAGTTCAAGCATTTTCTGCACTTCTTGCTTTATGCAGTCTCTAACATGGTCAGGCTGCCTATAGATCTTAATTTTGACAGGCAAGCTGTCTCCAGTATCTATAGTGTGCTCACACCAAGAAGTGGTGCCTGGCACAGTAGAGAAGAGTTCAGAAAACTGACCCAGGAGATTTATGCAGTGGTCTTTCTGCTCAGCAGTAAGACAATCTGCCAGTACTACACCTTCCACTAGAGCATCTTGTTCTGTGGAAGAGAAGAGATCAGGGAGAGGGTCACTCTCTTCTTCCTGTCCCTCATCTGTTGCCATGAGCAGGGTGAGATCAGCCCTGTCATAGTAGGGTTTCAGGCGATTGACATGGAGCACCCTAAGGGGACTCCTGGCAGTGCCTAAGTCAACTAAGTAGGTGACTTCACCCTTCTTTTCAACAATTATGTGGGGTCCACTCCATTTGTCTTGGAGTGCTCTTGGGGCCACAGGCTCCAAGACCCACACTTTCTGCCCTGGTTGGTACTGAACCAAAACAGCCTTCTGGTCATGCCATTGCTTTTGGAGCTCTTGGCTGGCCTGAAGGTTTTTACTGGCCTTTTTCATGTACTCAGCCATCCTAGATCTTAGGCCAAGTACATAGTCCACTATGTCTTGCTTTGGAGCTTTTAAAGGTTGTTCCCAACCCTCCTTCACAAGTGTTAGGGGACCTCTCACAGGGTGTCCAAATAGGAGTTCAAAGGGGCTGAAGCCCACTCCTTTTTGGGATACCTCCCTGTAAGCAAAAAGGAGGCAAGGTAACAGGATATCCCATCTCCTGCGGAGTTTTTCAGGGAGTCCCATTATCATACCTTTGAGAGTTTTGTTAAATCTCTCCACCAGTCCATTTGTTTGTGGATGATAGGGTGTGGTGAACTTGTATGTCACACTACATTCCTTCCACATGGCCTTTAAGTAAGCAGACATGAAATTGCTTCCCCTGTCTGATACCACCTCTTTTGGGAAGCCCACCCTGGAAAATATTACCAGGAGGGCCTTTGCCACTGCAGGAGCTGTAGTGGTCCTTAGAGGAATTGCTTCAGGATATCTGGTGGCATGGTCCACTACCACTAAGATAAACCTATTGCCTGAAGCATTAGGAAGGTCAAGGGGGCCAACTATGTCAACCCCTACCCTTTCAAATGGATCCCCAACCACAGGCAGTTGAATAAGGGGTGCCTTTGGAGTGCCACCTGTCTTGCCACTGGCTTGACAGGTTTCACAGGACTTACAAAATTCCTTTGTGTCCTCTGACATTCTAGGCCACTGAAACAAGGGGACAAGCCTGTCCCAAGTTTTCATTTGCCCCAAATGTCCAGCTAAGGGAATGTCGTGGGCTAGAGTTAGGAGGAAATTTCTGTATTCCTGAGGAATCACCAATCTCCTGGCAGCTCCAGGTTTTGGATCCCTTGCTTCAGTATACAAAAGGTTGTCCTCCCAGTAAAGTCTGTGAGAGTCACTGACATCCCCATTTGCTTGTTTGACAGCTTGCTGCCTTAGACCCTCTAGTGTGGGACAGGTATGCTGTGCCACACTCAGCTCCGCCCTGGCAGGCCCCCTTCACCCAAAAGCTCAGCAGTGTCTGCTTCCAGCTCCTCTGGTGTAGGTTCTGCACAGGGTGGAAATTCTTCTTCCTCAGAAGTTGAATCCACTGTAGAGGGAGGGATAGTAGGTAGTAATTTACCCTTACTAACCCTAGCTTTAGGGAGCACTTGGTCCATTCTTCCAGGATCCAAGTCACCCTGTCCTTTTTGCTTTTTGGCCTGAGCCCTGGTTAAAGGAAAAATATGCCCTGGAATGCCCAGCATTGCTGCATGAGCCTCCAACTCCACTTCTGCCCAAGCTGATGTCTCTAAATCATTCCCTAATAGACAGTCTACAGGTAAATCTGAGGCAACCACAACTTTCTTTGGACCAGTAATCCCCCCCAGTTGAGATTCACAACAGCCATGGGGTGGCTAAGAGTGTTGTTATGACCATCGGTTACTTGGTACTGGTGACCAAGTAGGTGTTGTTCAGGGTGGACCAGTTTCTCTATTACGATTGTAACACTGGCACCTGTGTCCCTGTAGGCCTGAACCTCAACACCATTTATTAGGGTTAGTTGCTTGTACTTATCCATGTTAAGGGGACAAGCAACCAAGGTGGCTAAATCAATAGCCCCCTCAGAGACTAACACAGCCTCTGTGGTCTCCCTAATCAGACCAACCCCAACTAAGTTACCAAAAGTGAGCCCAGCTACTCCCTTGGATTGGCTATTAGTAGGTTTGCTCCTACCACCACTGCTATTACTAGGGGCACTAGGTGTAGCAGCAGGGGTTGTAGTGGTAGGAGGCTTGGTGCTTTTCTTTGGACAACTGGGATCTGTTGTCCAATGGCCTTTTATTTGACATAAATAGCACCATGGTTTCTTTTCTTTGTTTTGATTCGAAGAGGATTTGGGCCCACCACCCCCACCAGAGTGTTTTTGTGGGCCTGATGAAGACTCATTTTTAGATTTGTCCCCACCCTTGTCAGAAGACTTACCATCCTTCTTCTTGCATCCTTGCATGCTTTGAAACAGAAGTATGGTGAGAATGAACAGAGGGAGACCTGGCCCTAACAGATGGCACTCTAACAACCTGGCTAACAGAAGTAACACTCCTACTATGATGAGAGGTAACACTATTATTGTGGTGTGAATTCACATCAGTACCAGCTATGCTAGGTGGTCTGCTAATGGGCAGGTTGGGAAGGTTCCCTTCTAAATCCTTTGCTAGGGGTGCCCCAGGGTCAGATTGGGAACCATCAGCTAATTTCTCAACAGAAGTGCCAACTCTGGTCTTATCTTGTTCAATGAGCAGATTAACCAACAGTTCTCTAGAGGGATTCTTCCCTACCCCAAAACCTCTTTCAATGCAGAGACTCCTTCCTCCTTTCCAGCTAAGGTGATCATAAGCAAGTTTGGACGGATCAACAGTTTGGCCTGTACCATACATTTTAGAAAGTGTTTAAGGGACAGAAAAAGAAAGAAAAGGTTTTTACAACTTTTTAAAGAACAGAAAAAAAAACTTATAAAACTTTTTAAGAACTTTTAGAAAGTTTAGAGGTACTTTTCAGCACTTAGCAAAGAAGTGAGAGAAGAAAAGCAAAACTTTTTGGTTAGGTGTACATACACTGAACTTGTTTTGTATATTTTTCTCTTATGAAAAGTACAATGACAAAAGTGGTAAGTAGTTGCAAAGTACTTATCCCACCGCTGCCACCAATGTAGGAGGCTGGACTGGATTGTAGTGAGTACCAAGGGGTACTTACACCTTGCACCAGGCCCAGGTATCCCTTATTAGTGTAGAGGGGTGTCTAGCAGCCTAGGCTGATAGAAAAGGTAGCTTAGCAGAGCAGCTTGGGCTGAACTAGGAGACGAGTGAAGCTCCTACAGTACCACTAGTGTCGTATGCACAATATCATAAGAAAACACAATACAGAGATATACTCAAAATAAAGGTACTTTATTTTTATGACAATATGCCAAAGTATCTCAGTGAGTACCCTCAGTATGAGGATAGCAAATATACACAAGATATATGTACACAATACCAAAATATGCAGTAATAGCAATAGAAAACAGTGCAAACAATGTATAGTCACAATAGAATGCAATGGGGGCACATAGGGATAGGGGCAACACAAACCATATACTCTAGAAGTGGAATGCGAACCACGAATGGACCCCAAACCTATGTGACCTTGTAGAGGGTTGCTGGGACTGTAATGAAACAGTGAGGGTTAGAAAAATAGCCCACCCCAAGACCCTGAAAAGTGGGTGCAAAGTGCACCTAAGTTCCCCAAAGAGCACAGAAGACGTGATTGGGGAATTCTGCAGGAAAGACCAACACCAGCAATGCAAAAACGATGGATTTTCTGACGAGAGTACCTGTGGAACAAGGGGACCAAGTCCAAAAGTCACGATCAAGTCGGGAGTGGGCAGATGCCCAGGAAATGCCAACTGTGGGTGCAAAGAAGCTGCCACCGGATGGTAGAAGCTATGGATTCTGCAAGAACGACAAGGGCTAGAAACTTCCCCTTTGGAGGATGGATGTCCCACGTCGTGAAGAGTCGTGCAGAAATGTTTTCCCGCAGAAAGACCACAAACAAGCCTTGCTAGCTGCAAGGGTCGCAGTTAGGGTTTTTGGATGCTGCTGTGGCCCAGGAGGAACCAGGATGTCGCCAATTGCGTGAGGAGACAGAAGGGGCGTCCAGCAAGACAAAGAGCCCACTCAGAAGCAAGCAGCACCCGCAGAAGTGCAGGAACAGGCACTACAAAGTGGAGTGAACCGGAGCTCACCCGAAGTTGCACAAGAGGGTCCCACGAAGCCGGAGGACAACTCAGGAGGTCGTGCAATGCAGGTTAGAGTGCCGGGGACCCAGGCTTGGCTGTGCACAAAAGAAATCCTCGAGGAGTGCACAGGAGCCGGAGTAGCTGCAAAACACACGGTTCCCAGCAATGCAGTCTAGCGTGGGGAGGCAAGGACTTACCTCCACCAAACTTGGACTGAAGAGTCACTGGACTGTGGGAGTCACTTGGACAGAGTTGCTGAGTTCAAGGGACCTCGCTCGTCGTGCTCAGAGGAGACCCAGAGGACCGGTGATGCAGTTCTTTGGTGCCTGTGGTTGCAGGCGGAAGATTCCGTCGACCCACGGGAGATTTCTTCAGAGCTTCTAGTGCAGAGAGGAGGCAGACTACCCCCACAGCATGCACCACCAGGAAAACAGTCGCGAAGGCGGCAGGATCAGCGTTACAAGGTCGCAGTAGTCGTCTTTGCTACTTTGTTGCAGTTTTGCAGGCTTCCATCGCGGTCAGCAGTCGATTCCTTGGCAGAAGGTGAATAGAGAGATGCAGAGGAACTCTGATGAGCTCTTGCATTCGTTATCTAAGGAATTCCCCAAGCAGAGACCCTAAATAGCCAGAAAAGGAGGTTTGGCTACTTGGGAGAGAGGATAGGCTAGCAACACCTGAAGGAGCCTATCAGAAGGAGTCTCTGACGTCACCTGCTGGCACTGGCCACTCAGAGCAGTCCAGTGTGCCAGCAGCACCTCTGTTTCCAAGATGGCAGAGGTCTGGAGCACACTGGAGGAGCTCTGGGCACCTCCAGGGGAGGTGCAGGTCAGGGGAGTGGTCACTCCCCTTTCCTTTGTCCAGTTTCGCGCCAGAGCAGGGCTGAGGGATCCCTGAACCGGTGCAGACTGGCTTATGCAGAGATGGACACCATCTGTGCCCATCAAAGCATTTCCAGAGGCTGGGGGAGGCTACTCCTCCCCAGCCCTGACACCTTTTTCCAAAGGGAGAGGGTATAACTCCCTCTCTCTGAGGAAGTCCTTTGTTCTGCCTTCCTGGGCCAGGCCTGGCTGGACCCCAGGAGGGCAGAAACCTGTCTGAGGGGTTGGCAGCACCAGCAGCTGCAGTGAAACCCCGGGAAAGGTAGTTTGGCAGTACCCGGGTCTGAGCTAGAGATTCGGGGGATCATGGAATTGTCTCCCCAATGCCAGAATGGCATTGGGGTGACAATTCCATGATCCTAGACATGTTACATGGCCATGTTCGGAGTTACCATTGTGACGCTATACATTTGTCGTGACATATGTATAGTGCACGCGTGTAATGGTGTCCCCGCACTCACAAAGTCCGGGGAATTTGCCCTGAACAATGTGGGAGCACCTTGGCTAGTGCCAGGGTGCCCACACACTAAGTAACTTAGCACCCAACCTTTACCAGGTAAAGGTTAGACATATAGGTGACTTATAAGTTACTTAAGTGCAGTGGTAAATGGCTGTGAAATAACGTGGACATTATTTCACTCAGGCTGCACTGGCAGGCCTGTGTAAGAATTGTCAGATCTCCCTATGGGTGGCACAAGAAATGCTGCAGCCCATGGGGATCTCCTGGAACCCCAATACCCTGGGTACCTCAGTACCATATACTAGGGAATTATAAGGGTGTTCCAGTATGTCAATGTAAATTGGTGAAATTGGTCACTAGCCTGTTAGTGACAATTTGGAAAGAAATGAGAGAGCATAACCACTAAGGTTCTGGATAGCAGAGCCTCAGTGAGACAGTTAGTCATAACACAGGTAACACATACAGGGCACACTTATGAGCACTGGGGCCCTGGCTGGCAGGGTCCCAGTGACACATACAACTAAAACAACATATATACAGTGAAATATGGGGGGAACATGCCAGGCAAGATGATACTTTCCTACGCCTGGGAGCTGTCGGGGTTGCGGATGGCAGGTGCCTGGGAGCTGTCAGGGTTGCGGATGGTAGGTGCCTGGGAGCTGTCCGGGTTGCGGATGGTAGGTGCCTGGGAGCTGTCAGGGTTACAGACGGTAGGTGCCTGGGAGCTGTCAGGGTTGCTGATGGTAGGTGCCTGGGAGCTGTCGGGGTTGCGGATGGTAGGTGCCTGGGAGCTGTCAGGGTTGCAGATGGTAGGTGGTGCCTGGGAGCTGTCAGGGTTGCGGATGGTAGGTGCCTGGGAGCTGTCAGGGTTGCAGATGGTAGGTGGTGCCTGGGAGCTGTCAGGGTTGCGGGTGGGTGGTGCCTGGGAGCTGTCGGGGTTGAGGATGGTAGGTGCCTGGGAGCTGTCGGGGTTGCGGATGGCAGGTGCCTGGGAGCTGTCAGGGTTGCGGATGGTAGGTGCCTGGGAGCTGTCAGGGTTGCGGATGGGTGGTGCCTGGGAGCTGTCGGGGTTGCAGATGGTAGGTGCCTGGGAGCTGTCAGGGTTGCGGATGGTAGGTGCCTGGGATCTGTCGGGGTTGCAGATGGTAGGTGCCTGGGAGCTGTCAGGGTTGCGGATGGTAGGTGCGGTCAGGGTTGCAGATCGGTGGTGCATGGGAGCTGTCGGGGTTTCGGATGGTAGGTGCCTGGGAGCTGTCAGGGTTGCGGATGCTAGGAGCTGTCAGGGTTGCGGACGGCAGGTACCTGGGAGCTGTCAGGGTTGCGGATGGTAGGACCTGTCAGGGTTGCGGACGGCAGGTGCCTGGGGGCTGTCAGGGTTGCGGATGGTAGGTGCCTGGGAGCTGTATGGGTGGTGGATAGTAGGTGCCTGGGAGCTGTCAGGGATGCGCATGGTAGGTGCCTGGGAGCTGTCAGGGTTGCAGATGGCAGGTGCCTGGGAGCTGTCAGGGTTGCGGATGGCAGGTGGCTGGGAGCTGTCAGGGTTGCGGGTGGGTGGTGCCTGGGAGCTGTCAGGGTTGCGGATGGCAGGTGCCTGGGAGCTGTCAGGGTTGCGGAAGGCAGGTGGCTGGAAGCTGTCAGGGTTGCGGATGGGTGGTGCCAGGGAGCTGTCAGGGTTGCGGATGGTAGGTGCCTGGGAGCTGTCAGGGTCGCGGATGGGTGGTGCCTGGGAACTGTTGGGGTTGCAGATGGTAGGTGCCTGGGAGCTGTCAGGGTTGCGGATGGTAGGTGCCTGGGAGCTGTCAGGGTGCATGGTTACAGATGGTAGGTGCCTGGGAGGTGTCAAGGTTGTGGATGGCAGGTGGCTCGGAGCTGTCAGGGTTGCGGACGGTAGGTGCCTGGGAGCTGTCAGGGTTGCGGATGGTAGGTGCCTCGGAGCTGTCAGGGTTGCGGATGGAAGGTGGTGCCTGGGAGCTGTCAGGGTTTGCGGACGGTAGGTGCCTGGGAGCTGTCAGGGTTGCGCATGGTAGGTGCCTGGGAGCTGTCAGGGTTGCAGATGGCAGGTGCCTGGGAGCTGTCAGGGTTGCGGATGGCAGGTGGCTGGGAGCTGTCAGGGTTGCGGGTGGGTGGGGCCTGGGAGATGTCAGGGTTGCGGATGGTAGGTGCCTGGGAGCTGTCAGGGTTGCGGATGGCAGGTGCCTGGGAGCTGTCAGGGTTGCGGAAGGCAGGTGGCTGGAAGCTGTCAGGGTTGCGGATGGGTGGTGCCTGGGAGCTGTCAGGGTTGCGGATGGTAGGTGCCTGGGAGCTGTCAGGGTTGCGGATGGCAGGTGGCTGGGAGCTGTCAGGGTTGCGGGTGGGTGGTGCCTGGGAGCTGTCAGGGTTGCGGATGGTAGGTGCCTGGGAGCTGTCAGGGTTGCAGATGGCAGGTGCCTGGGAGCTGTCAGGGTTGCGGATGGCAGGTGGCTGGGAGCTGTCAGGGTTGCGGGTGGGTGGTGCCTGGGAGCTGTCAGGGTTGCAGATGGTAGGTGCCTGGGAGCTGTCAGGGTTGCGGATGGCAGGTGCCTGGGAGCTGTCAGGGTTGCGGAAGGCAGGTGGCTGGGAGCTGTCAGGGTTGCGGATGGCAGGTGGCTGGGAGCTGTCAGGGTTGCGGGTGGGTGGTGCCTGGGAGCTGTCAGGGTTGCAGATGGTAGGTGCCTGGGAGCTTTCAGGGTTGCGGATGGCAGGTGCCTGGGAGCTGTCAGGGTTGCGGAAGGCAGGTGGCTGGAAGCTGTCAGGGTTGCGGATGGGTGGTGCCTGGGAGCTGTCAGGGTTGTGGATGGTAGGTGCCTGGGAGCTGTCAGGGTTGCAGATGGGTGGTGCCTGGGAACTGTTGGGGTTGCAGATGGTAGGTGCCTGGGAGCTGTCAGGGTTGCGGATGGTAGGTGCCTGGAAGCTGTCAGGGTTGCGGATGGCAGGTGCCTGGGAGCTGTCAGGGTGCATGGTTACAGATGGTAGGTGCCTGGGAGGTGTCAAGGTTGTGGATGGCAGGTGGCTCGGAGCTGTCAGGGTTGCGGACGGTAGGTGCCTGGGAGCTGTCAGGGTTGCGGATGGTAGGTGCCTCGGAGCTGTCAGGGTTGCGGATGGTAGGTGGTGCCTGGGAGCTGTCAGGGTTTGCGGACGGTAGGTGCCTGGGAGCTGTCAGGGTTGCGGAAGGCAGGTGCCTGGGAGCTGTCAGGGTTGCAGATGGTAGGTGGTGCCTGGGAGCTGTCAGGGTTGCGGATGGGTGGTGCCTGGGAGCTGTCAGGGTTGTGGATTTTAGGTGCCTGTGAGCTGTCAGGGTTGTGGTTGGCAGGTGCCTGGGAGCTGTCAGGGTGCAGGGTTGCAGATGGTAGGTGCCTGGGAGGTGTCAGGGTTGCAGATAGTAGGTGGTGCCTGGGAGCTGTCAGGGTTGCAGATGGTAGGTGGTGCCTGGGAGCTGTCGGGGTTGTGGATGGTAGGTGCCTGGGAACTGTCAGGGTTGCGGATGGTAGGTGCGTGGGAGCTGTCAGGGTTGCGGATGGTTGGTGCCTGGGAGCTGTCAGGGTTGCGGATGGTAGGTGCCTGGGAGCTGTCAGGGTTGCGGATGGTAGGTGCCTGGGAGCTGTCGGGGTTGAGGATGGTAGGTGCCTGGGAGCTGTCAGGGTTGCAGATGGCAGGTGCCTGGGAGCTGTCAGGGTTGCGGATGGCAGGTGGCTGGGAGCTGTCAGGTTTGCGGGTGGGTGGTGCCTGGGAGCTGTCGGGGTTGCAGATGGTAGGTGGCTGGGAGCTGTCAGGGTTGCGGATGGGTGGTGCCTGGGAGCTGTCAGGGTTGTGGATGGTTGGTGCCTGGGAGCTGTCAGGGTTGCGGATGGCAGGTGGCTGGGAGCTGTCAGGGTTGCGGATTGCGGATGGCAGGTGGCTGGGAGCTGTCAGGGTTGCGGATGGGTGGTGCCTGTGAGCTGTCAGGGTTGCGGATGGTAGGTGCCTGGAAGCTATCAGGGTTGCAGATGGCAGGTGCCTGGGAGCTGTCAGGGTTGCGGATGGCAGGTGCCTGGGAGCTGTCAGGGTTGCGGATGGCAGGTGGCTGGGAGCTGTCAGGGTTGCGGACGGTAGGTGCCTGGGAGCTGTCAGGGTTGCAGATGGTAGGAGCTGTCAGGGTTGCGGATGGCAGGTGCCTGGGAGCTGTCAGGGTTGCGGATGGGTGGTGCATGGGAGCTGTCGGGGTTTCGGATGGTAGGAGCTGTCAGGGTTGCGGATGGCAGGTGCCTGGGAGCTGTCAGTGTTGCGGAAGGTAGGAGCTGTCAGGGTTGCGGATGGTAGGTGGTGCCTGGGAGCTGTCGGGGTTGCAGATGGTAGGTGGTGCCTGGGTGCTGTCGGGGTTGCGGATGGGAGGTGGTGCCTGGGAGCTGTCAGGGTTGCGGATGTCAGGTGCCTGGGAGCTGTCAGGGTTGCTGTCAGGGTTGCGGATGGCAGGTGCCTGGGAGCCGTCAGGGTTGCGGATGGGTGGTGCATGGGAGCTGTCGGGGTTTCGGATGGTAGGAGCTGTCAGGGTTGCGGATGGTAGGTGCCTGCGAGCTGTCGGGGTTGAGGATGGTAGGTGCCTGGGAGCTGTCAGGGTTGCAGATGGCAGGTGCCTGGGAGCTGTCAGGGTTGCAGATGGCAGGTGGCTGGAAGCTGTCAGGGTTGCGGGTGGGTGGTTCCTGGGAGCTGTCAGGGTTGCAGATGGTAGGTGGCTGGGAGCTGTCAGGGTTGCGGATGGGTGGTGCCTGGGAGCTGTCAGGGTTGCGGATGGGTGGTGCCTGGGAGCTGTCAGGGTTGCGGATGGCAGGTGGCTGGGAGCTGTCAGGGTTGCGGGTTGCGGATGGCAGGTGGCTGGGAGCTGTCAGGGTTGCGGATGGGTGGTGCCTGGGAGCTGTCAGGGTTGCGGATGGTAGGTGCCTGGAAGCTGTCATGGTTGCGGATGGCAGGTACCTGGGAGCTGTTAGGGTTGCGGATGGCAGGTGCCTGGGAGCTGTCAGGGTTGCGGATGGCAGGTGGCTGGGAGCTGTCAGGGTTGCGGACGGTAGGTGCCTGGGAGCTGTCAGGGTTGCAGATGGTAGGAGCTGTCAGGGTTGCGGATGGCAGGTGCTTGGGAGCTGTCAGGGTTGCGGATGGGTGGTGCATGGGAGCTGTCGGGGTTTCGGATGGGGGGAGCTGTCAGGGTTGCGGATGGTAGGAGGTGCCTGGGAGCTGTCGGGGTTGCAGATGGTAGGTGGTGCCTGGGAGCTGTCGGGGTTGCGGATGGTAGGTGGTGCCTGGGAGCTGTCAGGGTTGTGGATGGCAGGTGCCTGGGAGCTGTCAGGGTTGCTGTCAGGGTTGCGGATGGCAGGTGCCTGGGAGCTGTCAGGGTTGCGGATGGGTGGTGCATGGGAGCTGTCGGGGTTTCGGATGGTGGGAGCTATCAGGGTTGCGGATGGCAGGTGCCTGGGAGCTGTCAGTGTTGCGGATGGTAGGAGCTGTCAGGGTTGCGGATGGTAGGAGGTGCCTGGGAGTTGTCGGGGTTGCAGATGGTAGGTGGTGCCTGGGAGCTGTCTGGGTTGCAGATGGTAGGTGGTGCCTGGGAGCTGTCAGGGTTGTGGATGGCAGGTGCCTGGGAGCTGTCAGGGTTGCTGTCAGGGTTGTGGATGGCAGGTGCCTGGGAGCTGTCAGGGTTGCGGATGGGTGGTGCATGGGAGCTGTCGGGGTTTCGGATGGTAGGAGCTGTCAGGGTTGCGGATGGCAGGTGCCTGGGAGCTGTCAGTGTTGCAGATGGCAGGAGCTGTCAGGGTTGCGGATGGTAGGTGCCTGGGAGCTGTCAGGGTTGCGGACGGTAGGTGCCTGGGAGCTGTCAGGGTTGCGGATGGTAGGTGCCTGGAAGCTGTCAGGGTTGCTGTCAGGGTTGCGGATGGTAGGTGCCTGGGAGCTGTCAGGGTTGCGGATGGTAGGTGCCTGGGAGCTGTCAGGGTTGCGGACGGTAGGTGCCTGGGAGATGTCAGGGTTGCGGACGGTAGGTGCCTGGAAGCTGTCAGGGTTGCTGTCAGGGTTGCGGATGGTAGGTGCCTGGAAGCTGTCAGGGTTGCTGTCAGGGTTGCGGATGGTAGGTGCCTGGGAGCTGTCAGGGTTGCTGTCAGGGTTGCGGACGGTAGGTGCCTGGGAGCTGTCAGGGTTGCGGATGGTAGGTGCCTGGAAGCTGTCAGGGTTGCTGTCAGGGTTGCGGATGATAGGTGCCTGGAAGCTGTCAGGGTTGCTGTCAGGGTTGCGGATGGCAGGAGCTGTCAGGGGTGCGGATGGTAGGTGCCTGGGAGCTGTCAGGGTTGCGGACGGTAGGTGCCTGGGAGTTGTCAGGGTTGCGGACGGTAGGTGCCTGGGAGCTGTCAGGGTTGCGGACGGCAGGTGCCTGGGAGCTGTCAGGGTTACAGGCGGTAGGTGCCTGGGAGCTGTCAGGGTTGCGGATGGTAGGTGCCTGGGAGCTGTCAGGGTTGCGGGTTGCGGATGGCAGGTGGCTGGGAGCTGTCAGGGTTGCGGGTTGCGGATGGCAGGTGGCTGGGAGCTGTCAGGGTTGCGGATGGGTGGTGCCTGGGAGCTGTCAGGGTTGCGGATGGTAGGTGCCTGGAAGCTGTCAGGGTTGCGGATGGCAGGTGCCTGGGAGCTGTCAGGGTTGCGGATGGCAGGTGCCTGGGAGCTGTCAGGGTTGCGGATGGCAGGTGGCTGGGAGCTGTCAGGGTTGCGGACGGTAGGTGCCTGGGAGCTGTCAGGGTTGCAGATGGTAGGAGCTGTCAGGGTTGCGGATGGCAGGTGCTTGGGAGCTGTCAGGGTTGCGGATGGGTGGTGCATGGGAGCTGTCGGGGTTTCGGATGGTGGGAGCTGTCAGGGTTGCGGATGGTAGGAGGTGCCTGGGACCTGTCGGGGTTGCAGATGGTAGGTGGTGCCTGGGAGCTGTCGGGGTTGCGGATGGTAGGTGGTGCCTGGGAGCTGTCAGGGTTGTGGATGGCAGGTGCCTGGGAGCTGTCAGGGTTGCAGTCAGGGTTGCGGATGGCAGGTGCCTGGGAGCTGTCAGGGTTGCGGATGGGTAGTGCATGGGAGCTGTCGGGGTTTCGGATGGTGGGAGCTGTCAGGGTTGCGGATGGCAGGTGCCTGGGAGCTGTCAGTGTTGCGGATGGTAGGAGCTGTCAGGGTTGCGGATGGTAGGAGGTGCCTGGGAGTTGTCGGGGTTGCAGATGGTAGGTGGTGCCTGGGAGCTGTCTGGGTTGCAGATGGTAGGTGGTGCCTGGGAGCTGTCAGGGTTGTGGATGGCAGGTGCCTGGGAGCTGTCAGGGTTGCTGTCAGGGTTGTGGATGGCAGGTGCCTGGGAGCTGTCAGGGTTGCGGATGGGTGGTGCATGGGAGCTGTCGGGGTTTCGGATGGTAGGAGCTGTCAGGGTTGCGGATGGCAGGTGCCTGGGAGCTGTCAGTGTTGCAGATGGCAGGAGCTGTCAGGGTTGCGGATGGTAGGTGCCTGGGAGCTGTCAGGGTTGCTGTCAGGGTTGCGGACGGTAGGTGCCTGGGAGCTGTCAGGGTTGCGGATGGTAGGTGCCTGGAAGCTGTCAGGGTTGCTGTCAGGGTTGCGGATGGTAGGTGCCTGGAAGCTGTCAGGGTTGCTGTCAGGGTTGCGGATGGCAGGAGCTGTCAGGGGTGCGGATGGTAGGTGCCTGGGAGCTGTCAGGGTTGCGGACGGTAGGTGCCTGGGAGTTGTCAGGGTTGCGGACGGTAGGTGCCTGGGAGCTGTCAGGGTTGCGGACGGTAGGTGCCTGGGAGCTGTCAGGGTTGCAGATGGTAGGAGCTGTCAGGGTTGCGGATGGCAGGTGCTTGGGAGCTGTCAGGGTTGCGGATGGGTGGTGCATGGGAGCTGTCGGGGTTTCGGATGGTGGGAGCTGTCAGGGTTGCGAATGGTAGGAGGTGCCTGGGAGCTGTCGGGGTTGCAGATGGTAGGTGGTGCCTGGGAGCTGTCGGGGTTGCGGATGGTAGGTGGTGCCTGGGAGCTGTCAGGGTTGTGGATGGCAGGTGCCTGGGAGCTGTCAGGGTTGCAGTCAGGGTTGCGGATGGCAGGTGCCTGGGAGCTGTCAGGGTTGCGGATGGGTGGTGCATGGGAGCTGTCGGGGTTTCGGATGGTGGGAGCTGTCAGGGTTGCGGATGGCAGGTGCCTGGGAGCTGTCAGTGTTGCGGATGGTAGGAGCTGTCAGGGTTGCGGATGGTAGGAGGTGCCTGGGAGTTGTCGGGGTTGCAGATGGTAGGTGGTGCCTGGGAGCTGTCTGGGTTGCAGATGGTAGGTGGTGCCTGGGAGCTGTCAGGGTTGTGGATGGCAGGTGCCTGGGAGCTGTCAGGGTTGCTGTCAGGGTTGTGGATGGCAGGTGCCTGGGAGCTGTCAGGGTTGCGGATGGGTGGTGCATGGGAGCTGTCGGGGTTTCGGATGGTAGGAGCTGTCAGGGTTGCGGATGGCAGGTGCCTGGGAGCTGTCAGTGTTGCAGATGGCAGGAGCTGTCAGGGTTGCGGATGGTAGGTGCCTGGGAGCTGTCAGGGTTGCTGTCAGGGTTGCGGACGGTAGGTGCCTGGGAGCTGTCAGGGTTGCGGATGGTAGGTGCCTGGAAGCTGTCAGGGTTGCTGTCAGGGTTGCGGATGGTAGGTGCCTGGAAGCTGTCAGGGTTGCTGTCAGGGTTGCGGATGGCAGGAGCTGTCAGGGGTGCGGATGGTAGGTGCCTGGGAGCTGTCAGGGTTGCGGACGGTAGGTGCCTGGGAGTTGTCAGGGTTGCGGACGGTAGGTGCCTGGGAGCTGTCAGGGTTGCGGACGGCAGGTGCCTGGGAGCTGTCAGGGTTACAGGCGGTAGGTGCCTGGGAGCTGTCAGGGTTGCGGATGGTAGGTGCCTGGGAGCTGTCAGGGTTGCTGTCAGGGTTGCGGATGGTAGGTGGTGCCTGGGAGCTGTCAGGGTTGCTATCAGGGTTGCGGATGGTAGGTGGTGCCTGGGAGCTGTCAGGGTTGCTGTCAGGGTTGCGGATGGTAGGTGCCTGGGAGCTGTCAGGGTTGCCAGAGGTCTGTGTCAGGAGGAGGGGAGTGGAGCCGTCTCGCTCCCCTCGTGGTCGAGCCCACACAGGGAGAGGCAAAGCATTCCTTCCCTCTTCTGCCCCCCACAGCCGGGCCTGGTGTGACAAAGGCCTGGGGTGATTGGGGGTGCTCCGTGCATCACTCTGACCTCCACCTCTCTGAGCTCCGCCTCGTGCTGAGCCCACGCCTCCTTTCGTGGCTGGACCCCCGGGCTCGGCCTGGTGGGGCTAAGGCCTGAAGGCTGGGGGTCTACCGTGCTAGCCGGGTTTAGGGGTGCTCTGAGCTCGCCGTGTAGTGAGGCCACACCTCCTGCGTCTCTGTATCAATCTTTCTCTGCGACCCCAGTCTATCAGTCCGGCCAGCATCATCTGAGACACTTTTTGGGGTGCAGTGCGTGTAGCCAGGCGCTCACTACGTAGTAGTATAGTGAAGGCGCAGTCTTTGGTGCCCCCCAATTACTTCCTTCTCAAAGAATTCCCTCACTGCCACCCACCAGCAGCGCCCCTCATCTCTCCACAACCCCTCTCTGACATGTATTCAGTTTTTTTATAGTGCTCCTGATAGTTCTCTAGAACTCAGTTCTATGGTACACGTTCTTTGCAGCAGGCACATGAACCCTCTGCTCTGCCACGACGAGTCAAAACTGCCACTAGACAAAACTCTCATCTCTCTCCAGCAGGAACATGAACCACCAAGTTATCCTGACATTTTTATTTTTACCTGAAAACTGCCGGACACACAAGGAACTCTGCAGCAAGTGCTTTTAACCTGGGAGTTACTTTAAACTAGGGTGACCAGAATTGTAAGGCCAAAAACCAGGACATTTCACAAAAAAATTGAAGGTCTAAAATTTTACTTCAAATGAGCGCACAGAATGACTAAGGGGCATATTTAAGAGCCCCTAGCGCCTCTTTGCGCCACATTAGCGTAATTGTTTTTTACGTTAATGTGGCCCAATGAGGCCAAAATTATCATGCCAAATTAACAAAGTTGCACATGCATCGCGCCACTTTGCCTGCAACAGGCATAATGTATGTAAGGGAGGCGTTTTCCCGTTAGGAGGGGCCGATAAAATGACACCAAAAAATCAAAGAGATTTATTTGCAGCATTTTTATCGCCATTTTTAACGCCCGCTCTGAGCACGCGTTAAAAGGAGCCTCCCGTTGCTTTACATGGGCCTCTGGGTGCTTTGCACGATTAGCGTCAACAATTCTGACGCTAAACCTGCAAAGTGCCGAACTAGCGTAAAAACGTTGACACTTGTTCCCTAACTACCGCCATGGTGAGTTGTATGTTAAATACGGTGCACACATGGTGGTGTTAGGGGGCGCTAAGGAACGCAAGAAAAGTGGCATTGCACTAGGTACTGCACCACTTTTCATAAATATGCCCTTAAGAACATTAACAAAATGTATTTTTAAAGACAGTATAATGCCTGGTCATTAAATTGCTTTCTGATAACACCTGCTAACTATCTCTTTGGAAAACAAAAAAATCGCCTCCCACAGTTTTAAGGCGACCCTCTCTCAAAACCGGGACATGAACTAAATCTCACGAAATCTGCTGGGACAGCCGGTGGGATACAGGACGCCTGGTCACCCTATTTTAAACACAACGTCACCCAAGGTCAGCGCTAGGCGTGACTGCACCGGTCGCACCAGCCTAGAGCCAGCCCTGAGTAAAATAATTGTATGAGAAAATAGTGCTTAACATAGGTTTGGTTTAGTTAGTAAAACTGGGCCACGGTTCTTTGTTTTCTGATATTTTTTCATTAATAAAACCTATGATTTCTTTTGTGCAGCAAATAATGTATTTACAGCCAATGAAGATAATGTGCAAATACGTTGTTTTGAATTTAAAGGATTATTGGTTTGCTGCACAAGTAACATTTTTAGTGCTGTCTATTTAAATAAAAATCATGCGATGATTTTGTGTTTCTTTATTGAGAATATTATATCAGATGCGCTTTTTAGGGACCAGAGAGACTTATTTGACAGACATTTCTGTGTGTTTCTTAGAGAGGGGTAGATGCCTGTAGTCCTTTCTGTATTTAGGTTTATCTAATATTGTTCATTTCTTTGGCTACCTGATGGGCTGTGGCTACTTCATGTCTTAAAGACACGTGACAGTTTGCATTGTTATGATTTTGGTTTTATGCTAATTCCCTTGACTCTAGTTAATGACTTTAGCTTTCTGTAATGATACTGTCAGTTTAATAAATTTAAAAATACTGAGAAATGCCTTAATGTGCAGGTGTTCCTAAAGGTCCTAACTGAGCGTTAAGCTTAAGGATTCCCCTTTTCCTGCCCATAGACCCTCCCTAATTTATTTGGACCATCAGCAGTTTTTGGTGAAATCGCTTATTAGTGTAAAGAATTGCTACCAGTGCTGTTGCACCCCACCAACAGCGGCAGCTTCAACACCTTTACAAGAAAACGATAATAAACTTAGTTTATTATCGTTTCCTTGTAAAGGGGCGGGGTCACAGGCTGTGACGAGCACTGAGGGGGAGTGCACAGCACTCCCTCTCCGAACGCATGTATGTTTGGCCGGCCGTCTCGGGCTGGCCAAACACACATGCGCAGTAGGCTCTCTCCAGCCCGGCACTGTGTTGGTGGGCTGGAGAGAGCCTGCACAGGCCCCCAGTCTGCCTGGGATCCCCCAGCCAGGGCGCTCCCAGCCAATCCTAACACTGCTCTGAGCAGCGTCAGGATTGGCCACAGAGCAGGCTGGGGGCCTGTGCGTGCCTCCAGTGACCAGGAAGAAGGAGCGGCGTCGGCACGGCAAGGCAGGTAAGTTTTTATTTTTTTATTTTTTATTTAATGTTGTTCCCCCTCCACACCCTGCATGCCGCCCCACCCCTTCAGTGTGCAGTGAGACACGACTGAGTGCTACTTATGTGGCTAATTAGTTGATAGACCCTCAAGTTGGAGAATCCTACATGCAGTGAAGCGGCGGTCCAGACTGCTAAGTCTGACGGGTGATCTGGCGGTGGAGCTCAGAAGGTTGCATTAGTAAGTTTTAATAGGGTAGTATGTTTTGCATTCTGCGATTTGCGATGGGTGTTTGTGGGTTTTGGTGGTTGCATCTGTATTGTGTTTTTTTGGTATTGTGTCATTCACTGTATGTGGCATATTATGATCCGTTGATGAAGGTGCATTAATAAATATTGTTGATTATTAATTTGTCTTGACAAAGGGTACCTTATGTGAAGGTATTGGATTTTTTGGGAGAACTCGAGTTAGATAAAGGTGTCGGTGGAAATTAAATGGGGTGGTGTAAGATTTATATATAACTTGAAGTTTGTGCATTCCTTAATAGTCTGGTTGTGTGTGAGCACTAATTAAGAGTGGAATAGTGGATATTTATTCTGTGCAGAAGGGTAAACTATACTGATTCCAGGTTAGGTCATCGGCAGTCAAAGCCTGGCTCATTGTGCATGTAGTTGTGTAGGACCTTGAAGCGCTACTTCCCTCTTGTGGTAAGTCTGAATTACGTCCCATTTCCAGGTACATAAACCCAGGTTTTATTGCAGCGGTCTCCAACCTTTCATAATGTGAGAGCTACTTCTGATTATTTAAAACCGTTGTGAGCTACTGCCTAAGATAGGCAATGCAAATGCATAAATACACACAAAGGCCAAATAACTTAAAAACCCTGCCCCTAGGGTACCCAGACCTGCTACAGAGAGTTGTACTGCAAAACATTTACACTTGGAGTCTGTAGGGATTCTGGTTCTGGTTGCAGTACCCCCTTCCCACTTTTTGCCTGTTTTCTAGGTGTAACTTTGACTGAAGTACACTGGGTTCCTGCTAACCAGGCCCCCAGTGCCAGTGTTCCTTTCCCTAAACAAGACACATGATTACCTGAAGCCCAAGTGACCAGGCCCTTTAGCACATCTATAGGTCCCTAGTGAGTGGTACTCCTGGTGCCTAGGGCATGGGTATTAAAGAATGCCCCTCAGAGCTGCAGCACAACTTGTGCCACTCTGAAGAATCCTTATATCCTTATGCAGACTGTCATTGCAGGCTGTGTCAAGGTGCTCCCAAAATTGAAAACACGACATGGCACACACAAATGCTTGTAATATTTGTAAGTCACCCCAACAGCAGGCCTTCAGCCCTAAGGCCAGGTGCATTATATTAGAGGTGAGGGCATATAGGCATGAGTAAATATGCCCCTACTATGTATTTTGCAATTCTTAGACAAAGCACGTGAACAGGTAAGCCATTTTAAATACATGTGCTGGACACTGGTCAACACGAGTTCCCCTGCTACAAAATGGCTTCCCTGAACATTGAGATGTTTGGCATCAAGCATCTCATATTAATAAACCCTCACTGATTCCAGTGATGGATTTATTAACACATGCACCCATAGGGCACCTTAAAGGTGCCCTCTGAAAAACCTACCAACATCTGGTGAGCTCACTGACCGATGATGGCCAGTCTGCTACCAACAGACGAGAATCTGTCCTCCCAAGGTGAGAGCCTCCGCTCTCGAGAGGTCAGAAAAAAAGCATGTCCGGGCTGAGGTGTCACCCACCCATTCCCACAGGATGATCTGCATTCCAAGACAGGAGTTTAAAAGAAGCCCGCCACCTTTGGTATGTAGATCTGGCCTTCCTCAGTGGAAGATGCCAACCCCCCCCGCTTCAGGGCTCATCTGGCACCTGTACAGGTGGAAAAATTAGCTATGCAGGAGGCATATCGCTCTTCTAGGCTGAACACACTTAGGAACTCCAGGCAGGGTGATGCCCACTTCCCACAGGAAATGGTCATTGTAGGAGGCTGTCCTTGTAGTGTTGGAAGCTAGGCAAACTGTACAGGAGGTCCAGGCAACCACACATTGGTTTACAGTGGTACAAAATAGATAACCTAATGCTCTAATTTGTATGGTAGCTTGGTCGAGCAGTTAGGCAAATCTTGAAGAAGTGCAAAGCATTTGTTGTACTCACAGTATCAACCATGCAACTCACACATTCAAAGGAATAACTGGAGACCAATTTATAAAAATTCTTCAGATTTTTAAATCATTTTTAAGACCAAGATTCTTAAAACTGGCAAAGTACTTTTTGAGCTATGGATTTTTGAAGTTTAATAAAAATAGTCTTTTGTGAGTAATTACGCACAATGGGAATCAATCAGAGGTGGTTCCTTGGGGTCCCTTTGGAGTGTCAAGGTCGCAAGGGGTGAGGGACCTTAGGGCACAGCAGGTTCTTCGTAGGAGGGCACCGGGCGGGCGGGTGTAGAGCGAATCAGTGAGCTGGGAGCTGTGTGCAAAGATGGCCTTTGGGTCTGGAGGTAAGTCACTTCAAGGGTCGTTTACAGGACAATGGGGCCAATCTGGTGGAATGTCCTGGGTGTTCCTGAAGTCTCTCGATTGGGGCTTCTTCGTGGTCTTTTTTCAGCTCCGGGCGGGCTCGTTGCCTAGTGCCCGACATCAGATGACTGGTACACTTCGGCCAACCAAGGGCACAGTGCCACCAAACTTGACACACTTGCAGGGTTTGTCCTTGTGGTTGTTGGTGTGTCGTCAATTCTGGCTGCAACATCCGGTTCGGGAGTTAGCAGCCAGTCAGTGAAGTGGCCCTCACTGAGTAACTGATTTCTTCTTTGTTGCAGAGAGGTACCTCCACTCTGGAGGGAGTTCTTGCATGATTGGCAAAAGTTTGGGGGTCCTCTGGGGTTCTCAAGGTCAGTCAAGTCGTCCAGCAGCTCCGCAGTGGCAATTGCCGGGTCCTGGGTGCAGCAGGCAGGGTTTGGTGTCTTTTCTTTGTGCAGCAAAGTTCCTTGGATCTTCTTGGTGCTGGTCTTCTTTGTGGCCTTCAAATATGATTATCTGGTCTAGGGGTGTCCACTAGATACAAAATTGAGTGGGTGTTTTTGGGGGAACCTGGTAATGTCCAATTGGACACTTACCTTTGTGTGGCTACATCCACTACAGTTAGCACGTCTTGTGGGAAGGGTCACTTCCTTATCCCTGATTGGCTATTTTCCTTCCATCTAATATGGAGGAAAATAAAATAGAGTGTCCACCTTACCAGCAACACCTTATGGGTGGTACATGCCAGGTGTGGCCACTCCTCTTACCATTTGTGTAGTTTCCCACCTTTGCTCCCTCCAAAAGTGGGGGTTTGCAAAGGAGTTGGCCATCTGCTGCTAGCAGCAGGCCTCGGGGTCGAGTTTCAAAGGCAGTAAGCCCTTCGAAGCTCCCCGCCAGGAGAGTGCACATTCCTGAGGGAGGGGTGTTAGCACCTCCACCAAGGAAGAGCATTGTTCTACAAACCAGAGAGACAGGGCTCTCCCTCCAAGGTTTGTAGATTGGCAAAAAGTCGGGGCTAACCATGTTAAAAAGAGGCCTTTTCTCACAGTCATCTAGGGGGTGTATTGACCCAAGGGTAAGTAGAGTATTAGCTACTACCCTTAACTTCCCTTAATGCCCCCTACACTGAGTATTTAGGGGACACCCTGATACCAGGTCCTCAGATCTTCCCTGGACACAAAAAAAGGAGTGGACAAGAAGCCTGCTGAACCCAAGAACCGAGAATCATGACTGATTTGTCACCAAACCTGCTGGCCTGCCTGCTGCACCCGACCCTCGAGGAGCAACTGACCTGCCCTGCCAGACTCCAAGAAATGGGGAGAGCTGTCAGTGCTTTGCCAGTCGTCAGAAGGAACTTCCTTGGAGTAGAGGAGCTGCTCCCCTGCATCTGCAGGCACCCAAGAAAGACCTGAGAGGACCAAGACCACCAGAAACCTGACACTGGACATCACCACTGAACCCGAGCTATCTAGCCTTTGTCGAAGAGGAGCAACACATCAGCATGGTCCCCAGGCCCTCCAGAGACAAACCCACCCTGTGCTCACCCACTGTGGACTTCACAACTGAGTCTGCAGTCTGGTTCTGCAGACCCCCCAGCAACCGCGAGTGACCAGGAGATAAAGACCTGATGCCTTAGGACACCTCTGCACCCGTCCGCCCTGGACCAAGGAGAAGAGAACCAAGGGTGTCCCCATGTCTCCCTTACTCATGAGACCTGAGCCCGCTTGTTGGCTGGGTCAGACTAGGCTCCCAGTCCACACCTGCAGACAGTTTCTGGGACCCCCCTGCAACTGCGAGGAACTCCAGTGCTGGACACGACGCCAGAAGACACCCCTGCACCTGGGCCCTACAGCCCGAGGAGAAGTAGACTGGTGGTGTCTCCACATGCCCAGGGATCTCAAGGATCAACCCCTCTTGTGGGTTCTCCTGGACTGTCCCAAAAGAGAGAGCATTTGTGTTGTCACTTATACCTCTGTGATACCTCTGGGGCTTGACCTCATTTTGGTCCACTATATAAAGAGCCAGCTTTCTACAGGGTTCGTAAGGAACAATTTTGTCCCTTTGCTATAGAGACATGGAAAGGGAGAAAAAGAGAAATGAAGAGAGAGAAAGAGACAGAATGTGAAAGAAAAAGAGGAAGAGAGAAAGACACAGGTCAGAATGAGAGAAAAGGGCAAGAGAGAAAAAGTAAAATAAGAAATCAACAGAAAGACAGGGAAATAAATAGCAAAATAAAGGAGAAGGAATGAAAACAATAAAAAGAAGAAAGAAAAAGAAAGAAAGGAGATACAGGAAGAACGAGAGGGAAAAAAATAAGAGGAAAAAAAATAAAAATAGTGAAAGTAATGACGGAAGAGGCAGAAGGAAAGGTTAACGAAGGAAGAAGTAGAAAAAGAAAGGTGAAAGGGCATGACAGAAAGAGAAAAGAAAGCAAAAGAAAGAAAAAGAGAACAAGAAAAGGGTGGAAAGTATAGAAAGGCAAAATATGACTAGGAACGGGAAAGAAAGAGTAAAAGAAAATAAGAAACAAGCAATGGAGAGACATAGGCCCTCATTACGACTTTGTGGTCTTTTTACAAGACCGCCAATGCTGCTGGTCTTAAGACCGCCGCATTATGACAGCTGTCAGATTTCCACCTGAACTAGGGCGGAAATCCAACATCAGTTGTGCTGGAGGTTGGCGGGGAAGAGATGGTTCCACCTCCGGCACCGCCACGCCAAAAGGACGCCGCATGGCGTATTATGACCCATATCATGACCCATAATATGGCGTGGCGGTGTCCTGATGGTGGGACACTGCCGACGGTGGAATATCGGGACCTCCTGGACGACGTCCTTGATGGAGAAGGTAAGTGATTATCTGACAAGGGAGGAGTGTTGGGGGGGTGTGAGTGCGTGTGTGAGTGTTGTGAATGCGGGGGGAGGTGAGTGCGTGTATATTGGTGAATGTGGATGGATAGGTTGAGTGCGTGTGTGTGGTGCGGGGGGGAGTGAATGGGTCTATGCGGTGCGGAGGGGGGCATGAATGGATGCATGCAGGGGAGGGGGCGTGAATGTGGGTATGCGCTGGAGGAGGGAGTGAATGCGTGCATGTCAGCAGTGTTTGTTAATGTGAATGGGTGTGTATGTCGTATTTGTGTGGTTGAGTGGGGGTGTGGTTGTGTGTAGAAGTGCGGAAGTGCATGCGTGCATGTATGTGGAAGTTTGTACCAGTGCATCCTGGTGACAGGAATGCTTATTCCTGTCACCAGGATGCAAGACCGCCAACTTTTTCTGGTGGTGCAACCACCAGAAAAATGCTGGCAGTCTCCCAAGTCGTAATACCGCTAACAGTATTACGGCATGCCACGTGCTGGAGGTGCTCACCTCTAGCCCGGCGGACCGCGGAAAAACGACGGGACGGGAGGAGTATCGGAGGTTTGGCTTCGGCCAAACCGCTGAACTTGTAATTTGGTGGTCTTCACCGTCAACCCATCGACGGTGAGACCGCCACTGCGGCCTTGGTGGTCTTCGGACCACCAGGGTCGTAATGAGGGCCATAGATTAAAGGAACATTAGTGGAGAAAGAAAGGAGAAAAACGAAAAAAAGTATCATATGTAAATACAAAAAGGACAAAGACAGAGGAGGAAAGATGAAGACAGAGAAGGAAGATATGACTGAAAGAAAGTAGGAAAAGAAGGACAGAAAATAACAGACAACAAAAATAGTAGAGAAAGAGGACAAACTAAATGAAGTAGAGAAGGGGAGAAATCAAGAAAAAGTGGAGGAAGAAACACTGAAGAAAAGAGAGGGATGAAGGGGAGCAAAAAGAATGAAAGAACAAAATTATTATTTTAGAAAAGGAAAGAAAGAAGACAAGAAAGATAAACTAAGAAAGAGACAAGGTAAAATGAAAAAAGAAGGGGAAAATAGAGGTAAAAATGAGAAAAAGAAAAATAGCAGGAGTAAAATAAAGACAAGAAGAAAAAGAAAGAAAATGAAAAGAATGAACAACATACTGTAGCATATCCTGACCCTCCCCCGCAGTGAACTAGATAGTGCCGACAGTGCCCGCGGACTGCGGGGCGCCTTGATTGGATGCAGAGGCCCTGTGTGCAGCGCTCTACATGGCCGAGTGAACACGCTGCAGCCTCAGCCTGCCCTGGACGGGGAGCCGACGGGTCCTTTCCCCCTTTCTTTCTCCCTCTGTTCTGCAGGGCAGCAGAGGCCGAGACCTAAACTTGCATACAGCCAGGGACCCCCCTCGCCGTCCTTGCCTGATTGGGGGGGGCGCGGCTGATTGGGACCTGGAGGTAGCTTCTCCCCTGTGTCCTGATACAGCCCAGTGTTCAAGGATTGCAAAAAGACCTAGGTAAGGAGCCCAAAGATATTTCTGGTTAAATAGTATTATTTGTTCAAAAAGTGTTTGTTTTACTGTGGACTCTCTGTGTTTCAGGCAGCCTGGCCTCTTTTAAAGTGGTGTTTTTTTTTTAATAGTTTTTGCCGTGACTGTGAATTCCCTTGCTAGTTTGTGGCCCCCCCCTCTGCCCCCCCTTTTTTTCCCCCCTATTCTTAGTAAAAAGGCTACATACATCTTTCAGAGTGTGGTTTTAGGAGACTGTTTTAACCTGTTTGTGTGATTTAAATTGTGCTTAAAAACTGTCTGCCCCACTGTATTTTTGCCTTAAAAAAAGCCCGATTTTAGAGTTTGTCTCTTAAACAACCTCCCCCTTACCTGGAAAGTAGACTCTGCTAGCTTGGAAGTGTGGATTCAGCCTGTCTGTATCCAAGGAGATACTGAATAGAGCAGCAGTTGCCTTTCCCCCTGCCCACAGGGACTGGAGTTTAGTTAACTTGCTCCTTATATAAGTTCCTTCTGGTTGTTGCATATGCTGTTGTGATAGGTTGTTGGGAGATGGTGTTTCATTGGTTGCTAGCTCCAGGGATGCAGTTATGATTGGTGGATAGGGCTGAGATTCTGATTGGCTGTTGGTTCTAGGGCTGTGATTGGTGGATAGGGCTGAGATTCTGATTGGCTGTTGGTTCTAGGGCTGTGATTGGTGGTTAGGGCTGAGATTCTGATTGGCTGTTGGTTCTAGGGCTGTGATTGGTGGTTAGGGCTGAGATTCTGATTGGCTGTTGGTTCTAGGGCTGTGATTGGTGGTTAGGGCTGAGATTTTGATTGGCTGTTGGTTCTAGGGCTGTGATTGGTGGTTAGGGCTGAGATTCTGATTGGCTGTTGGTTCTAGGGCTGTGACTGGTGGATAGGGTTGGGATTCTGATTGGTTGCTGGTTTTAGGGTTGGGGCTGTGATTGGTGGTCAGGAATAGGGCTGTGACTGGTGATTAGGGCTGGGTCTCCCATTGGTTGACTAAATCAGGGTTTAAAATCGGATGTGCTAGGGCTAGGACCAGCTTCTTATTGGCTAGTAGGGCTATAAAAGGCCAGGATTCAGGGCGTCTCAGCCCGGGCGTTGAGGCAAACGGCGGAGAGGATAAGGGCAGTTGTCTGTTTGGGCCTGTTCGGAACAGGTAGGGACTAGGGACTAGGGCCAGAAATGCTGCCCAATTCTCAATGGACCAGGAATGGTTCCAGCCCCTACACATCCCTCAACATGCAAACACATTATCTGCAAAGATATCCAACTCATGCATCACAAACTGACCACAGACAGATTGCATTGACCCACCACCCAACACAATACCCTACATACAACACATATACACATACCCCCCACACCTACTACAGTCAAACACCTTCATTCTCACAGCAAACACTACTCTGTCCCCTCCCACAAACACTACCTGCCACCACCCACACAATACAAAACTACAACATACATTTCGCTCAGCTTCAGTTTCCCAGATACACACTCTCTGCTGATACTAACCAACAACACTATCCGCTGTTCGCTCCCCACAGACCACCTGAGATCATAACAATGCCCAAGCCCTGCATTCAAACACATCATCTACAAACACTCTTCCCCTCTCCTCACCAATTACACACAACCATACAATCCCCACATTTCACTCCACCACACATATTACCTCTTCCAGTCATCTCAACTAATACTTACTTCCCTGACACACACCCATCACCTCTTACACACCTCATACATTCATCTCCAAAACACAGCAACACCCCATCTAACACTCAAATTCCACTTAGCAGCACTAACTCACATACAAATCCCTCACCAAAAACAACTACACCAATATCCCCTCTCATTATTCCACAAAAACAATACCGACCACAAACATCAACACATCAAAGCAACACAAACTTACATTACACTCATCGTCATACCCACTCCCACCCCCAGGACTACACAAAGGATACAAATTCCATCCTATCTCCACCCCTACCCCCCCACTCTTCACAAACACCTACCTCAAGCACCCCAACCCAGCAACTTTCATTCACTTGCCTCTCCTCCATTGCACAATTTAGAGCCTTACATCATGATCCACATGCTCCTCCACCAGCCCTAACCCATACTCCATCCACACTAAACAAACGCAAACAAAATACCAAACATGCCACTCATAGCAACCTTGCATCCCCTTGTCTGTTACATAATAAAACTACCCTACAAAACACACTACACTCCTCATGACTCTCTCAGCCACCAAGTCCACCACCCACACACACAGACCCAACAAAATGCCTCCTTAACCTGCTGGAAGATGAACACTATATTGAAAAGCAAGACTATTGTGAGCCTCAAACAGTTATCACAACTAGAAACACTCCTGCTTCAAGCTCACATTACACTACTTACCCTTCTACTAAACAAAACAACACTACCACTAACACACCTTATCTAAACTGCCAGCTCATAAATGCTCGATCACTCTAAAAAAACAAGCACCACATCTACGACCTGCTCACAGACACACAACCTGACTTACTATTCATTACTGAATCCTGGTTGGGAGATGACATGGCACCAGTGTTGCACGAAGCCCTTCCTCCGGGCTATCAAACCATCACACAAAACCGTATAGGCAAGAGAGGAGGTGGACTAGCTATGATATTCAAACAAGCAATAAACCTCAGTAAAACAGACAACATCTCCATACAAGGTTGTGAAGCCCTCCTCACCAGATGCCACCCTACTCCAACTTCCTCCTGTAACTTTCTCCTCCTTTACAGACCTCCACCTAACAACTCCACTTTCCCAGATGCTTTTCTAGACACAGTCTCAAACCTTAATACAATATACTCCAATCTATGTATTCTTGGGGATCTAAACATTTGGTTTGACAAACCCAATATGCCCCATCCAAAAGCTATCACCACTGGCCTACTCGCATTGAACCTACATCAGATTGTACACAATCCCACACACATCGCTGGACACATCCTAGATGTCATTTTTGCTAAGCCTGAACTTGTTACTATTCATACCATCACACCAACCACCTGGTCAGACCACCATCTGATAACTTTCCGACATACAACTCCACAAATCAACACACCCCACAACCACTTACATACATATACCTATCGACCATGGAGCAAACTCAATTTGGATCACTTAGAAACACAACTAACACCAAACACAGATCTAGATACAATTAATTCTGTACCAAAACTTTATGAGTGGCTACAGGAAGCTTTTGATGTCCGAATACCACTCAGAAAAACTAAACACGACAAAAGAAAACCAACACCTTGGAGAAACACAGAACTTAACAAGATAAAGCAACAAATCAGAAAGTTGCAGCGGACCTGGCTCAAAACAAACAACAGTCAAGACAAACTGCAGCTACACAAACTTAACAGGATATACAAATCATCAATCAAAAAAGCTAAAAAAAGATACTACTCAGACAGAATTCTAAATGCTCAATCTACAACCAAGGAATTTTACAAAATTCTCAATGAATTTCGAAAACCTACATGCATGGAAGGAAGTCATCCCACCACTCAAGATTTCACAATCAAATTGGCAACTCACTACCCAACCAAGGCAGACACATTGGACTCCTATTTAAAACAGAAGAAAACCATCAGCACCAACCCCTTTACTAAAATACCCTTTAAGAATAAACCATCCCAACCTCTACAGTCCTTCAAACAAATATCCCAGGATGAATTTATGGATTTGGTCAAAGCAAGCCGACCTTCTGGTTGCCCTTCTGACCCTTGCCCACCACAAATCTTCAAGAACATCCTGCTATCTACTTCTGCTGCCACATCTGTAAGAAGAATCATCAACAACTCTTTAACTTCAGGAACTTTTCCTGCAGACCTGAAAAAGGCATACATACGACCATTATTAAAGAAAACAAACCTAGACCCGCAAGACCCCAACAACTACAGATCTATCACAAATGGACCTTTCCTTGGCAAATTGATAGAAAGAGCAGCATTCGCCCAGATGTCACAATTCATTGAAGACAATTCTATACTTTCAGACTTCCAAACTGGATTCCGCCCAGGAAGAAGCACTGAATCAGCACTCATGGCAATCTGGGACGATCTTAAAAACACAGTCGACCGAAATGGAGTTGCTGCACTACTTCTCTTGGACCTCTCAGCTGCCTTTGATACGGTTGACCATGACACCCTAACTCAAAGACTCCACGAAGCCGGCATACAAGGGATTGCTCTCGACTGGATTACTTCCTATCTCCAAAAAAGAGCGAATATCATCCACTCGCCCCCCTTCTCGTCCGAACCCTACCTCACAAAAGCAGGGGTCCCCCAAGGGTCAATCATCTCACCTTTGCTTTTAAACATCTACATGATATCTTTACCAGAAATGATCAATGATTTCCATCTCACATGCTACAACTATGCAGATGACACACAAATACTACTTAAATTAGAAGACCCCAAAAACATTGAAAACTCACAAATCTTCAGTTGCCTCAGAGTCGTTGATCAGTGGATGACCTGGAGCCATCTCAAACTAAATACCTCCAAAACAGAAATACTCATATGTGGTGACTGGAAAAATTATGACCCAAGCTTCATCACCTTAAAGACTTTACGACGCATCTTCCCCCACCTTGGATTTCCACACAAGGTGCAAGCTACTATCTCACTTGTACTAGTCAAACTGGATTATGCCAATAGCCTCTAACATGGATCATCTCTATCTGTTATGAAAAAACTACAACGTATCCAGAATTCCGCAGCCAGGCTACTACTACATATAAAGTCGCAAGCCCACATCTCCCCTGCCTTGAGAGCACTACACTGGTTACCTGTTGCCAGAAGATGCACTTTCAAGCTGCTTTGTATCACCCACAAAGCTATACATGGGACAGGACCCCTTTTTATCAGAAAGAAAATTACCAAATACATCCAACAAAGAACCCTCCGCTCAAGACTGGCACCCCGCCTTAGAACACCACCATACAAGAAAAAGACTGTAGGTGGTACATCCTTCTCCGACAAGCAGCCAAACCATGGAATTCATCACCCCCAACTATAGGAGCCACAGATAACTTTCTTGTCTTCAGAAAACTACTCAAGAGTTGGCTCTTTCCTTCATAACCACCTTTTTCAAACAACTATGAACTGCATATGCCTATGTGGATAAATATTTTTTTCAGATTATGGGCCTCATTACGACCCCAGCCAGCGGCGGTATCCGCCGGCCTGGCTGGGGCCGCCAGAATACCGCTGCGCGGTCAAAAGTCCGCCGCGGGTATTCTGGGTTTCCCGCTGGGCTGGCGGGCGACCGCCTTAAGGCCGCCCGCCAGCCCAGCGGGAAACACCCTTCCATGAGGATGCCGGCTCCGAATGAAGCCGGCGGAGTGGAAGGGGTGCGACGGGTGCAGTAGCACCCGTCGCGAATTTCAGTGTCTGCTACGCAGATACTGAAATTCTAAGTGGGGCCCTGTTAGGGGGCCCCTGCAGTGTCCATGCCCATGGCATGGACACTGCAGGGGCCCCCAGGGGCCCCAAGACGCCTGTTCCCGCCGGCCAGGTTCTGGCGGTAAGAACCGCCAGAGCCAGGCTGGCGGGAAGGGGGTCGGAATCCCCCATGGCGGCGCATGGGGGATTCCTCAGGGCAGCAGGAAACTGGCGGGAGACCGCCAGTTTTCCCTGTCTGACCGCGGCGTTACCGCCACGGTCAGAATGCCCTTGGGAGCACCGCCGGCCTGTCGGCGGTGCTCCCGCCCCCGTTGGCCCTGGCGGATTGTATCCGCCAGGGTCATAATGAGGGCCTATATGTATATTTCTATTTATTTATAGTTTCTTTGGAAAATATGTATTGCTACTGTCATAACAATAAAATACACACACACTCTTTAAACCTGTAAGACTAAGTATTTTTTACCCATGATTCTAATTATGTATTGTATGTGCATATCTGTGTGTATTCATGTGTGTGTGTGTGTATATATATATATTTATAAATATATATATATATATATATATATATATATATATATATATATATATATATATATATGTGTATGTATGTGTATATGTTGTTTCTGTGCTTGGCATGTTCGTGGATCATTGCATGGCTCCTGGTTTTGGGTTGTTATACTAGATATCTATGAATTCCTGCTTTCATCTTATCACACTTATCTACTCATCACTCTTATGTCATGTCTCTATCAAACTATCCTCCATTCTCACTCTGACTCATCCCAAATCCTTTCTACCACTTTCATCTCCTAAATATCTCTGCCTAAGCTCTTCCCTCCACCTCCACATCTAACTCACCAAACCTCACTCTACCTCTGTGACCTCCCACACAACCCTACTAAATTCTCCTGCATTCATCTTACCCTGCTACTATGCTCTCCCTAACCCTTCCACATACTCTTCCCCTCTGCTCCCCTTTATTCATCCCAAGCATTTGGGTTGAGTAAATGAAGGATATACTCCCAATTAACACTTCTGGATTTCTTTCCTCCTCCACCCCTCCATTACTCCAGTCAATCTAACTAACAAACTCTCATATCCGCGGCTCAAATTAACTCATAATAATACTAAAACTGTACTCATTATTAAACAATACTAATCCATCACTAATTCTTGTTGGGTTCCGGAGTAGCGTGCTACTCATTGAAAAGCGCTTCGACGCCTCGTCAGGGGTAGTAAGCGCTATATAAATACGATTACAATACAATACAATACATGTTTTGCATGGTCTGCATGCATTTGAGCTTGCTGCAGGCAATTTCTGTGGTAGTATCAGGGAAATCAACAGTAAAAACAGATCCAGCAGACCATTTAACAAGCCCTCAAATCTAAAAAAAAACCTGGCCCACGCACTGACCTATCAAACTAGCCCTCAGGTACTGCCTCATTGCCCAATAGGCCAATCAGACCCATGATATTGATATAGGAATGCTACACAGATACTGTTTGCGCAAACAGATGCATAACAAACATTGGCAAAGCAATAGCCTTAGGAACCTATTGGCTTTGCCAGTGGTTTTTAAAAACGCTGTACAGCATGGCTAAATAAGAATTAAGAAAAGTCTATCAGCTGGTTTGGTAAATAAAAAGAAAAAATGCACAGCATGTTTTTTTTTTTTAAGTGGGTCGGGGAAAACAACTCGGGCTTGGTGGGTGGAAACAAGACAAAGGGAGCTGTTGGGAGTAAGCAACACGGGTGCGAGGGGGAAAGCAACACAGAGGGTATGGATGGGGCGGAGAACAACAAACGTCGAGAGAAAGAGAGCAATGTGGAGCACAGGGGGAGAAAAATAAATGGAAGAGAGAGAGAGAGAGAGAGAGAGATAGAGAGAGCAACATGGAGCTAGGGGTAGAAGTATACAAGTGAGAAAGCAATGACGGGGTGAAGCACTTGATGATGACCGCATGTAGGAAAGTACCATCTTGCCTGGCATGTTACCCCCATTTTTCACTGTATATATGTTGTTTTAGTTGTATGTGTCACTGGGACCCTGCCAGCCAGGGCCCCAGTGCTCATACGTGTGCCTGAATGTGTTACCTGTGTTATGACTAACTGTCTCACTGAGGCTCTGCTATCCAGAACCTCTGTGGTTATGCTCTCTCATTTCTTTCCAAATTGTCACTAACAGGCTAGTGACCAATTTCACCAATTTACATTGGCATACTGGAACACCCTTATAATTCCCTAGTATATGGTACTGAGGTACCCAGGGTATTGGGGTTCCAGGAGATCCCTATGGGCTGCAGCATTTCTTTTGCCACCCATAGGGAGCTCTGACAAATCTTACACAGGCCTGCCACTGCAGCCTGAGTGAAATAACGTCCACGTTATTTCACAGCCATTTACCACTGCACTTAAGTAACTTATAAGTCACCTATATGTCTATCCTTTACCTGGTAAAGGTTAGGTGCAAAGTTACTTAGCCCCTCATTCCGACCCTCTTAGAAAGATCGCCCGCCGGCCCAGCGGGAAAGTTGGAATACCCCTCGCGGTCTCTTGACCGCGGGGCGGTATTCTGCCGGCTCACGCCGGCCGCGCGGTTACCGCGGCCGGCGGGAGTCGGAATGACCCCCTTAGTGTGTGGGCACCCTGGCACTAGCCAATGTGCCCCCACATTGTTCAGGGCAAATTCCCGGGACTTTGTGAGTGCGGGGACACCATTACACGCGTGCACTACACATAGGTCACTACCTGTGTGTAGCTTCACAATGGTAACTCCGAATATGGCCATGTAACATGTCTATGATCATGGAATTGCCCCTCTATGCCATCCTGGCATAGTTGACACAATCCCATGATCTCACGGATCTGTAGCACAGACCCTGGTACTGCCAAACTGCCATTTCAGGGGTTTCACTGCAGCTGCTGCCAACCCCTCAGACAGGTTTCTGCCCTCCTGGGGTCCAGCCAGGCTTGGCCCAGGATGGCAGAACAAAGGACTTCCTCAGAGAGAGGGTGTTTCACCCTCTCCCTTTGGAAAAAGTTGTTAAGGCAGGGGAGGAGTAGCCTCCCCCAGCCTCTGGAAATGCTTTCATGGGCACAGATGGTGCCCATTTCTGCATAAGCCAGTCTACACCGGTTCAGGGACCCCTCAGCCCTGCTCTGGCGTGAAACTGGACAAAGGAAAGGGGATTGAGCACTCCCCTGACCTGCACCTCCCCTGGGAGGTGCCCAGAGCTCCTCCAGTGTGCTCCAGACCTCTGCCATCTTGGAAACAGAGGTGCTGCTGGCACACTGGACTTCTCTGAGTGGCCAGGGCCAGCAGGTGACATCAGAGACTCCTTCTGATAGGCTCCTTCAGGTGTTGCTAGCCTATCCTCTCTCCTAAGTAGCCAAACCCTCTTTTCTGGCTATTTAGGGTCTCTGCTTTGGGGAATTCCTTAGATAACGAATGCAAGAGCTCATCAGAGTTCCTCTGCATCTCTCTCTTCACCTTCTGCCAAGGAATCGACTGCTGACCGCGCTGGAAGCCTGCAAAACTGCAACAAAGTAGCGAAGACGACTACTGCAACTCTGTAACGCTGATCCTGCCGCCTTCTCAACTGTTTTCCTGGTGGTGCATGCTGTGGGGATAGTCTGCCTCCTCTCTGCACTAGAAGCTCCGAAGAAATCTCCCATGGGTCGACTGAATCTTCCCCCTGCTACCGCAGGCACCAAAGAACTGCATCACCGGTCCCCTGGGTCTCCTCTCAGCACAACGAGCGAGGTCCCTTGAATCCAGCAACTCTGTCCAAGTGACTCCCACAGTCCAGTGACTCTTCAGTCCAAGTTTGGTGGAGGTAAGTCCTTGCCTCCCCACGCCAGACTGCATTGCTGGGAACCGCGTCTTTTGCAGCTACTCCGGCCTCTGTGCACTTCCGGCGGAAATCCTTTGTGCACAGCCACGCCTGGGTCCACGGCACTCTAACCTGCATTGCACGACTTTCTAAGTTGTCCTCCGGCGGCGTGGGACTCCTTTGTGCAACTTCGGGTGAACACTGTTTCACTCCTCTTTGTAGTGCCTCTTCTGGCACTTCTGCGGGTACTGCCTGCTTCTGAGAGAGCTCCTTGTCTTGCTGGGTGCCCCCTCTGTCCCCTGACGCAATTGGCGACATCCTGGTCCCTCCTGGGCCACAGCAGCATCCAAAAACCCTAACCGCACGATTTGCAGCTAGCAAGGCTTGTTGGCGGTCTTTCGGCGGGAAAACACTTCTGCACGACTCTTCACAAGGTGGGACAACCATCCTCCAAAGGGAAAGTTTCTAGCCCTTGTCGTTCCTGCAGAATCTTCAGCTTCTACTGCCTAGTAGCAGCTTCTTTGCACCCACAGCTGGCATTTCCTGGGCATCTGCCCATCTCCGACTTGCTTGTGACTTTTGGACTTGGTCCCCTTGTTCCACAGGTACCCTCGTTTGGAAATCCATCGTTGTTGCATTGCTGGTTTGTGTCTTTCCTGCAGAAAAATCCCCCTATCACGACTTCTGTGCTCTTTGGGGAACTTTAGTGCACTTTGCACTCACTTTTCAGGGTCTTGGGGTGGGCTATTTTTCTAACCCTCGCTGATTTCTTACAGTCCCAGCGACCCTCTACAAGGTCACATAGGTTTGGGGTCCATTCGTGGTTCGCATTCCACTTTTGGAGTATATGGTTTGTGTTGCCCCTATCCCTATGTGTCCCAATTGCATCCTACTGTAACTATACATTGTTTGCACTGTTTTCTAAGACTATACTGCATATTTTTGGTATTGTGTACATATATCTTGTGTATATTTGCTATCCTCATACTGAGGGTACTCACTGAGATACTTTGGCATATTGTCATAAAAATAAAGTACCTTTATTTTTAGTATATCTTTGTATTGTGTTTTCTTATGATATTGTGCAAGTGACACTAGTGGTACTGTAGGAGCTTCACTCGTCTCCTAGTTCAGCCTGAGCTGCTCTGCTAAGCTACCATTATCTATCAGCCTATGCTGCTAGACACCCTATACACTAATAAGGGATACCTGGGCCTGGTGCAAGGTGCAAGTACCCCTTGGTACTCACTACAAGCCAGTCCAGCCTCCTACACCGCATCATGGAAGGGGTGAAGGAAAAGTACACAGACAACAGAAAATAACACAGAAATTAGATGGGGAAGACAGGCACACTCGGGAGTCAGCTGGAAAACACATACTCACGAGGAGTACTAAAGACCAATGAAAAAAGAAGTTTCCTAAAAGTGAGCAGATAAAGGACACAAGTAAATGGCAATGTTCCATGTGTGAGGTTGCTGACCATCAACCTTGTACTATGTTTTACCAGTGGTATTCGTAATGGATTCCTCAAGTCCCTGTAACCACACAATCACAAACAATAAAGAGCCCTCCAACCAGTCACCAATCACGTAGTACGCATGCAACATGCACAGGGGCTGGGCTTTTCATTTTAGCAGAACTTTACATGAGAGGGGCCTTTACGCACTGCACATATCCTTGAACAGAAGACAAGTCTGATAAATCCTATCAATCACAAAACAGTACGCTGCCCCCACCGTTTAATGTATACAACCCTCTGTACATGGTGGGCAACATAAGCTGTGGCGTGCGTTGGTTAAGTTGCATAACATCACAGTCATATTTCAGTGGTTTTTGGTGTGTGAGACAGAGCCTTAACTCACTGTTTAAGTGTGTTTTTCAGTAGGCCAGGTGCAGAGGGGCGTAGCACAGGTCCTGGCCTGTGGGCAGCCCTGAGTGCACGCTGCACAGGAGAAGGCGGCCGCAGTCACCTGCTGCGGGTGCTCATTTTCCGCTGTGCACTGCTTTTAGTTCTCTCATTTTTCTCTGACTCTCTCTTTTTATGTCTCCGCCTCACACCCTATGTCTTTTTTTTCACTTTTCAACCGTTTTAGAAAGTTGTATATCTTATTTGGTTCATGACTTTTTCACAAAACGGCAAACAAATCCACTCCTTAAAGTAGCGGCCCGAACGATCATGTTTTGACCCGCAAATCGTGTTTGTTTTCGCTGGCTTGAGTTTGCTGGACTTTTCAACGTCTCTGCGTTCTCCCTGCACTCTCTTGGGTCCGACACCTCTCATGATGCCTCATATCGCCCATGCTGTGCAAAATGTTTTTATCACAAGGTGGAAGTCAAGATGGCAAAAAAGAGATCTACCAAGTTCTTCTCCAGCCAATCGATTTGTAAAAAAAATCATATGTGGTTGATGGGATGAAAATTACTGAATCCTAACTTTAAAAGTTTGAGATATACAAAAGTGTTAACCCTTTCAATGCCACCAGCACATTTTTCAAATGCTTATATGTCAAAAACTACTGAACACAGTTACACCAAACCAACAAAAGCAGTAAACTTCTACTTTGAAGCCACGTTTGGCTAAACTTGTTGGACTCCCCTCCCGTTACACAGAACTGCAAAAAATGTGGCTTGCCAGACATTAGCTGACTAAACCTTTTGTGTGCCACATTTCATGTAGATCTATCAATAGAAGGCAAAGATACAGGAAAATCAGAAACTGCTTTTCAATGAAAAGTCCACCTCAAGCATATCTACAAAGCAGCGAGTGCCCATGTGTTACAGAGAGTGAAAGAGAGAGATGTGGGCTGTGGCCCAGGGTGCCTCCGCAGAGGACTGGCCTGATGACCTTGAATAATTCTTAAACCGATTGTTTTTAATGCCATTTTAAATATATTTTTAATGTGGGTGATGTGTGAGAGTCTATTACAGACATTTTGCAGAGAAACGTTGTGTTTATGTTTCATGCAACAGCCATAAAAGGTTTAGGATCACAATAGGACCTCACATATGAGAAATGGGAGGTTGCCACAGATATTATTTGCTGTAATATTATTGAGCTGCTGCAGTCTTACACTATTGAAAACACATGTGACTATCCCAGAATATTGGATGTAAACAGATGTGGAATTTGGACAGGTGAACACGTACACTGGTCAGTGACCTGGCCAAAGAGGGCGTGGAAGAGCTGAAATTGAATCCTAAATTCAAAGCTATTCCAAACAGGGGTCCCTAATATACATTGGGCCCAAGGCCCCCCACATCCTTAAGATATCCTTGGAATGTAAGAAGAGACACACTTGATGCTCAGTCCTAGAAATGGTTCTGCTTTCATTATCTTCTCATAGCCTGTTTCCATGAGGAGACATTTATTGGAACTCACGAGTGGCTCTGTCAGACACTAGTGCTTTTATTACGTTTAGAAGCGCTCTCAAGTCTTTGCTTTTTTGATTCACGGATGGTGTGAAGTTCAACCCATGCCACGGGCTGAGTTCCGCACACATGGAATCGGCGAACAGGTGAACATTACCAAAGCTAAAAATATACAATTTTACTGCAAATGAAAGAATGCTGTTCTGTACATTTCACTGAAAATGTGTAAAAACACAAAGGCTTATGGTCTGATTTAGAGTTTGGCAAATGTGTCATTCTCTCACAAATGTGACAGATATCCCGCCCACCTCATTACAAGTGCATTATATCCTAAGACTCTATAACACAGAGGAGGGTATATCTGTCAACTTTCTGACAGAATATCTCACCCGCCAAACTCTAAATCAGGCCCTGAGCAATAACCCTTCGAAGGGACTTCTTTATTCTCAATTTAAGGATTTATCAATTTAAATACATAAGTCTAAAAAGTGGCTAAGATATTGTTCTGCTGTTGCAGAGAACCACTGAAGGGTTTCATTCATAAAGCGTACAGTGACTCAGTCCCTCAGTTAGCCGCCTTCGTACTCATTAGTAATGTATGCACCAGTGTGAATTGTAACATCACACTAATGCTTAGAGATAAGTTACAGAAATGGTTTTTAACAAAGTTTAGTCCCCTCTTCTGCACAGTGATAATGGGCTGGACACTACCCTTGCCCGTGCATGTATTCCATGTCTCCCTCTGCGTTTGGTCCACAACCCTGTTTGTCTCAGTGAGTTACTGTTGTCCTTCCCTTTCTCTCAGTCATTTCATCTTTACCACTCTGTTTCTGTTACTGTCATTCTCTCTCTTTTAATGTGTTTAGTATTTTCATCCTACCTGTTGTACTTCTATCTCTTTCTTCCCTATGTACCTCTCACTTTAGCTTCCTATTTCCTCCTTCCCCTCTTAATATCTCGTCTTCCTTGTTCCCTTTTTGCTGTATCTCTTAATCTTACAGGGATTCCCACACACCTTTCTTTGCCATCTTCCTTTTGATTGCCCCCCTACAGCTCCTCTACTCGCTCCTTTCGTAAGGCTAGGCAATGCTTCCAATTTTCTCTGTACCATTCTTATCACTGTGTCTCGTAGACATGCCCGGTGGTGGCAATACCAGCCATGGCGAAGTATGGCCCCTAACACTTTCACAGTTATTACCTTTCGCAGAGACAAGTATCTCCTTAAGGATTTCATTGTTGTCCCCTCCAATCATAGTTATATATCACATTAAAGCTTCCAATGTTGTACTTCTCATTCACTATTACAAAGCCCCCGAATGCTTCCACTTTGAAGAATGCAATCCTGTTCTGTATCTCTTCAATGCATTCACATGCCATCTATCTCACTTTTCTGTCTCTTCTCAATGCTTCATGTTATTCATAGTGATATAGCTCCTACAGTTTCCAATGCTGTACATCCCATTTACAATTACAGTGCCCTTCAGTGCTTTCAGTGTTATCTATCCCATTCATCATCATGTATCTCCAGTGTGTCCACTCCACAATCACAAGGCTAGTGCTCATCAAAGCGTCCAGGATCCATCCCACCCATGTATTCCCTCATCTCCTTCAATGCTGCACATCACATTCCTAGTGATATTTCTCTCCAAAGCTTCCAATGTTAACATCCCACTTATTTCTAAAATGCTTTCACACTTGTTCATACCATTTATATTAATACATATCAACGCATCAGATGTTTGCCACCACATTTCTGTTATTAGTGCTCTTTGGAACTTCCAGTGTTGTTGATCTCTCATTGTTGTACAACTCTTCAACACTGTAATGAGCATGGTGTTGTCCTTCTGACGTACAACCATGCACTTCCTCAACACTTCTAATTTAATCTGCCACATTCATTGTAATGTATTTCCTCAACATTTCTGATGCTGTGGACTTCATTCATAGTTATACATTTCCCTCCTGAAAACAGGCCCATTGTTTTACATCTACTTCAAGGCATGTAGCTCCTCAGTGCTTCCCACGGTATCCTTCTCCTTCGTAGTCTTGTACCACCCTCAACAGTTCCTGAGTTGCCCCTTCCGCTCATGTTTATGAACCTCAGTTCTTTCAATATTTCCATCCTATTCATGGCTATGTACCTCTTCAACACGTTCAGCAGTGTCCTTCCCATAATGCTCCTCCTCAGAGTTTCATGGGATCTCCAACTCATTCATGGTTATGTATTTCCCCAATACTTCTAATGTTGCAAATGCCATTCAGATGTACATATTTCCTCAAGGCTTTGTCAGCAATCTTGTAAATAGCCATTTGTACCCTCAAAGATTCTACTGTTGTCCATCCAATCAGCCATGCCCATTCCTCTTCCACTAATTTAATACAAGGTCAGCCTCTCAGGCAAGATAGGTTTATCAGTTTATGAATGAACATCTACGTATGTCATCAGGCCCGGAGGGTTTCAGTTTTGGAGGAAATAAACTTGTGTATCAATCTATCAACCAGCATCACCAAGGGCACTATGCTGTCATACAGTGTACTGAACAGGTATCGAGCACATCCACCATTCTATAGGCTGACATTACCAGGGAAATTATGCTTGTGAGAGGGGGTTGTGAAGGTAATGTGGACAGATGAAATAGTTAGAGATTGTCTTTAGCTCGGACAACAGATTTGAGAGAGGGAGATGTGCATTTAACAAGTCTAGTTGCACTAATTTGCAAACCAGCAATAATAGTCACATCAGGTATGTAAGAGTATCGTTGTTGTTAACAGGGAGTGATGCACCAAGGTATAGATCAACATCACTGTGAACACAAGGTGTGTGGGAGTGTGCTGTGCAGGGAAGAAGCAGGAGCATTGATTTTGACATCACCAGGATTATCAGGTGTGTGGCTGGCAATGCAGGTTACAGACAGGCACATCAATCTACAGACCAAGGGCTGGACAGTTAAGAAGAGCAGCTGCAGAAGTCTAAAGCCTGACCTTTCAGGGAAATATGGTATGCATGGATCTTACATCGCAATATCTTAGTTGTAGCTGGACAAGATAATTTTGAAGGATTGCCTGTAATGAGCTGATAACAAAAAAACACACATTTCATAAAGATGCTGCTTTAGCAAATGACTCCATACGTTGCCATCTTTGTTGTTCAGCTGACAGAGGCTGTGATCATCTAAGCTTAGGTCATCAGTCAGCGCTGAGGATGACTTGTCTGAAGATAAGGAGAAGGCCTCCACCTCAGCCATTGGGAGAGGAGAAGAAGTATTCCTTAGTGAGAACCTGATACTCTCTCAAAGCTGGCCAGACCTAGCATCTGGTTTTTGCCCCTTGAGGTTCTTCTTCAACCTGCACCCTTAGGCTCCTTGGGGCTCTGTCATCAGCCAATGCAATGGAAGGGGAAACCTATGGTTAATTCTGGCACTATTGCTGATTAGATGAGTTTGTGATGAGAATCTAATGCATTGTCTGTGACGACAGCTTGATTCTTAGGTAGGTGGGCAAAAATGCATTTAAAAGCATGCCAGATTTTGGAAATGAGAAAGACTACAGTGAAGTGCTGAAGGCCATTCATGGGGAATGAGTGAGCCTCTACTTAATTGGTGTTTATATCATAATCCTGCAGTGAATTCTACATCCTTCATTGCTCACTCCTTAACCTTCTCAGTAATCAACATTGTAATTTTCATAGTTGGCCAACCAAACATTGCTCCCTGCAACCTGTCCTCCTGACACAAAGAAAATCCAGAATCCATGTGTCATGTAATAAAAGGTTTACCTCCTGCTTGTCGTGATTCCACTTGTCGCACACAGCTGGAGAGGAGTAGTGATGGAAGACAGAGCCAGACAAGTTATCGATGATCATCAGCTTCCCTTCGAATGAGTCCTTGATTATCAATGACACACTGTCCAGCCATAAGTTCTCCTGATCTCTTGTAAAATGTTGTGAGCTCAAACAGAGGATGCCTTAAATTATGTCTAGAACTGCACATGGCATTACACGTGTGGCACTCCTCTAAGAGCGGAGACCCATTGCCATCAGATATATCACCTGACCAGACCCCTACCCGGGCTGGAGAGTAGCACTTCAGACTGCAGTGGCCCTCGGTCGCCGGCTTGCCTCCCCGGCTACCAGTATCCCCGCTAGAGCCAGGCGAGCCACTTCCCTGAGAGCAGAGGCCATGGGCCAGCTCCAGCTCAATCTCAGCATCCAGCTCAGCATCCTCCTCAGCCTCCTTGTTGCATGAGGGCTGCTACCACTACGTTGATGAGCACAAACTGGGCAGTGAGAACAAAGCTGACAAAATACAGGGGTGAGATGAACTGCAGGTTGCTCAGGCAGCTGCGGTCGTCACCGGTGCAGTCCCGCAGTGTGTCCTGCAAGGCAGAGAGAAGCAAATGGCACAACTGGTAAATCTCACCTTACTCAAAGGTGATGTCAGTCCCATTGCATTCACAACACACCTCTAATGGCCTCTAAAATCTGCTGTATGAAATAAGTGTCTGCTCACCTCATTTAGCATATTTCAAAGTGGCATAATATATCAAGAGCACCCTCTACATACAGGAATAAGATATCAAAAGTAACGTGCTCCATATAGTGGCTGAACTTTAATGTCAGTGAAGAAGTGAGTAAATACATGTATGTTTTGTGTACAAAATATACTCTAGGCACTAGCCATCTGGGCTGTGAAGAGTTAGAACAAGATTGATTATACTTTTTAAAATTCATTTTGGCTTTCTAATCTAACTCTCCAAAGCTCATATACAGAGTCTTCCGGAGCATGATATGTGACATCTAAATGTTCCATTCTAGGACGAGGTCTACTTTGAAAAATGCCTTGAAAAATGTGAGTAACTTTCTAAATCTGAGATTTGGTTCCGATTTGTATGATACAATATGGCCTGTCAGCATAGAACAGTATGATACGGTATGGTATGATATGGTATGTATGGCCTGTCTTTGTATAGTATGGAATGGTATGGCCTGTTATTGTATAGAATGGCATGGTATTGGATGGTCTAATATGGCTTGTAATTGCATAATATGTTATAGCATGGTATGGCCTGTCATTGTATAGTATGGTCCGGCCTGTCATTGTATTGTATGGAATGGTATGGTATAGTCTTTCATTGTATAGGATGCCATGCCATGATGTATTGTATGTGCATATGTGTGTGTATTCATGTGTGTTTGTACGTGTGTGTGTATGTATATATATATATATATATGTATGTATGTATGTGTATATGTTGTTTCTATGCTTGGCATGTTCGTGGATCATTGCATGGCTCCTGGGTGGGTTGTTATACTAGATATCTATGAATTCCTGCTCTCTTGTTATCACTCTTATCTACCCATCATCATATGTCATGTCTCTATCAAACTATCCTCCATTCTCACTCTGACTCATCCCAAATCCTTTCTACTACTTTCATCTCCTAAATAACTCTGCCTAAGCTCTTCCCTCCCCTTCCACATCTAACTCACCAAACAGTCACTCTACTACCGTGACCTCCCACACAAACCTACTAAATTCTCCCGCATTTTTCTCACCCTGCTACTATGCTCTCCCTAACACTTCCACATACTCTTCCCTCCTCCATCCCTTTTACTCATCCCAAGCCTTTGGGTTGAGTAAATGAAGGATATACTCCCAATTAACACTTCTGGATTTCTTTCCTCCTCTATTCCTCCATTACTCCAGTCAATCTAACTAACAAACTCTCATATCCGCGGATCAAATTAACTCATAATAATACTAAAACTGTACTCATTATTTCCCAATACTAATCCATCACTAATTCTTGTTGGGTTCCTGAGTAGCGTGCTACTCACTGAAAAGCGCTTTGACGCCTCATCAGGGGTAGTAAGTGCAATATAAATACGATTACAATACAATACAATATTGGCTGCCCCCGCGCATGCTGGGCCTGTGGGCTGCTGGGCATCGGCACCCACGCTCGGACAGTCGTGCCGGCGTACTCATGGGGGGCCTGCCTTTGCCTGTCCTGTGGCCCACAACAACATCCTCCCCCCCGACTGATGCGCACGTCTACAGGGGACAATCTTTCATCGTGGACTACAGTCTTGTGGAGCCAGTACCAGACGATCTCTTGCCAGGTACCGGGGCTGGGGGGATCCTGAGCATATACTCCCTGGCTGGACTGGCCCAGTGCCCACCTCCATTCATTCTGTGATGTTCACCCTATGTGCAGCAGCTGCATTATGGTGCCTTGCTGAACGCCTGGGAGGTCTCCTACATACAAACAGTCCTGGGGTTGTGCATTCTGTTGTGGCCCGGTCTGCGAGGTCCTTCAAAGTCATAATAATCATATCACAGGAACGTACCTTGCAACATTCGATGCGCTAGGCTGATGTGGGGAAACGGGCCAACGCTTTGTGTGCTGCCTCATAGGGACAGCATGGTGTCCTTTCAACATATAGGGTGGCTTGATTCTCAGGGTCCTGGGATCAAGAGCCTAGTGGAAGTGTAGATGGACTGGTCTGATCCTGGTGGTACATCACTGTCTGTGAAGTGAACTGGACTCGCACGTCTACATGTGGGTAGGGACCTGCGTGGACTTGGCCAATTGGGGTCAAGCCTGCTGGTTGTGGGCCCAGGCGGTGCCCTGTGGACTTGCACCCCCCTTCGGAACCGGCTGCTTGTGCCACACTCATGAGACCAACAGAGGCGCTAGTCGGGTCAGGCCCGGAAGTCCCTTACTACCAAGGGATAGAACATGACCAAGGACAGACTGCCTACCATCACTAAGCAGAGTACTATGGACAGATTTGTGCACTCCGGTGGCACAGAAGCATGGCGCTGCCCTTCCAAGATCAGCGATACCGGATAACGCTGCCCTTCCGGAGACCATTGTGCTGTCACCCAACGCCTTGGATGCAAGAATAGGAGCAGTGGGCTCGGACGTGGGTCTCCTTCTCCAAGACCTCAAATAAGCAGTGGAGCTGATCACGGAGGCTGAGGCGCGACTGTCTGGGGTGGAGGACACATTGGCTTCCATTTGAAAGAAAGTTGCTAAATTGAAGGCCACAACAAAAGAGTTAGCGTCAAGGTTCTAGGATGCAGAGAGCAGGACCCGCCAGAACAATCTACGGTTTGTGGGCAGGAGACAGCATATGGGGGAACTTGAGTCTCAAATAAGAGACATGGTGGTCCGTGGACACAGTACTGACTGTCATATAGCACAACAACAAGTGAGACTAGTTCAACAGCAACACCACCAGCTGCTGATAGATGAAGCTAGGTTGATTTGGCGGGCGACGCAAAGTCGCATTTATCAATGGGGAAATCCAGTAACTTGCTATACAGGCTATGTCAGATGGCATGCCGACCCACTGTTCTCCCCCTCTGACATGACTTAACTGGAGGGCCAATCTTAGATTCCCTTGCCATTTCGGACAGCTTTGCAAAATACTTTGAAGAGGTGTATGCCCTCACCCGGGAGGCCTCTTAAATGGCTATACTTGAGAAACTTTCCGAAGCTTAACTCTCGGAAGCCCTCTCCGGGCTCCAGTCTGGCAAGCCCCTTGGGCCCAATGACTGCCGTGTGAATTTCTTAAACTATATTTGACAAAAATAAGCAACATCTCCTGGTGGTCATACTTGCTGTTGAAGCCAAGGGGTCCCTTGCCCCTGATTGGCGCCACGCAAAAAAAGTGGTCTATCCCAAGCCCGGTTGCCCCCCAGATGAATACTCCTCATACTGCCCCAATTCTCTCATTAACATAGAGGCTCAACTCCTAGCGAAGATCCTGGCAAACAAATTGATAAGGCATATAACCAATCTGGCCCATCCAGACAGATCAGTCAGGATTTATGCCTGGGAGGTCCACTTGTCATAATATTCAATGAGTATCAAATGCCCTGGCCTTCGTCAATCGCCTGGATCGACCAGCAGCAATTTTGCTGGCAGATGTATATAAGGCGTTTGACTCTGTAATCTGGGACTATTTATTCACATTGCTAACATGACTGAACTTTGGCCCTACATTCCTTCAATATATTCATTTGCTGTATGCGGACCTGACAGCCTCAGTCAGGATTGCTGGCCAGGTGTCCAGTCTGTTCCGATTCAGCGGGGGGGAAGCGGTAGGGGTGCCCCCTCTCCCCACTACTGTTCACCCTAATCATAGAACCCTTGGTGATTTGGATCTGAATGGGAGCAAAGCTACGAGGTTTTGAGTGGGACCTCGAATGCTCTGATAGAATTGCCCTATCTGTGGACCATCTATTATTTTTTTTTACCGATCCTGAGGAGACGGAACTGCGGCTCCTCCAGATGTGTATTTTTGGCGAGACGACAGGTCTGTATATCAACACATCCAAATCAGTAATGTTCCCTGTCAACAGCTATACCGGGCCGATGACGTGGGCCCCAGATCTACGGATAGAGAGCGAAGGCTTCAAATATCAAGGTATATACATCACACCAAGGTCAATGTCTCCCATGCACGCAATCTGGAGATGGGCTTAACGCTAGTGAGGGAGGAGACGCAAACCTGGCCACTTTTACCATTGTCTCTTACCAGTCGCTCAGCAATCTTCAAAATGGTGTCCTGACCCCGACTTCTCTACCAGTTACAGAACCATCCCCTCCCACTCCCCAGAACATGATTTGGCCATGTTGATGCCATCCTTGTTGGATTCCTATGGGGCGGCCGCACCCCACGCATTGTCCTCACCATATGTTTTCAAGCGACATATAATGGAGTCATATCAGCGGCTGATGTTACCTCCTATTACCTCGCCTTCCATTTACTCATCATTAATGAACGGTGGTGCGACCACCAAGGGGACCTGGCATATGCAGTGGAAAAGCGGGCAATGGGTTCTACCCCATTATTAAACTACATTTATGGGGGGATCGACTTGGTTACCTCCCCCCAGCCACGCGAGTGCTGATCACCATATGGAGGTCTACATTGCGCCTAATGGTATGGTGGGGGAAACTCACAACTCAGACACCATTATAGCATTGCACCATACTAAAACAGATGGTGCAGCTGAAAGGTTTTGCGAAGGGAGATCTCATTGGTAGATCCTCCCTGGGGGGTATGATGTCAGACATAGTTCTGAAATACTTTCAAGAACTCCAACAGGGATTTGACCTCTACTGCAATCAAATTCACCGGCATGCACTCACTCCTTATCTAAATGGCCTGGATTCCCTCCCGGAGTACAAACCCCTGGAGGGTAAACTCCTGGCTGAGGATGTGAGCAATCACAAGCTAGCTAAATTGCATCACACCCTACTCTTACATAGACCTCATACATTCTCAGCCCTTCCGTGCAGCTTGTAAAGCTGACCTCAGTGCCGTTGATGATGACGACTGAGGTGATACACTATGATCGCCTCGAGAGGACACCATTTTGGTGCACCTACGACTCATACAACTTAAATACCTTCATAGGTCCTACTACACCAGATACCGACTGTGACACATGGAAGTAATGGAGTCCTTGAGGTCTCTGCCCTGCTGGGCCGGGCGGACTCCTTCCTCCACACTGTATGAGAGTGCTTGGCCCTGTGTCACTTCTGGGATGGTGTGATCTCCTGCTTAGGGGAGATGCTCTCCTGGGTGATATCTAAGGCCCCCAGGACTGGCCCTTTTGCACATCATGGAAGATATTGGGGGCAATAGATACAAAAAGATACTCCTGTCCCTGGGACTTACCCTGGCGAAAAGGGATATAGCGAGTGAGGTGGGGGGTGTTGGCCCCCCCTCCCTGGCAGTGTGGTGGAGGGGTCTGGATCACTGCGTAGGCTTAGAAGTGGCAGTGGCTGCCCTCAAAAGCATAATAAGATCTGGCAAAGCTGGACTGATTACTGAGGGATCTCTCTACATGTGCCCCCACAGAACGCTCATTACTATAAGATGTGGTCAGAGGATATGGACAGGCGGATGGGAAGTAAGTCGTATGACCACAGCATGACATCTGTTCCACGTTTCAATACAGATGGTTGGGTGGTGGGTTGGGAGGGCCAAAGTCAATTCTCCTTCACACATACTTGTTTGCCAGCCTGGACTAACTGTTACCATAAAACCTAATAAAATCTGTCAAGACAAATTTGGAACAAATTATCTGTTCAAAAGTTGATCAAAAAAGGGTTCCAAAATTGACATTTCATGAATTGGTACATTTAAATTTGGAAGCAGGAAAATGTACTTGTCCTGCACATGAGAGACTTGAAAGAGTGGCGAATGCGATGTGTGTGGATGAAAAAAAAATAGGAATAGATATATACTTGAACAAACAGAAAATGAGAAGCAAAAAGGGAAATAGAGTTGGGAGCGAAGTTAAGAACAATTGAGAACAATGATTAGAGATTGGGAGAACGTGGAAATGTTCAGGTGTGAATGGATTTCAAAGCCATTGAAGAATGAAGGAATGAAAGTTATGAGTGACTTCGAGAGCGATATTGTGGAAGGAGAATTTTCCTTGAGAGAAGTGCCAGGAGGAGCATAAGTTGATATAGTATGGAGTACGGAGGATTCAACAACTTTTATGGAAACATTTCGGAAGAACCTGAGAAATAGTATACTGAATGAATTGTAACTGTGTCGATGGTGGTGTGGGAAGACTTGAGTGCATTGTTTTTAGTCGTAGTACTGAAGGATTTGTAGAAGAAATGCGAGGTGGTAATGAAGTGGCCAGATGAGGAACCGCGTCGGAGTCCACCTACTCATAAGCCATCACTTCATCAGTGACGATGGAAAAATATGCTGATGTTTTGGGGTATTTGAAGGAAAAGGTTCCAGCGAAAGAGGGTTAATTGGTGAAAAATCATGAGAGCGATACAAAATGCAGATGAGTCACTTTGTGTAAGGAAAGTGGTTTATTATATGGTGTGGTTGTGCGACCTCACCTTGCAGTAAAGGCAGAGCTCTATATGAAGTCCAGTTAGGTTTGTACATAAAGCCTTAACTCAGTCTTGAGTAGCTGGTGCTCAAAGTAGTGAGGATTTAGCAAAGGAAGAAGTTTTAAGCACAAGAAAGTACTAAAACAGCTGAATAAAAAGAAAACACAACACAATAAAACTCTGACACCAAATTATAAAAATAGGTTGAATTTTTATCTTTAAATAAACACCTCAACATCAACATCCACCATAGGGTTTTGAGATATGAATTTTTAAAGTAATGATAAATTACAGCTTTTCACTTAGCGCATAATCATAATTCAGCACAGCTTCTGGTTTAGAGTTAGCTACGACAAGTGACTTGAAACTGCTATAAGGTAATTCTTGTAGAAACAAACTCTGAGAGGGAGCCAGTCACAGGGACCAATAGGGTCCAGTTGTTCAGTTACCTTGCAGTTAAAGCAGTCTCCAGTGCACTTGTGTTATGTCATATCATGGCTCTGAGCAGGTGTGACCCTAGCCCAAACTTAGAGCCTAGCAAGACTTAATAAAGCTAATAAAACACATGCCATCTATTGAAGATCAGGTGCCCTGCTTTTAGAATCAGTAGGCCTGCCATATGGGTGCCTTAGAAATGCGAAAAAGGAGATCTTGGCTGTGCCATAATGGAATGGACTATCCAGCGAAGGAAGGCAAATTGGGGTTTGTTTCTGCTTTTTTGTTGGGTTGGCAGCCAGAGTTGAGCTCAAAACTTCAGCAGAGTGTTATGTGTTGGCAAGCAAATTCACTCGACAAAATCTTAACCTATGAAAAATATTGCAGTGATTAATGTGAGTCTAAAATGAAATTGCTGAAGGAGACATTAATGGTGGAGCAGACTTAATTCCTTCAGCAAAGAGATCAAGCTTTGGTACCTTGTAAGGAAATGCCTCCTTGGCCTGGTTACCCCCTGACTTTTTGCCTTTGGTGATGCTAAGTTATGATTTAAAAGTGTGCTGGGACCCTGCTAACCAGGCCCCAGCACCAATGTTCTTCACTAAACTGTACTTTAGTCTCCACAATTGGCATAACCCTGGCACTCTGATACGTCCCTTGTAACTGGTACCCCTGGTACCAAGGGCCCTGATGCAAGGGAAGGTCTCTAAGGGCTGCAGCATGTCTTATGCTACCCTGGGGACCCCTCACTCAGCACAGACTCACTGCTTCACAGCTTGTGTGTGCTGGTGGGGAGAAAATGTCTAACATGACACTATGCCCCTACAGTGTCTAAGCAAAACCTTAGACATTGTAAGTGCAGGGTAGCCATAAGAGTATATGGTCTTGGAGTTTGTCAAACACAAACTCCACAGTTCCATAATGGCTACACTGAAAACTGGGAAGTTTGGTATCAAACTTCTCAGGGCAATAAATGCAAACTGATGCCAGTGTACAATTTATTGTAAAATACACTCAGAGGATGCCCCCTGAAAAAATACCCGACTTCCAGTGTAGGCTGACCAGTTTCTGCCAGCCTGCCACACACCAGACATGGGGAGAGTGCCTTTGTCACTCTGTGGCCAGGAACAAAGCCTGTACTGGGTGGAGGTGCTTCTCACCTCCCCCTGCAGGAACTGTAACACCTAGCGGTGAGCCTCAAAGGCTCACCCCTTTTGTTACAGCGCCGCATCCCAGCTAGTGGAGATGCCCGCCACTCCGGCCACTGCCCCCACTTTTGGCAGCAAGGCTGGAGGAGATAATGAGAAAATCAAGAAGGAGTCACCCCCCAGTCAGGACAGCCCCTAAGGTGTCCTGAGCTGAGGTGACCCTTGCCTTGAGAAATCCTCCATCTTGAGGTTGGAGGATTCCTCCAATAGGATTAGGGATGTGCTCCCATCCCCACAGGGAGGAGGCACAAAGAGGGTGGAGTCACCCTCAAGGACAGTAGCCAGTGGCTACTGCCCTCCCAGACCTAAACACACCCCTAAATTCAGTATTTAGGGGCACCCCAGAACCTAGGAAACCAGATTCCGGCAACCTTAACAAGAAGAAGGAGTGCTGACCTGAAGCCCTGCAGAGAAAACGGAGATGACAACTGCTTTGGCCCCTGCGCCCAAGAACCAAGAAACTCGCCATGTTCAAAAACCCTCAACTTCTTTGCAACAAAGAAGCAACTTTAAAGACTTCACGTTTCCTGCCGGAAGCGTGAAACTTCCCACTCTGCACCCAAAGTCCCCGGCTCGACTTGCAGAAAACAAACACCTCAGGGAGGACTCCCCGGTGACTGCGAGCCCGTGAGTAACCAGAGACGACCCTTCTGAGCCCCCACAGCGACGCCTGCAGAGAGAATCCAGAGGCTCCCCCTGACCGCGGCTGCCTGTAACAAGGGACCAGACGCCTGGAACCAACACTTCACCTGCACCCCCCAGGACCTGAAGGAACCAAACTCCAGTGCAGGAGTGACCCCCAGGCGACCCTCTGCCTAGCCCAGGTGGTGGCTGCCCCAAGGAGCCCCCCGTGCCTGCCTGCATTGTTGAAGTGACCCCCGGGTCCCTCCTTTACTTTCTATCTAAAACCTGATGCCTGTTTGCACCCTGCACCCGGCTGCCCCTGTGCCGCTGAAGGTGTACTTTCTGTGCCTTCTTGTGTCCCCCCCGGTGCCCTACAAAACCCCCCTGGTTTGCCCCCCGAGGACGCGGGTACTTACCTGCTGGCAGACTGGAACCGGGGCACCCCTGTTTTCCATTGAAGCCTATGTGTTTTGGGCATCTCTTTGACCTCTGCACCTGACTGGCCCTGAGCTGCTGGTGTGGTAACTTTCGGGTTGCCTTGAACCCCTAACGGTGGGCTACCTATGCCCCAACATTGAGACTTGTAAGTGTTTTACTTACCTGCAAACGTAACCTTTACTTACCTCCCCCAGGAACTGTTGATTTTTGCAGTGTCCACTTTGAAACTAGCCTATTGCCATTTTTACAAAGACTGTATATGATATTGCTTTTATTCAAAGTTCCTAAAGTATCTAAGTGAAGAACCTTACATTTAAAGTATTACTTGTAAATCTTGAACCTGTGGTTCTTAAAATAAACTAAGAAAATATAATTTTCAATGTAAAAACCTATTGGCCTGGAGTAAGTCTTTGAGTGTGTGTTCCTCATTTATTGCCTGTGTGTGTACAACAAATGCTTAACACTACCCTCTGATAAGCCTACTGCTCGACCACACTACCACAAAATAGAGCATTAGAATTATCTCTTTTTGCCACTATCTTACCTCTAAGGGGAACCCTAGGACTCTGTGCACACTATTTCTTACTTTGAAATAGTATATACAGAGCCAACTTCCTACATACCTCAAAGAGGTGGTGTGCAATTTCAGGTCCTCCAACAGGTGGAGTAGGTTATCGAGGTAGAGGTTTCAATAATAATGTCAACAATTGTGTAGTGAAATCTGGAGCTTATCACTTTTGTAGTAAAGAAGGTAATTGGAAAAACAAATTACAGATTTAGGGCCTGATTTAGATCTTAGCGGGCTTACTGCCATCCTGCTGTGGCGGTGGACCCAAGTACTCTATCAAGCCTACAGAGTTACGACTGCCATATTTAGATGTATTGCGGCTGTGCTGCCGCAGTGGAGTGCTCTTCCCACCCGTCAGTCTGGCAGGATCCCGCCGACCATATTTGGATGTTACAGTCCTACAGGCGTTGAACTGGCGGTGGATTTCTGATCGAAGGGGACCATCACGGTAGCCAATGTACAGCGTACAATGGCAGTAGCAATGCACACACACCATGTGCATTGGCTTTAGATGTCCACCAGTATGACACAGCACACAACACACTATATTTACACTATTATCCTTTGCCATTCCACCACAACACGTACATGCAGAATCCATGAAATGTAATACATCCCTAAAGACAACATACACATACTATTGACACAACACTCACATACAACACAACCACAATGAATAACACAATTACACACCCATCTACACAAAAGGACCCACTGACATGCACAGCTACACACATCACAACAACATCCTCGTCAAAACAACTACACTCACCTGATTGTTGCATACAGCAACACAACACACAACCAAACGTACAAACCAACAGCAGACTCACATGCAAGTAGCACACTTTCAGACACAACCACATCGGTGGTTTCATGAAGAGGAAGACCTGTGGAAGGAGGGGACCAAGTCCAGAAGTCACAGAAGCGTCCGGTGGGGGCAGGAGCCACTACTCACCTGGTTGTGGTTGCAGGAGTTGGTCAACGGTAGGACGAAGACGGTCAGCAATGCAGCCCTGGAGTTGATGAAGAGTTCCTGGAGGATGCAGTCAACGTCCCATGCCGAATGGAAGATTGCAGTCAGTCAGTGGATTGGAAAAGCCACCAACAAGCCTTGGCAAAGGCAGACGTTGCGGTGAAGCAAATGTGGAGCTGCCGGGAACCAGCAAGGTCCAGTAGGACTCAACCCATGGGGGGAGTCCTGGGAGAACCCTCAACAAGCAGAGAGTTCACAGAAAAAAGGCAGCCCCCACAGGGGACCCACTGGAAAAGGAACCAGGAGTTACAGAGGAGTCCATACAGCACAACTGGAGAAGGGTCCCACAACGCAAGAGATGTATGTAAAGGGCTGTGCTACACGGGGCCTGATGATCCCTTGGAGGAGATGCCATCAAGCCTTAGTGGCTGCAAGAGGTGCAGTGCAAGGGTGTTCTGTCCTGCCTGGGAAGGCAAGAGCTTACCTCCACCAAAGTTGGAAAGCTGACAGAGAGGACCAAGAGAACTACTCCAGACCACCACCTGTGATGCAGGATCCACGCAGCTCAGGATAAGAGGAGATCCACGCATCCAGTCATCATTGCAGCTGGTGCCTGCTGATGAGTGACTCCTTCACTCCAAGTGAGATTCCTTTTTCCTTCTCGTGCAGGCTAGAGACTTCCCGCCCTCTGAGGATGCACTGCCGGGGAAATGTTGCAGAAGCTGGAAGGGGCTGTGGAAACAATGCTGCAAGCAAAGTCTTTGCTGTGGATGCGGATTGTCGGTTCTTGGAGGGTCCAGTCGCAGTTCCAGTGGCCAGAAGTCAAAGTAGAGGTTGCAGAGAAGTCCTGCTAGAATCTTGCAAGCCGAATCAGAGGACCCACCCAAGAAGGAGACCCTACATAGCCCTGAAAGGGGGACTGGTCACCTAGCCAGGTGACCACCTATCAGGAGGGGGTTCTGACATCACCTTCCTGACCTGGGCACTCAGATGCTCCCAGAGGCCCTTGTCCACCTTGGATTCAAGATGGCAGAATCAAGGGACCCTCTGGAGGAGCTCTGGGCACCACCCCTGGGCTGGTGATGGGCAGGGGAGTGGTCACTCCCCTTTCCATTATCCAGTTTCGTGCCAGAGCAGGGACTGGAGGTCCCTGAACTGGTGCAGACTGGTTTATGCAAGGAGGGCACCAAATGCGCCCTTCAAAGCATACTAGTGGTTTGGGGAGGCTACCCATCCCAAGCCATGCAACACCTATTTCCAAAGGGAGAGGGTGTTACCACACTCTCCCAAAGGAAATCCTTTGTTCTGACTTCCTGGGCTTGAGCTGTTCAAGCAGCAGGAGGGCAGAAACATGTCTGAGAGGTGGCAGCAGCTTGGGCTTGCCATTAAAAAAAACAGAAGGCTGGTAGGAGCAATGCTGGGGACCCTCTAAGGAGCCCCAAGAGATCATGGAATCATATGTCCAATGCTGACAACAGTATTGGGGTATGATTCCGACAAGTTTGATACCAAACATGCTAGGTTCTGGACATAGGTAGTGACCTATGTCCAGTGAATTCACAAAGTCCATGAAAATGGAACTGAGTTCGTGGGGGCACCTCTGCCCACGCACCCTGCCCTCTGCGCTAGGAGGGCCTGCCATAGGGGTGACTTACAGTGACCTGGTGCACTGCCCTGTAGTGAAAAGGGTGCATGCACCCTTTCACGCAGGCTGCAATGGCAGGCCTGCAGATACACTTTCCATGGGCTTCCCATGGGTGGCATAATACATGCTGCAGCCCATGGGGAACCCCTGGCACCCCAATGCCCTGGGTACCATATACTAGGGACTTACATGGAAGCACCAGTATGCCAAATGTGGGGTGTTTGTGGTTCAAGTAACCAAGTTAAAAGGGAGAGAGCATAGTCACTGTGATCCTGGCTAGCAGGATCCCAGTGAACACAGTCACAACATACTGACAACAGGCACAAAGTGGGGGTAACCCTGCCAGGAAAGGGTGCTTTCCTACACATGTTGTCAGCAAATGTTCTAGTAAAAGTAGGTTCAGCCATAAATGGACATGAATTCTTGATTAGCTTAATCAGTTCTGTAAATCTCTTGGGTCATGACCTGTTGTGTAAATAGAATTGTGTAATTTATTGTACACCAGACTGGGTCTATATTGAAACAAAAGATCTTAATTTTCACTTCAGGATGAAATCACAAGAAGTGATAAACGTTATATTCCCTGTTATCAAAGATGAGGATTTACTTCCACATTTAAGACACACAGTGAAAAGAGAGGCTTGGAATTTAATGGAAACACAGAAGCTGTGTTTTTATTATATGCTAATATATACTTTCTTATCAAGGAAGGGATTGAATCTGTGATTGAAAAGATGGTAGAACAAGTCATTGTAAAAGACACTTTGAGTAGTCCATGTAATTTACCTAACATGAGTTTGAAAAAGCCTAAAGGGAAACAGAGAATAGTTTTAGGTTTGGCCAAAAGTAATGAGATAGGAGTTCCGTGGTGTCCTGTGGTACCAAATCCAGCAGTGATTTTGTTGCCAGTGGATGCAGACCGGTCCACAATGATGATTTGTGTCCTGCGTGTTTCTCAATTCCTCTTCATGGGGGTAGCCAACATCTTCTCTCTTTCAAATTTATTTGGGCTGGAATCTCCCAGGGGTCTACAGAATCTCCTTAGATTTTCTCCCAAATACTTAAAAGAGATTTGGATTCCTTAATGTTAACTTGTGAGTCCGTTTTGACCTAATGCGGTGATGACTTGATGATTGCTGAAAAAACAAGAGGCCTGTAAGATGGACAGTATCGCATTGTTGAATTATTTGGCTACTTATGGACATAATGCTTCTCTCACAAGGTTATGTTATGTTAAGCTACAAATTCATGATCTGGGATATTAAATTCAGAAATGAGTGAGGTGTCCTCTCTCGTGTCAAAGGCAAAGGCCTTTAATTTAGTAGATTGGGATACACAAGGGAGAGCTACTTGCAGGCAGCTGGAGACTGTGGAGTGGCTCACAAGCTACTCGTTGGAGAAGCCTGCTCTGAGCTCATGCTTAACAACTATCATTTCTAGTACTTCTCAGCTCAGTGCTTTGAAGTGATGTATGAATGTCAAAGATTCTGCAGGTTAAAGAAATACTCTTTTTTAATTACGAAGAGACTTTATCATATTTTATGTGATGTTTTTCGTAAGATTTACATGCAAACATTTTCAAGGCTCAGATCGTGCATGGGTTCTAAGTGCCAAGCAGGGCTCTCGACTCCACTCTGACTTGGTTTGCCCCATGAATTTTGGTGGCTCCCCCACTTCTAGGCATAGCTACCATCCCTGCAGCCTGTGCAGTGCTCCAGGACCTGAGGCGAAAGCACTTCAAGTGCTGAATGTGTGGCAGACTGGTAGGAAGGCATTTCCTTTCAGTGCAACCTTTGTTTCTGTGAAGTTTTTATTTCACCTTTTACAGTTAATGGCGAATGAAGAACAGAAACGCCTAAAATAAGATGACCAGCGTGCACTAATCTCACAATCTTCCAGTGCCACACTGTAATCTACCAGACAAATCATTTGTGCTGGAACCTAGGATGGATTTCTCCCTCATTCTTTGAAAAGTAGCTTTTTCTTGATTTTCTGTCTGTGTGCAACCCTAGCCAAAAGGCAGCAGAGCACTGTACAAGGTCCAAAACAAAATGTATATCAGGACACGCATGCTAAATCATCGAGGGGCATATTTATTAACATTTCACACAGTTGTGTTGATGTTGCGCTGCATTGCATGAAAGGGGATGAACAGTACCATATTTTCAAAGATATGACACATTGAAACTGGGATTGAAAGCTCTGCCATGCAAGTTACAAACTGAACCCTCACATCATCTCTGTTCACTACATATTCACCTCTTCCTCTCTCAGATCCCTTTTCTCTCTCTGTTCTCTTCACTCACCTCCCTTGCCATTCGTCTCTGCCTCTCCCCGCTCCTCCACGTTCTTTCTCGCGGTTTCCAGTACCTCAGCCTTGAAATGCCCCTTCTAGCTTCTGTTTCTACTTTCAACCTTCTCTCTGTCACCTTCAGCATCTTTCTCTCTTCCACAAATTCAACATACATCAGGAAACGCTATATGAGCATAATGAGTTACCGAGAATTCAATAGATGAGATGTTCGTCTTATATGTATTTCTTTTATTTTCAATCCTTCATGAAACGGAGCCTTAATTGTAGGAAGGCCCCTCTTTCTTGGCATGATTATCCCCACATCTTTCCTGCTAATAGTGTGCTTAGACTGTTTTCACTGGTATCCTTCTAACCAGGAACCCAGTGATGGTGCTCTCTCCTCTAAATGTGGTTGTCTTGGTGCCCTTTACACCCCACAATTGGCATACTGGTGTACCCCTGTAAGTCCCTATTATATGATACTTAGCTACCCAGGGCAGTGGTAAACCAGGGGTCCTCCATGGGCTGCAGCATGTATTATGCCATCCATGGGAGCCCATGTAAACTGTGTCTGCAGGCCTCCCATTGCAGCCTGCGTAAAAGGGTGCATGCACCATTTCATCACAGGTCACTGCACCAGATCACTATAAGTCAACTCGATGGTAGGCTCTCTCAGCCCAGAGGGCTGGGTGCAGGTACCTGTGTATGAGGGCACCACTGCAGGAGCAGAGGTGTCCCTATGAACTCAAATTCCTTGGATTTAGAAAGTGCAAGGAAGCTATTTTTAGTTTGTATTGGCCATAGGTCATTACCTATCGGTGGCGACCCATCCTTTAGGGCGGAGGGGCCACGCCCCCCCACCTTTTGCCCCTCATGAAGAGTGTCTGTTAGGCTGAACGAAGGTCAGCCTGACAGACACTCTTCATTTTTAGCTCAGACAGCCAGGAGTGAGCCATGCATGATTTGCGCAGACTCCTGGCTGCCTGAGATGAACTTTGCTGGGCTGAGGAGGTCACAGCTCCTATGGGCGTGACCTCCTCGGCTCAGCAAAGGTGCCTCGAGGCCCTCCACTGGGTGATGAGGAAAGCGTCACCCATTGACACTCGCCCTGGGCGCTTCAGGTTTAAGCCCTGAAGCGCCCAGGGCGAGTGTCAATCAGTGACACTTCGTCACAGAGTGGGGTGGGGTCAGCTGTCTCACTGACCCCATCCCACTCTGTGACGAGGCTGGGACTGCTGCCTTCCCTCATTGGCTGACCTCAGGTCAGCCAATGAGGGAAGGCAGCAGTCCCAATCCTCCTGGGACCTGGAGGCTGAAGGTAAGTGTGTGTGTGGGTGTGTGTATGTGTGTGATGTTTTAAATTGAATGTTTGGTGTGTGCGTGCATGTTTGAGTGTAATGAGTGTTGTTAATGGATGTGCGTGCGTGCGTGAAAGAATGAGTGTGTGCGATCTTTTAAAATGAATGTTTGGTGCATGCGTGCATGTTTGAATGGTATGAATGTTGTTAATGGATGTGCGAGCGTGTGTGTGTGAAAGAATGAGTGTGTGTGATGTTTTAAAATAAATGTTTGGTGCGTGCATGCATGTTTGAATGGTATGAGTGTTGTTAATGGATGTGCGTGCATGCGTGCGTGTCTGTGTGTGAAAGAATAAGTGTGTGTGTGCCCCGCCCGCCCACCTCCCTCCTAAAGCTGCCGGCCGCCACTGCTACCTATGTCCAGCTACATAATGGTAACTCCTAAGATGGGCATGTTTGGTATCAAACATGTTGGAATCATATCCCAATACTGTTGCCAGTATGATCCCATGCACTCGGCGGGCTCCTTAAATGACCTCCCCAGGATTGCTCCTACCAATGTGTCAGGGTCTCCGAGCAGCCAACACAGACATGATTCTGCCCTCCTGCTGCTTGACCAGCTCAAGCAGGGGAAGGCTGAACAAAGGATTTCCTTTGGCAGAGGGGAGGCAACACCCTCTACCTTGGAAGTAGATGTTACAAGGCTTGGGAGGGGTAGGCTCCCCACGCCGCCAGTTTGCTTTGAAGGGCAGATTTGGTGCCCTCCTGGCATAATCCGGTTTGCACCAGTCCAGGGACCCCTGGTCCCTACTCTGGCCGAAACTGCACAAAGGAAAGGTGAGTGACCACTTCCCTGTCCATCACCACCCCAGGGGTGGTGCCCAGAGCTTCTCCAGGTGTCCACTTGATTCTGCCATCTTGAAAACAAGATGGCCAGAGGCCCCTGGGAGCATCTGACTGGTCAGGATAGGCAGATGACGTCAGTGACCCCCTCTGATAGGTGGCCACCTTGCAAAGTGACCAAGCCCGTTTCGGGCTATTTAGGGACTCCCTTGTGGGCGAGTCCCCGGATTTGGCATGCAAGACTCCACCAGGACTCCTCTGCAATGCCCTCTTCTGCTCCTAGCCACCAGAACCACTGCTCGACTCCACAGGAACTAAACAAGACTGCAACACAGAGGTGACCTTTCCTTGCAACATTGTTTCTGTGACAGCTGTCAGCAACTTGCAACATTTCCCTGGCTGTGCATCCTCTGTGGTTGGCAAAACGTCAGCTGCACCAAAGAAGCAAGAAGGAATCTCCCTTGAAGTGAAGGAGTGCAGCTGCAAGCACCTAAGGCAACAATGTCTGGCTGCTGGGATCTGCTGTCCTCTAGACGTGCGAAGATTCTCCAATGCAGGTTGTGGTTCTGTGGGGTCCTCTGGGCTGTCTCAGCCTTCTTTCCAACTTGGGAGATGGAGAGCCCTTGCCTCTTCCTCAAAGACAGAACCCCTGTGTAGGAGGCTGGCCTGGCTTATAGTGGGTGCCTGATGGTACTTACACCTTGTGCCAGGTCCAGTTATCCCTTATTAGTAGATTAGTAGTGTTCTAGCAGCTTAGGCTGATAGAGGTAGCTATAGCAGAGCAGCTTAGGCTGAACTAGGAGACACACAAAGCTCCTACTATACCACTTATATAGCACTATATCATAAGAATCACAATACTCAGAGTTACTAAAAATAAAGGTACTTTATTTTAGTGACAATGTGCCAAAAATATCTCAGAGGATAAACTCCCTTAGGAGGGAAGTAAAATACACAAAATATATACACAAACCAAAATCTGGTAAGTAAACAGTTAGAAAAGAAGGGCAAACACTGTAGAACACAATAGAAGCAATAGGCCTAGGGGCAACACAAACCATATTCTAAGAAAGTGGAATGCGAACCACTTAGGGACCCCAGGCCTATTGTAGTGTGTAGAGAGAGGGTCGTTGGGACTGTAAGAAAACACTAAGGGTGTCCAAGATACCCCACCCCAAGACCCTGAAAAGCAGGAGTAAAGTGACCCTACTTCCCCAGAAACATACTCAAGTTGTGATAGGAGATTCTGCAAAGACCACAACTGACTGCAAAGCACTGAAGACGGATTCCTGGACCAGAGCATCTGTAAAGGAAGGGGACCAAGTCCAAGAGTCACGAAAATGTCCGGGGGGGGGTGGAAGGAGCACACTAAACCCCGGATGAAGGTGCAAAATGGCTGCCTCTGGGTGGAAGAAGCTGAAGATTCTGCAACAACAGAAGATGCCAAGAACTTATCCTTTGCACAGAAGATGTCCCACAGCGTGCTGGAAGATGCAGAGTTGTTTCCACGCAAAAAGACCACAAACAAGCATTGCTAGCTGCAAAGGTTGTGATAGAAGAACAAGGGTGCTGCCTGGGCCCAGGAAGGACCAGGAGGGCACCACTTGGACGAGGAGACAGAGGAGGCACTCAGCAACACAGCGAGCCCACACAGAAGCAGGCAGCACCCGCAGAAGCACTTGAACACGGGTTCAAGAAAACTGAGCACGGTGGTCGTCTCAACACTACAAAGGAGAGTCCCACGAAGCCGGTGGTCAACTCAGCGAGTTGAGCAATGCAGGACGGAGTGCTGGGGACCTGGGCTATGCTGTGCACGAAGGATTACTTGCAAAAGTGCACAGAAGCCCTAGCAGCTGCAGTTCATGCAGTACACAGGATTACTGTCTGGCGTGGGGAGGCAAGGACTTTAAAAAAATATATAGATATTTATTGATTATTGCATAAGTACAAAACAAAGAGCAACAAGAATTGCCCCTCATTTATAGAAACAAGTTATATCAGAATACAGCCCTCCTCTGCCTTCGAAGTAGATACCGTTCAACAGGGCACAAAGTTCCACCGCAGTGTGCGTCAAGTTCTATATTATCAGCACCTGCCCAGATCATCAGCCGTCAAGATCAGTACAGTCTCCGTGTAAAGTCCTGGAGGAATGTCATAGCCAAATATCGAGGCCTAGAGTAACAACAGAAAGAGTGTAACAAAGGAAAATAGGCAAAAGGAAGGCAGAGCGCGCAAACAGAAGTGCACCAGCCAGCATCAGCTATGCACAGACCACCGCACAATCAGGGGGAAAGAGAAAGGACATCAAAACGCGAGCAAACGCACATCATTCTTCCTGCCCGTTCAAGGTCGCAAGGTAAGCACGCAAAGTAGTTCAAATATCCTTCGGTCGAGAGCCTTAAGGCAGGAGCTCCCAAAAAATCATCGGCTGATCCTGCCAAAAGGCAGAGTCCCGTAACCATTCAGACCCACGAGGAGCTCACCCCCTGCCCCAGCACATAGCAACTCTGCACTTAGCCAGCAACAGAAGCAGACCCACCAACCTTCTGTGAGGCCCACTGATCTCATTCACGCACCCAAGCAGTGCGGCCTCGGGGGAAATAGGTATCTCCGATCCAGTCACCTCTGCAATTATATGCAAAACCTCCACCCAGAAGGCATGAACCTCACCGCATTCCCATGCAAGATTCAGAAAACCAGCGTCCGGGGCACGACACCGCTCACAGCACGCATCCGCACGCAGACCCATGGAATAAAGCCCATTAGGTGTGTAATATATGCGATGCAGAAACTTAAAATGCAGCAGCCTATAATTCGGGGACAGCGCTCTCATATGCACACAGCAACTCCGCCACGTTTCCTCCGTAATAGGTTCTCCCACATCCCTCTCCCATCGGGCCCTAGAGGACGCACCAAGGTCACCCCGCTATTCCTGAATGCAATTGTATAATTTGGTAACCAGTTTGCGTGGCAACTGTGCGCGGCACAGCACCTCCAAAGCACAGCACTCCAATGGAACCTCCGGTAGGCCAGGGAACCGAGCTTGCAGCATAGCACAGACCCTGAGTACATACATCTGCTGCAATGCAGTGGTGCTCCCATCGCCGAGCACCTCCCCAGGAGGGATCAAACGACCATCCGCAAACTAATCACCCAGCTCCGTTAAGCTGGCATCCCGAAGAAATTCATGCATTCCTCCATCCCGGAACATCTGGGCATCAGCAACCGCCATAACAGGCAGCAAAGGAGCAAAAGGCATGCCAGCACCAGTATATTGCATCAACGCCTTCCACGCTCTCGCCGTACATGCCACCATGTCGACACTCCTAGGTCGAGGCCGAGACAGGCTCCCGAGCACGCGCACCAAGCCATCCAGCCACACTGCATCACTTTCAGGCGCCAAATGCGGCAGATATCGAATCGGGTGCAACCAGTAATGTGCAAAGTGCGCCTGCGCACAATTATAATATAGCTCCAAATCAGGGGCAGCAAGCCCACCCAGCTCAAACGGCTGCGTCGAATTCTCCCAGGAAATGCGAGGTTGGCTGCCCGCCCACACCAAACGGATCAGAATAGAGTGAAGACGCCGCAGGAAACTCATCGTGAGCGGAAGCGGGAGGTTGACAAACAGATACAAAAATTTTGGGAGAACCACCATCTTCACAATAGCAATACGCCCAATCAGCGAGAGCGGTAAGGCGCGGCAAGCCTCAATCTTCTCCTCCAACCACGAAATTGCTGCACCATAATTGGCCAACCAGAGAGTTTCAACATCGCAACTCAACTGGATCCCCAGATAACAGACCGGGCCTTCCGCCCATGCTATAGGATACCAAGAGGAGAACGTCGCCACCCCCGGAGATAGAGGCAGGACCACCGACCTGGACCAGTTGATCGTGATAGCCGAAAAAGTACCAAAGTGCACAATCTCATCCAAAAAAATATCTAAATTCCGACAAGGGTCCCGCACATATAGCGCAATGTTGTACGCATACATAGATACCAAAATGGGTCTCTTCCGGAACTGCAGACCTCTGTCGTTATGTCTCTGCCGTAACCCCACCGCAAGAGGCTCCATTGCCACCGCGAAAAGTAACGTGGATCTCCCAGGCACAAAACCCGACTGGTCTGGCAACACCAGTCCAGGAAGCAGCGGCTGCAGACGCACCGCGATCATTTTGGCCAGGATTTTGTTGTCAATATTAATCACAGAGAGTGGGCGATACGAGTCACAGCAAGCCGGATCCTTCCCGGGTTTAAGGATTGTCAATCAATCAATCAATCATCGTATTTATAGAGCGCGCTATGTACCCGTTAGGGTTTCGAGGCGCTGAGGTGGGGGGGGGGGTGGAGAGGCTGTTTAGCGGTCGAAGAGCCAGGTCTTGAGGAGCCTTCTGAATGTGAGGAGGTCCTGGGTCTGGCGTAGCGGAGCGGGGAGAGAGTTCCAGGTTTTGGCGGCGAGGAAAGAGAAGGATCTGCCGCCGGAGGTCTTGCGCTGGATTCGGGGTACTATGGCGAGGGCGAGGTTGGCGGATCGGAGTTGGCGTGTTGGGGTGTAGAAGTTGAGTCTGGTGTTGAGGTAGGAGGGTCCGGTGTTGTGAAGCGCCTTGTGAGCGTGGGTAAGGAGTTTAAAAGTGATCCTCTTGTCTACCGGGAGCCAGTGGAGTTCCCTCAGGTGTGGGGAGATGTGGCATCGGCGGGGTATGTCGAGGATCAGTCGGGCGGAGGCATTTTGGATCCGTTGGAGTCGTTTGATGTCTTTGGTAGGGATGCCTGTGTAGAGTGCGTTGCCGTAGTCAAGTCTGCTGCTGACGAGGGCCTGGGTCACCGTCTTTCTGGTTTCTGTTGGAATCCACTTGAAGATTCTGCGGAGCATACGAAGGGTGTTGAAGCAGGAGGAGGAGACGGCGCTGACCTGTTTGGACATGGTGAGGGCGGAGTCCAAGATGAAGCCGAGGTTTCTTGCGTGGCTGGCAGGGGTGGGCGGATTGTGACTATCAGTGCCTCCCGGAGAGAGGCAGGGAGAATCCCAGCCTCCAAAGACTCTGCATATACCTCCAAGAGGTGTGGGGCAAGAATTTCCGCATATTCCTTGTAAAATGCGGGGGTCAGACCATCAGTACCAGGAGATTTGTCGCCAGGCAAACCGCAAATCGCCGCAGTCACCTCCTCCACAAAGAATGGAACATCCAAATACGACCGGTGAGCCTCGTTGAACCACACCAGCGCAATATCAGAAAAGTAAGCCTGCGCCGCCGCCGTGTTCAGTCCAACCGGATCAGCATATAGCTGTGCAAAATATTGAGTGAAAACTTGCATGACGCCACTCGTCCCAGTCACACACTCATCCTCAGTGCCCACAATCTCAGTGACGTAGTTGCTCGCCCACGGCCTACGCAGCATATCAGCAAGCGTGCACCCGGCCCTCTCCCCCTCACCATAGCGACGGGCCCGGGCATTCCTCCCCATAAAGCAGACTTCTCTAAGGGAGGCCTCCTCATATGAAGACACCTCTCTTCGCAGCGCCGCAACCACCTTACCCGACCAACTCTCCACCAAACGCCGCTCCAGCTCCACAATCCTCCCCTCCAGATCAGCCAGTTCCCGCCGCAGGGTTCTCAACATTACATGCTGTTTCGAGAGGCATATGCCCCGAATGACCACCTTGAATGCCTCCCACAAGGTGCCACCTGCCCTCACAGAGCCACCATTTTCAGCAAAGAACAGCACAATAGCCTTGCGCACCTCCGCACGAAAGGCCGCATCCTGAAGCGCCCCGCAAGGTAACCTCCACATGAACGAATGTCCCAGCTCGCAGGGTATCTCCAGCACTAACCAAACCGTCGAGTGGTCAGACAACGTGCGGGGCAAATGATCCACAGAACTCATCCAAACCTCCATGTCTCTAGTGCCCAACCTTCGATCAATACGGGACCAGCTGCAGTGGGCGTAATTCACGCATGTGCCCTCTCTATCATCACCGTGCCGCTGCCTACACAGATCCACTAAAGCACCCCCCTGCATCACCGCCACCAATGCCTTTGCTGCTTCAACATGCTGCACCCTAGCCGCACTCTTGCGGTCCATCCTCGAATCCAGGACCACATTAAAGTTGTCACCCCAGATTACTGCCCCAGCTCCCAACGACTCCACCAAACGCCACAACTCTCGGAAGAACTCCGGGTTGTCCACATTAGGACCGTAAACAGCGAGGAGCAAGCAGGCTCTGTCCGACAACTTGCCACTCAACAAAACATACCTGCCGTTCGGGTCAGCAACCACCCTGCGATTGCACCACTGTAAACCTTTGCGCAGCAAAATCGCCACTCCACGAGCATAACTCGAATAAACGGAACAGTGAGACTCGCCGACCCAGCCGGCCTTCAACCTGTCCAGCGTTGACACCACCAAGTGGGTTTCCTGCAACATACAAATGCCTATTTCATGTCGCTTAATATACGCTGCCACCAGGCGCGCCTTCCGTTTATCATTTAGCCCACGCACATGCCAGGTCAAACAACGAACCGTTGTCACACTTTTCGATCCCATCTCTCCTCCCACATTCATACTGTACACCACCGTGAAGCACAGCCCCGCCTGCCAGGCACTTGAAAGAGGACAGCAAAGATAGCATAGAAGACAGAGAACATGCAACACAACTGATCCCACCCCACCCCCCTCCCACACAGACCCCCCAATCGGGTCATAGCAGAAACCCACCCTCCCAAGCCCCAAAACCACCCCATTAGAGCATAAACACAATAATCAGGACTCATCCCAGGGGCGATAGCCGGCCTACCAACTCCCCACCCAGCAAGAACAAGGGGAGAGGGGCACAGGGGCCTAACAGCAGATTAAACAACAGAGCGATCCTAAGGATGGAAGCGAACCATCATAGTTCGACAGCTTCAGCAAGCGCCTCCAGCTCCGGCAACGCGTTGACTAGTCATTGTCACTCAAGGCAGCTCTCTCAGATCTGGAGCCGTCCGGGCCCGCAGCCTCTGGCCGCTTAGGCAGACGTCTAGCAAACTTGGCAGCTTGTTTTGGGTCCGTAAAGTACAGTACCTTTCCTTCATGCCACACCCTCAGCTTAGCAGGGTACAGCAGAGCGAATCTGACGCCCGCCTGGTTCAACAAGCACTTAATCGGCAAGAAGGCACGTCGCGGGCCCGCACGCCTGGAGTATAATCAGGAAAGAAGTTGAGTTAAGAGTTTTTAAACATCACCGGCTTCCTCTCCCTTGCCAAGCTTAAAACGGTGTCCCGATCTCGATAGTTCAGTAGGCGTGCTATTATTGGTCGCGGAGGAGTACCTGGCGGGGGCCGAGGTCCCAGGGACCTGTGGGCCCTTTCGACCACCAGCATTCAGGAGAGCTCGCCTGTTAACAGGTCACACAGCATGCTCTCCACAAAATCCTCCATGCGGCCCATATCGGTGGCCTCCGGCAACCCAACAATGCGAATATTGTTACGTTGCGACCGCGCCTCTAAGTCCTCGTTCTTATTCTGGATCACCTCCAGGATACGCTCCATTTGCGCAATCTGATCCCTATACCCCCGGCGGGCGTCCTCCATCTCCGTTGTCGGCTTCTCCAGGACCTCAAATCTGGAATCGTGATCGTTAACCCGAGCTTTAATACGGTCCAGCCGTTCAGTCACATGGTCCAGCTTCGCGTCAATACCAGCCAGGCTGTTCTTGAGCTCTAAGAACATGGACCTCACTGACGCCTCCGGGGAGGAAAGGACTTACATCAGCCAAATTTCAACAGATGGACCACTGGACTATCGGGGTCACTTGGATCCAGCTCCAGTGTTCCAGGGATCATGCTCGTCGTGATGAGAGGGGACCCAGAGGACCAGTGAAGCAGACGTTTGGTGCCTGCGGAAGCAGGGGGAAGATTTCGTCGACCCACGGGAGATTTCTTCCTGGCTTCCAGTGCAGGGTGAAGGCAGACAGCCTCCAGAGCATGCACCACCAGGAAAGAGTCGAGAAAGCCGGCCGGATGAGGCGCTACAATGACGCTGGTAATCTTCTTGCTACTTTGTTGCAGTTTTGCAGGCGTCCTGGAGCAGTCAGCAGTCAATCCTTGGCAGAAGTCGAAGAGGGAGGTGCAGAGGAACTCTGGTGAGCTCTTGCATTCATTATCTGAGGAAAAGCCCAGAGTAGAGACCCTAAATAGCCCTCAGAGAAGGATTGGCCACCTAGTTAGGTAAGCACATATCAGGAGGGGTCTCTGACGTCACCTGCTGGCACTGGCCAACCAGAGGTCTCCACTGTGCCCTCACACCTCTGGATTCAAGATGGCAGAGGTCTGGGACACACTGGAGGAGCTCTGGGTACCACCCCAGGGGTGGTGATGGACAGGGGAGTGGTCACTCCCCTTTTCTTTGTCCAGTTTCGTGCCAGAGCAGGGCTGGGGGGTTCCTGAACTGGTGTAGACTGGTTTATGCAAGGAGGGCACCATCTGTGCCCTTCAAAGCATTCCAGAGGCCAGGAGAGGCTACTCCTCTCAGGCCCTTATCACCTATTTCCAAAGGGAGAGGGTGTAGTCCTGCCTTCCTGGAACTGGGCTGTCCAGACCCCAGGATGGCAGAAGCCTGTCTGTGGGTTGGCAGCAGCGGTAGCTGAAGTGACAATCCCAGAGAGCTGGTTTGGCAGTACCCGGGGTCCATGCTGGAGCCCCGTGGATGCATGGGATTGGCACCCCAATACCAGATTTGGCATGGGGGGACAATTCCATGATCTTAGACAAGTTACATGGCCATATTCGGAGTTACCATTGTGAATCTACATATAGGTATTGACCAATATGTAGTGCACGTGTGTAATGGTGTCCCCGCACTCACAAAATCCAGGGAAATCGCCATGAACTATGTGGGGGCACCTTGGCTAGTGCCAGGGTGCCCTCACACTTAGTAACTTTGCACCTAACCTTCACTAAATGAAGGTTAGACATATAGGTGACTTATAAGTTACTTAAGTGCAGTGTAAAATGGCTGTGAAATAACATGGACGTTATTTCACTCAGGCTGCAGTCACAGTCCTGTGTAAGAATTGTCTGAGCTCCCTATGGGTGGCAAAAGAAATGCTGCAGACCATAGGGATCTCCTGGAACCCCAATACCCGGGTACCTAGGTACCATATACTAGGGAATTATAAGGGTGTTCCAGTGTGCCAATTAGAATTGGTAAAAATAGTCACTAGCCTGCAGTGACTATTTTAAAGGCAGAGAGAGCATAAGCACTGAGGTTCTGATTAGCAGTGACACAGTTAGGCACTACACAGGGAACACACATTCAGGCCACAACTATGAACACTGGGGTCCTGGCTAGCAGGATCCCAGGGAGAAAGGCAAAAACAAACTGACTCACAAGTAAAAATGGGGGTAACATGCCAGGCAAGATGGTACTTTCCTACATCCTGTGCACTGTGACTCTTGCACCAGCCAAGGCTTGCCGACTCCTGCTCAGAGGGATCTTCAAGGTCCAAGTAGCCCAGGCTCCCAGCACTCTATCTCTGCAAGGACAGTCTCCTCTCTGCTGCTCCAGCGACAAAGGACTCCTCTTCCGGTGTGCTGCCTGGGCCAATGGGGGCTCCTATTGCTCCTCCTGACTCTCCTATCTTCTGAGGGTCAGCCCAGACTCCCCTCCAAGGGTCGAGTGACCAGGACCTTGCTGGTCCTCTTCAGCTCTGCAAATCACCAACAGCTCCAGTTGCATTTGCTTGTGCTTGTTAGTGGTCCTTCTGATCATTGGCCCATCTGCAATCTGGCAACCATGGAGGGACAACTCCTAGGTGACTTCAGAGACTCCTCTGCAGCTCCTGGACTCCGCAGCTGGACTTCATCCACCACCGTCACCCGGATCTTGAGCCACAAAACAGTGGGCATTTCCGCAAGTCCAGCCTCGACACTCCTGCATGAACTGGTCTCTGTCTCTTTCTTTGCAGGTCCTCTTCTTCCAGAATCCATCATTGGGTTCCACCGGCCTGGTCCTGCTTTTGCAATATTCCATTTCCGAATCCCCATGTTAGCCAACGGGACAACCAGGTAACTTACTTCAGCTCTCCTTGTCGGTGGGGGTCTTCTAGATACTTACATTTTGGGGTTCTACTCTCTCCCAGCCCTTGGCTAGCTACTCCATATCCTCTGGTGGGGGACCTATTCTCACATTCCACTTTTTTAGTATATGGTTTTACCCCTCTATAGGGCCCTTGCTATTTTGTGCTCTTTCCTAAAACTTACCTATGTATATTTTGTGTGTACTAACCTTCAGAATGGGGTCTGCCTGTAGTAATCTAGTCTGGTGTTCCTGTAATAAAGTACCTTTATTTTTGCATCACTGTATGGTCCCTGTATGGTCCCTTTCATGTGTGATAAGTTACTGTGTGACTACTGTGGCATTGAAGTGCTTCACACTCCTCCTAGATAAGTCTTGGCTGCTCACCACAGCTACCACTAGAGAGCCCTGGCTAACTAGACACTATCTAATAGGGTTGCCTGGACCCAGTATGAGGTGTAGCACCATAGGTGTCCACCACACACTGGGCCAGTCTCCTACAATAATGTAGAATCCAAAATGTTTTATTGCCCTTCAGACATCTTAGCCAAGCCCAGCCAACGCATTTCATCCTGAGAAAGACTTCATCAGGGTTCATTAAGAACTTCCTTAGCCATGCTGTGCCATACTGTGGCAGCTATACTTTGCAGAATCCATTTGGGAGGGATAATGTCCAGGACTATTGTGATGTTCTAGTCCACTACAAATGCTGGAAAACTACACAAGAACTTGATAAGTTTCATGATGGAGAAAGGAACATATTTTTAAATACATATAGGATGAACATTTGATCTATTGAGCCCTCAGTAAACTCCTTATGTTCACAAAGCGTTCCCTGTTGTGTGTTGTATTTATCTAAGTTTGGTGAGTCTCGGGCAGTGGAATCATAAAGAGGTTGAGCGTTCGTTTTTGTAGAGAAGCACTAACATCAGTGCGACCACCTGGGGCCAACACTGCTCTCTTCTTTTGGGAATCTTTCTGTAGCTGTTCTTCACTCCTTTCTCTGCCCCATCTTCCTCTGAGATCCTCTTTTCTCTCTCAGCTGGCAGCTCCTTGCTTGCTTTCCTCTTCTCTCACTGTTTTTTCTTATTGTTCTAACTTCTGTCTCTCCCTATCCATTTATAGCTCTCTCTCTTTGTTTCACCATCCTTTCTCTCTTTGTTTCACACTTTCTAGTAGTGCTCCTACCTGTGACCTAAAAGTCTATGTTCAGCAACACACAGCCCTGCTTCTGGCACAATCGTTCACAGTCCTGAGGTAGAATTGTGAAAACTGCTCTGTATGTCGACTGTCAAAATCTGCTGGGAGGAAGCATCTTTGCTGTTTTTTTTAATCTTTAAATACATCCAGCAATGTGTGAATGTTTGCTCAACACTCCAATGTATAATATAAAGAACATAAACCTGTTTAAGTTTGTACCGGTGCCAGCTGTCCATTTTGTAATCATGCAACGTCCTCAGATGTGTCCATAACAATGACCTTTTATCCTGAAATGTTGTCCTGAATTTTGACTCTTTGGGCCTCATTCTGACCCCGGCGGGGGCTGAACAGGCTGGCGGTGCCCCGCAGGGCATTCTGACCGCGGCGGTTTGGTCTCCCGCCGGTTTTCCGCTGCCCATAAGAATCCTCCATGGCGGCGCAGCTCGCTGCGCCGCCATGGGGATTCTGACAGCCCATACCGCCATCCTGTTCCTGGCGGTTCGCCCGCCAGGAACAGGATGGCTGTATGGGTTGTCGTGGGGCCCCCGTAAGAGGGCCCCACAAAGAATTTCAGTGTCTGCCTAGCAGACACTGAAATTCGCGACGGGTGCAACTGCACCCGTCGCACCTTCCCACTCCGCCGGCTCGATTCCGAGCCGGCATCCTCGTGGGCAGGTTGTTTTCCACTGGGCTGGCGGGCGGCCTTTTGGCGGCCGCCCGCCAGCCCAGTGGAAAACCCAGAATAACCGCTGCCGTCTTTCGACCGCGGAACGGTATTCTGGCAGCTCCCGCCGGCCGCGCGGTGACCGCGGCCGGCGGGAGTCGGAATGACCCCCTTTGTCTTGAATGTTTACTGTCACTATCCAGAACTTGCCTTCTAACCAGGTGGCCACCCTGACAAGGCATGACTGAAATGGATCTAAGGTGATGGCCTCGAGCTACACCCTAGTGTGTAGGCTGCACGTAAAAACCTGTGAAGCTAGGACTGTGATGACCCAGGCCTGGTGAGGAGCACTTGTGAGTAAGCACAGCAGGAGTGCAGAAGACAGGGGCACCAGGGAGCCCTCTCATCTAGCTGGAACTACAGGGAAGGAAGGGAAATGCCTGACAGAAGGCCTTGAGGGCACATCCTGATACACAGCGAGCCCGGGCCTGGAGATGTGTTTTGAGGACATGGATAACTAACAAATCAAACAAGGTGCTCTGCGCTGATACCTTCTGCCCTGGTGGTGGGAGACTGTTAGAAGACATGGAGAAAGGAATGAGTCAAACAGAGTGCTGTATGCAACATTCCCCCCGGACCCACAGGTAAACGGCTGACGGTGAATACTCACCGTGTGCCCTAACCTCCAGGCTTGGAGACGAGGAGCTCGTCCTCCCAGATTGACAGAGGACACCCTCAGATTAAAGGCACACCGGAGGCAGCACAATCAACAATGGATATCTGGAGAAGTGTGATCTTGATATAATGCATGACCTGTATTTATCTGGTAGATTGATATATTGACCCCAGAATGAAAGGATGTCCTGGTACTAATGAGTGGTTTAGACACACAATCTCTGCTGTTATAGACATACTAACATGTTATTGATGACCGCCTGCAGCACAATCGCCGAAAACATGCAAGGCATACTTTGCAACAGAACTCACAGAAGCCTGCTTGGACTTAACCTGCTGGTGGCACATACGTGGCATCTTCAGTATATCTAATATATATATGTGTGTATGTGTGTGTGTGTCCAACCTAAATCAACTGCAGTACATGACACAGCTGACCCCCATCCCCATGTCTGCCACCAACGATTCAGACAATTATCCTTTGCCAATGAGATACCAGGTGGCACAGCTAAATCCGGAGGGATAGCTGAAGCCACTCCAGCTTTGATCATGAAGGAGGTATCAACCATGAGCACCAAGGTCACCTTGTTTGACACCATGACGGGCCTGGCCCTAGATGTTAAGTCCCTCAAAACTGATTTTCAGGCCTTGCCCTCCATTTAGATACCTGTGACAAGTGCTTTGATGAATGGACAGACTGTTTAGCCTCCAGCCAGACTGGAACACAGAACTCAGAAGGCTGCAAAGAAAAATGACAGATTTTGAAGATTGTACACAACAAGATAATATCTGACTCTCTCGTGTATCTGAAGTAACGAAGGGGAAGGTATGATTGATTTTTTGCTGTCTCTTTTACTGAACTTCCTACACCTCAAGTTCCGAAGTGCCCTAAAATATCAATGGGTGCACAGACTGCAGACCTGCTCCTCTGGGCAAACAAACAAACAAACCCAGAGCCCTCATCGCATGCCTATGAAGGCATCAGTACACTGAACTTACAATGAGAAAGAATGGCAGCTCATTCAAACAGGAGGGCCAAGTGGCACGTATCACATCTGCATTTTTTCATGATACAGCAATCAAACAAAAGACATTTATTGCAATGCATTGCTTTGTTCAACTAAGGTCGGGAAAACAGTCACTGGTTGTTTGATCTACCTACATACTCAATGGCTGTAAAACCACTTTTTTTGGCAAGCTGATCTGGCTTTTCATAGAATGCACTAGGCTAAACTGGTCATAGGAGTTTATTTGAACTTGGAGCCAACTTGAACTTGGAGCCTGACCTGATCATTGACTGGAAGAGGCCTATCAAGAGCCATTTGACCTCTTAGGGTACCATGGACTTGTGGATATATGGAGAGTTGACCAAACCACGGCTAAAGATTATACCTTCCTAACATTGGTACACAACACATTGTTCAGAATTGATTTTTTCTAGCTCATCATGACCTTCTGAGCTGCCAGTTTCACGCCAAACTTTTACCGGAGGTAGAGCTCACTGCAACCCTGTAGCACTAGACCTGTCCTTGTTTCACAGGACACCTCCATCCAGCCTAAGGAAAATGCAGGCTTCTAAGTAGTGTTTAATAGTGTAAAAATGGGTTTTAAGCACTCATGTAAGGACATGTGGGATAGAAAATAAACATTTGATCGCTTCTCAACAGATGGCCTGGGAAGTAGGGAAGGTGACTTGGATAGACCTCCTCAGGAGGGACTTGGCAATAATCAAAAAGACACAAACACAGAGAAGAGAAGTCTGGAATGGAAAATGTAAATAGCACAATAAACTGTACATGTCAGCAGTAGAGAAAGCCCTTGTGAAATTCAAGGGGCGTCCCTATGAATGTGGTGAGAAAGCTGCCTGAATGCTAGCCTTCCATTTACGGCACAGAGGCACAACTATCTGACCCTGCAATATGATCCTCCGAATGACACCTCATGACACATCTGTAGGAAATTGCAGCAGAATCTGCCTCTTTCTATGAGTCCCTTTATGCCACCAGCATACTGAGAGTACTTTTTTAGACACTATTGATATTTCATCTCTGTTAGACAATAGGAGGAGCCTGCTTAATGGCAAGATTGCCTTTGAGGAAATCAGGAAAGCCATATCAGCACTGCCAACCTGTAAATCTCCAGTGGGAGGTGGCTTCTGTGGAGAATTTTACAGAAAATGGAAATCACAAGTGGCCCAAATGCTCCATCAGGCCTTTAAGGGAGATGAAGACTCAGGAATGCAGGGTCCCATTTCCAATAAGGGGATGATAACAGTCATCCCCAAAGACGGGAAAGACCCGTTTGAAGGTGGGAGTTATAGGCTCATATCTCTTTTGAATGTAGACCTTAAAAATTGGCAAAAGTGTTGGCCAATAGACTCCGGAAGGTGATTCCCCTCTTAGATTCATGCCTCCCAAGTGGGTTTTGTACCAGGCCGATCCTCGAGGAACTGTATAAACACCTCAGTACATCTATTGTGATATAGTATACACATGCCAGAGGACGCAGTAGCCCATTCGTTAGAAGCAGAAAAGGCATTTGACCTGGTTGAGTGGTCATATCTCTTTTGGGTGCAACATAGGTTTGGGCCGGGGCAAGACTTCACCCGAAAAGGCCCAATATTTATACAAAGCCGGCAGCTCAAATTAACTGTGGAGGACATTTATCCCATTCAATTCAGAAACAGACTGGTACACGGCTGGCCTGCCCCATGTCACCCGTTCTTTTCATACTTGCTCTATCCTCATGTCAATTGCCATCAGATTCACTCTGCAAATTCAAGATTTCCATTCAAGGGCTGGACCCACTAACTATATGCAGATGACATCCTGATGATGGTACAACACCCCCAGACCTGTCTCCCATCCTTGTTGGGTACCTTTTCTGATTTTTCAGACTACAAGGTTAAGGGGAGAGAATGTGAGGTGATGGTATGTCAGACATAACAACAAGTGCTAGTATAGAAGGCGCTACCATGAGATGGACCCAAGGGTAATGAATAACCTGCCCAATTTATCCAAAAACAGGCCTGGCACATATGGCAGAGAACAACACAATGCCTCTATAGGCTAAGAATGTATTGATTCCTACGGTTCTTATTATTGGTATAATTACCTCTTATTGGTTCTTAATTCTCAGCTCTTTACAGTTCCCGATAAGGATCGTGGTCGCCTGGCACTGGTGCCCTCCCCATCCAGTCCAGAACAATGCTGGCCAGACGGTGCAGTCTACCTCTTCCTGGTGCAACACACTACACCGTCTGCAAGTAGAGAATTGTGTCATGATCTGAAACCAGGAGAATGCGTCCTCATTAAACATCACGTGAGAAACTCCTGCCTGTTGGCAAGGTACAGAAGATCCTATCAGGCGATTCTGGTGATGAATAGGGCAGTGAAGTGTGGAGGTTTGCTCTATTGGAACCGTACATCTCACATCCGGAGAGTGTCTGCTGCTGATGAAGAAACCGTGAGACAAAGCATTTATACACAAAATCAAAATCAAGTTCATTACCTGGATCCAGAGAATAGGCAAAATCAAGATCCAGGGAATGAAACTTATGGAACTTCAGCAAAAAATGAAGAAGATCAAAGCTTGATTCAAGCTGATCTGCCTAGAAACGTGTGAGAGAAAAGCAGAGCGGTGCAAAGCAGATGTGAGCAAAGAGGTGCAAAATCAACTAGAGCAGTAAAAGAAACTGCTGATGACGAATCTGAGCTGAACTAGAGAATCATCATCGGAGAAGTTTGCAACAGGTGGTGAAACACGAACAAGAACAGAGAGAGTGACAGACAAGAAGTACATAGCGCCTGAATGGGGTTATATGACGATAATCGAACTGGATGAAGGAGGCATTCATTTGAAAGGTCCTAGATTTTTGTTTGAAGATACTAGCGAGCCACTATAAAGTGAAATGGCAAATGAACCATCAAATGATCAATGCTGAATACGTTTCCTGACCAAGAAGTAATCTGTTGCTCAAAATTAAAGACTGACATTTTCCTCTTAAGAATTTTTGTTTAGACACAATTGATTTTCGAAAAGAACAAACTATTTTTGAATGTTGCAAGTTTGCTTTGAGGATCTAATTCGTTTTTGAAAGACTAGTTTGAAAGAACTGAATAAAATGTTTTCAAGAAAGTAGAGGATTTATCTATGGCTTTCCAAATAATTTTAATAATTCATATTTCAGTTACACTGATAGGCGTATTGGTGTATAAATATGCTCCTTGTGGGGATCTACCAAACACTACTGGTAGCTCAAAATTTCTGATTACTAATAAACATTGTAGGTTAGAACATAGAAATAGTCATGATAAAAACATTGAAGAAAACGTGCACATACATAGGTTCACGGATTAGTGGGAGAGGCAAAGATATACTAATAAAGATTATTGTTTCAATAGCAATAGCCGGTAGTGGTAGTGAGTGTTGTCCTAATATTCAAGTTTAATCAATTAGCTCCTATGAGTTTTAGATCTAATTGCAGGAACGCGAAGAGGCAGACGATGGGAGGATTGACAAAGGAAGAGATTGCTCTTGATGAGTAGAGGAGAATCTATGACAAATTGATAGTTACAAATGGAAAAGCTTTCAAGAATGATGCCAGAGATGTAATAGCATGATGATGTGATGATTTAAGAATGATGTCAGAGTTGTAATAGCATGGTAATGTGATGATTCAAGAAGGATGCCAGAGATGCAATAGCATGGTAATGTGATGATTCAAGAATGATGCCAGAGTTGTACTAGTGTGATGGTATGATGATTCAAGAATGATGTCAGAGTTGTATTAGTGTGATGGTGTGATGTTTCTAGAATGATGTCAGAGTTGTAATAGTGCAATAGTGTGATGATTTAAGAATGATGTCAGAGTTGTAATAGTGCAATAGTGTGATGATTTAAGAATGATGTCAGAGTTGATATGTACGATCTGACCTGCGAGTTCTGATGTTTTTGAACATTGTTAGTTGATTGTGATACTATCAACCAGTGTTTCCTGCTAAACCAAGCTGTAAAATGTAATGTGGTGAAAACACTTGGGATAATACGCACAGGTATTGGAAATGTATGGATAATCAAATGATGTCCAGCCTTTGTACCGCACAAACCAATGTAAAAATAATACAAATTTAAAAAAATAAATATATTGAAGCAGTTCATTGTTTCTTTTGTATTTTTGCATTAATAAAATGTACAGCTTCTTCCATGCAACAATTTATGTATTGAACAGCCAATGAGAACAATGTACAAGTACATCTTATTTTGAAATTAATGATGTGATTGGTGGGTACAAGTCACATTTTTCGTGCTGCCTCTCTATGTAAAATCATCCTATGAATCTGTGTGTTTTCTTAGTGCAGAACATTGTAAAAGATGTGATTTTTTGGGAAAGAGACAGCCTTTACTGACTTTCCTGTGAGACTTTAAATGTCATCTTATTCTGCATGTTGCTTGGAGAGGGCGCGATGCTTGTGGTCCTTTCTGTATTTAGGCTTATTTACTATTTACCGTTATTAATATGACTGACTTCCAGATGTACTGTTCTCATTTAAGTTCTTAAAGGCACACTGCATCATTTAAATTATTAAGATTTACATTTTATGCTAATTCCCTTGACTATAATAACTTTTTGTTTTGTAATGAAACTATTGTTTAAATCCATATGCAAATACTGAGAGCTGGAAAAGCCTTGTTGTGCAGGTTTTCTCAGTGCTTTGACTGAAAGTTCAAGTTCAGGATTCTCCCTTCCCTGCCAATCGAGCCTCCACAATTAACGAAGAGTGTAGCGTCGACAAAAGCACGTCCGGCGTGGGGTCAGCTGGAGACAGACAGGGTTTTGACTTCTCTAGAGTGCTTCTCTCACAGTCATCATGTCTCTGTAAGTACTTGAACCTCCACAAACCGGCCTTTCATCCTTCAAAGGTTACCCTTAAGGCTTGAGCAGATGAAAGGCTGAGATGTCACCGATGACTGGGGAGGGAACTATGTGTTGACTTGTAGGAAAATATTTTCCCTGTGGAAGGAAAGTACTAGAAAGTGACCCCCTTGTATTGTTGGTTTGCCCCCAAATACTGTGGAACATGAAAGTGCCTTGCAGAGAGGTGGGGAGAAAGCGCTGTCATAGCTCATCGATAACAGATTACTGTGTGCGTGATAATGTCGTGGGTTAGTTATGATAATTAGAAGTGTTGAAGGTTGTACTCCTGGGTTAGCAGGTGAACCATGGATATGTAAATATATACATATAGGAGCTGTTTACATTGAAGTCAGGAGCGCTGGAAAGCTGGATATGGCCCTGTGGTTGGTGAAAGGGCACAGTGTGGTGGTTTGACACAACAGCACAATACTACTGACAAAGGACCGCACCATCCCACCCAGAGCCTGACGGCGGAGTACATGAAGACAGGAGGCGGTCACTTCTCTCTGATCTTTATTGCATTTGGTAAGCAGCAAGGACTGAGCTCCTTCACAGTGTGGCATGGGATGTCATATCCATCTTCTCGGCTAGGGTTCTCTGCACCGTGGGCAGCCGTCCGCGGGCCGTACTATGTTCTTACAGTCAGGCGGGATCTCAGGGCATGGGATGAAGGCACAGTCAAGCTCCAGGTTGCACTTACAGGCGCAGCGCCTACGGCAGTAGTCTGTGTAGATGATCTCCCCTAGAGGGATCAGCCCGTTCTTCAACTGGCCACATCCTGGGTACCGGTTCCATTCGCAGGGGCAACCGACATACTCCTTGCAGCACTGCTGATTCGCTTCTTGGCACCTGAATGCCTGAAGAGCGCAGCTCTCCTCTGAGCACTCTTGTGAGGTGACCTCAGGGACCAGGACGGTGGCCAACCAGAGGCAGAGACAGGGCACCACCAGCGCTTGAACCAGTTTCTGAAAAAAGAAGACGAGGCATCGTTAGCAGAGATGTCCTGGGAATAATGAAGCACGTCTAGTGTGACTATGCGCACTGCCGACAGATGCTGAATATGGAAAATCTACAGGGCAACCAAGAGGCGGCCACATACGACATACACGTAATACATCTCATGGTCTCATACAGAATGTCTTCATCATAACATTTCTAATTGAATGATTATGTATGTCTGGTGTGTAAGCATGTTAGAACCCATCAGGGCTAAAACTGCAAAAGGGTGAACCCACCTGGAGGAAACCTTCTACCATGCCAAACCTCAAACACTGCCAAAACATCTCCACGCAACATCGCCCAATTATCTTGGAATCAATAAACGTTACCTTCAAGATCATCAAGCAACAAAACACCTAGGAGAAGATTTACTAACATTTTGCACCAGAGTTGCATCACAAAAGTGACACAAACCTGCATAAAATGTTTATTTGGGATTTACTTTCCAGCACAAAACTTGTTTTGCACTAGAAAGACGCTTGAAAGCAACGGGAAGCAATCCTTTGGGCTGTTCTGCGGTATTTTACTTCAAAGAGGCATCCATGGGTGGTACACTGGCATTCCCAGGCCCATAGTTTGTGATGCAAATCTCTATCTACAAACAACGGAATTCGCACCACAAAATGATGCCTCTTGAAGCAGGCCTTAAAAAGGAGAAATGTTTTTTATTTTTCCAAACTTTTCCAACTTGGCTTGTGTGTTGTACAGCACACATCCTAGGAAGAAAATGATTAGGTCTGTCTGCATATAGAATTTTATACTGGACGGGCACCCTTCCAGGACAAAACCCATGCTAGGCATGACTCAGACACCTTGGACTATGGTGTAAAGGTGTGTGCGTGGCACTAGACAGCCAGATAGTGTGCCAGGAAGAGACCGGGATAGTGCCATCTCTCTCTCTCTCTATATATATATATATATATATATAGTGCTGTCCTGATCTATTTACTGACAGCTCACTCAACGCAGTGCAGTAACCAAAGACATGTGTGTGAGGGTGTTGAAATGAAATGAAGGTGCTAAGGAGGAAAGAGATGGGGTGTGAGATATGCAGAGGGAGGATTTCAGAAAGATGTGAGGAGGAAAATGGTGTTAAGTGTCTAAGAGAGTGAGAGACCGCAGAGGAAAGTGGAGTGAAGGGGAGAAGGGGAGGGACTGAGACACTGTGAAGACCCCTCCCCCTTCACAGACCTCGTTAACTCACTGCCTCATAGCCTCAGGATTGAACGGTTTCAATTCTAGCTATTTAAAAGACAATTGCTGTTGCTCAGTTATCTGATACTGCCAACAAGCATTGTCAAAGACAACAGGTCTGCTTGTTTAGTTACATGTCCGATACTGTGTGATATGTCTGATACAATAATAGGAAGCTCTCACAGAGAGGCACCAAACTACTGGTCAGGTAGCACACTGTGGGAATAGCTGGGTTTTAATTTACATCACATCCTTAATTACATGAGCCACGCCTCTTGCAAAAGATTCCTAGCTGTGCTTCTTAGGCCACGCCCCTTTTGTGACCGCCCACTTTTTTCAACCCTCTCAAGGCACTGCGCAAGAGCGCCTAAAAGCCCGGCCTAGCTAAGATAAACTCACCTGGAAGTTCTGAAAGAATTTCCTACTTGTGGGACAGAATCCCACTGATCACGGTTATTTGAATTAGAGTTGCCATTGTTTGTGCATCTAAGGTGAACTAAAGTTGCATAAAAAGACTTTAACGCCTATAAATGTGTAACACCATCTGGTTGTCTTCTAAAACGCTGTAATGCCCTCGTGTCAAGTTGGCGCTTTGTATAACTGCAGACAAACCAGTGTGCCCCAGGGGCCGGCGGTGCTAGCTCTCAAATTACAGCCCACGTGGAAGATGCTTTTAAAACTCCTACAACTGGGCTGGTTTCAGGGTGTGGGCGGGGGCGGGTCAGCCCAGGAGTTTAACCCTTTCCGTGGCTTCTTGATTCGTTTGTACAAGGACTAGGCGGGCCGGCGGCTGTTGTCAAGGGGAGACGGAGCACTGTTGCTGTGAGTTTGTCCTGTGTGCTTCCGCCGCGTGTGGGTGGGATTAAAGAGTGCGGCGACTAATGATCTGTTGGAGACACTTCCTGTCAATCACACCACGCTGCTCCCACTTCCTTAACTACCTGCAGCAAGTACCACAAGCAGCACCCCCTACACAATACCAGGACAGCAGCATAACTGCAACGACACTACGACAACTATGGGTGCAGCAGCACAGCTGCAACGCAAACACTAGCACACTACATGAACAACAACACCACGCGCACAGCTATACACCTACAATAGTACCGTACAGTCCTCCGCTGCCCTTGGCTAGGTTTGCGTTATATCAATGCCATATACATGCGTAAACACCACACTACCACTAAAGGCTGAAATAAAATATTACATGTTACAACTGCAAACCTATAATACAACAGCTCAACACCTGTCACACTAGAACAATAGAACCACAAAACTGTGATGCTCAGGCTGTCACCCTACAGTTGCCATAGCAACAATGCATCACTATGGATACATCTACAGCCCTACAACGCTAAAACAGATTTGGAGGACAGAGGTCGGACAGAGTACTTTACTCCCACCATACTAAGGGGCCTCTGCCCGCCAAATTGATGTGCACCAGTGCAGCAGATGTCTCTTAACAGTGGCAGGAACCGCTGTCATGGCGATTCGTGTCATTGTGGTAAACGTTTGATGGACAGTACCGTCAGCACGATGGTACCTTCTGTCAAACTTTTAACATATTTTTGTATTTTCAAAAATAAAATCCCAAAACGGGATTTTGTTTTTCAAAATACAAAAACTAGTGACCCTCAGACCATGTGAGTTGTCGCTTATGGTGTGGAGGTCATTGTACAGTTTTCACTGCCCCTTCTTGGTCTTATACTAAGGTGATGGCAAGTGAAAACTCAACATCGGTCCAGTTACTCTAAATAGGGCGGGCGGACAAACGGACAAACGGCCAAACCTCTGACGTCCCTTACTTCATCGGCCATCAGAGGAGTGTGTCAGCGCCGAGGCAGAGTAATCACCATCACCAACCACACCAACACGGTAACTACAACACTGCAAGTGCCAAATACCACATCACCACACCACAGGTGCAACAATAAGAAACCATAATTTACAACTCTACAACACTGCAGTAACAGCTGTAACACTGGAACATCCCAACTAAAACACTACCACTCTGGAATTACAAACCCACAACCACATCACTACCTCAGCAGTAGAATTATACTGCTATCACACTATCAACACAACTCTACGAAACTATCAGCTACAACACTACCCGTGAAAGATCACAACTACTAGCTACAATCTCAACACTGCAAACACAGCACCACAATGCTTCAACACTACAAAGGGGCAGGTACACCAGTGGCGACCAAGGCTTCAGACGCCGCACTAACCAACGGAAGAGGTGAGACAGTGGGCAGAAAGTAAAACACAAAGGGGGTTATTACAACTTTGGAGGAGGTGTTAATCCATCCCAAAAGTGACGGTAAAGTGACGGATATACCACCAGCCGTATTACAAGTTCCATAGGATATAATGGACTCGTAATACGGCTGGTGGTATATCCGTCACTTTACTCTCACTTTTGGGATGGATTAACACCTCCTCCAAAGATGTAATAACCCCCCAAATGTGTTGATAAGATCTATTGATCGGTCATGAAGGAAGTCATAGGTGTGAGATGAGATCAACTAAGTGTAGAGTCTAATGTGGTGACCATCACGAGGCAGCTTTTGGGGGGTGCGGTCACTTATTGCTACTGTCTGAGATCAGAAAGAAACGCTCCCCCACCAGGACCCCTGCACCACACCAACAGACCGTGGGACTTGATGGTGTGGCAAACAGAGGGCGGATTTGAAAGATTGCTGATTAATGGAGTAAGCATCGGGGATGAGAGAAGAGGTGCTGAAGGTGAACTGATAATGGAGAAAATTGGATAATATAAGATTCATAAGGGGAAGAGTGTAGGGGATGCTGATCAAACAAGTGTGTGCAAACTCTGATCTGGAACCCTTAGGGCTCTGTCCACGGTTCATGCATCAGTAACCCACCGGGTTATTTGCCTCAACAAGAGGCAGGGGCCTCCACACCAAAGAGGGTGCTTCTGTGAGCTGCCTCTGTGCGCTGCTGCTCTGCCAAACAATTAGTAAGAGATGTGCTGACATCGGAGCCAGCTCCCCAAGGACACCCTAAAGCCGGGGGAAGGATTCAGATAGATATTTCACTGCTCTGTGAACATAGCTGCCTTGTGATGTGGTGGATTAGTGGTCAGGGAGGTAGAGTCCACAGACGTGCGCTGCTTTCATTCGCTGAAATCACCCCCAATCCCTTCAGGCTGTTCAGCTGTGGTTGAAGAATATAAGGTTCATCTAAGTCTCTGCCTCAGTCTCTGTTTAACCCTCTTCCTTGTGTATCTCTGACTCTTGGATCACGGCATTCTTCCTCTTTTGAGGTTTGGGGGACATTGGTGATCGAAGACATTGAGGGTTGGAGGTCATTAAGGACTTGATATTAGAGTTTGGAGGACATTGGGGGTCAGAAGACGTTAGTATTGGAGGTCTTTGGGGACTTGACGATGTTAGGGTTTGGATTACAATGGGGTGCAGAGAACATTGAAGGATACTGAGATCTGTGAGATGAAGGGTGTTGAAAGACATCACTGCTTAGCAGGTATATTGGACATTGGGGGTTACAGGATTTTGAGGTTTTGGACTATGGTGGGTGGGGGAAGACTTTGGATGCTGGGGGTAGTTGGGGTTTGAAGACATTGGTGAGTAGGGGTCATTGAGCCAAATTGAAGTTGCGTTCTACTCCGTTCCCATCATTCGATCTCTACTCAAAACACTACTGAACACTCAAGAGCACAAGTTTACCACAACCAATCCACAAGACAAAAGAAAGCACATTTATACTAATTTGCTAATTATTTAACTCTAATCTTGGGTTCCGGAGTACCATGCTCCTCCACGCAAAGCACTTCAATGCCTCATCTGGGGTAGTAAGTGCTATATAAATACAAATTCCAATTACTGTCACAAGTTGAGCACCAATCCTGATTCTGGCACAAACATGTGTTTGTTTCCAAATCAGGATTGGTGCTGGGGTACAATTTGCACACTTAAGCAATTTTAACTGCAAGAACTTCACAGTGGTAACCCTGGAATAGATCTTGCAGGAAAATAGCACATATTTTGTGTTGGCGGACTGGAGAATGGAATCAGCAATTCCATTGGTCATTTGAGTTATCCAGGTCAAGAGACAAAAAGGAAAACATTCTGGTAATGTGGTTCCTTGTAATTTTTCCCTCTTTGGAAGTTTCTGAACTTGCCAGAACATGTAACGGTAAGAGTTGTTTGACCTCGTGTATTCTTTATCTTTCACCCAACAGGTCCAATTACCCACCCACGCTAAGGGACATAGGGGGTCATTCCAACCCTGGCGGTTGGTGTTAAAGCGGCGGCCAACCCGCCAACAGGCAGGCGGTAAAAAAAAATGGAATTCTGACCCTGGCAGAAACCGCCAACAGAGACCGCCACTTTAACACTCCGACCGCCACGGCGGGACAAACAAACAGCGCGGCGGTCACCGCCAACAGACAGGCGGGAGACAATGTACCGCCCACCCTATCACAACCCACCAATCCGCCACCTTTTCCAGGGCGGTAGCCCCGCCGATAAAAACACGGCAGAAACAGCCATTAAGAACGGAAAACGCTCACCTCTACACACTCCACGAGGAATCTGGACCGCATGGAACCCGAACTACACATCCTACCAGCTATTGTCTTCCTGCTCCTCTACCAGGAGCACGAATGCCGGCGCAGAAGACAACGGTGAGTACTGCACCTACGACACAGGGGAGGGGGGAGCCAAAAAATTACGGGGACACACATACGCGACACACCCACCCTCACCCTCACCCACAACTACATACACATCAATGCAGAGCAACAACTCAGAGTGACACCCCCAAACCCCCCGGAAGACAAAATAAAATGATCATGAAATTTGAAGTATATTGTACGGCTAAGTAAAAAAATATATCAAACATCTATAACTATATATACATATGTAAATTGTCCTGTCCAAATTGGGTATCAGCCAATGTTCGTGGGCCAATGGGCCTAAACACATGGGCAAAGCCCACACAGGATACCCGACTCCAATGGAGAGAACACTGCAGGGGCATCAGGTAGCAAAACTACAGGCACCTCAGGGGGAAGGGAAGGGGGGGCACCTCAGCCAGATGAGTCCACGACGCCAGATCCACGAGGGGCCTCCATGGCCACTGTTCAATCCTGGGGAGTGCAAAGCCACAGTCTCACAAGTCCAGACAGTGGGTGGGCTGCCCACTGTGCCATCCTGGGGAGTGCAAAGCCACAGTCTCACAAGTCCAGACAGTGGGTGGATTGTCCACTGTGCCATCCTGGGGAGCGCAAAGCCACAGTCTCACAAGTCCAGACAATCGGTGGATTGCCCACTGTGCCATCCTGGGGAGTGCAAAGCCACAGTCTCACAAGTCCAGACAGTGGGTGGATTGCCCACTGTGCCATCCTGGGGAGTGCAAAGCCACAGTCTCTCAAGTCTCTACAGTGGGTGGATTGCCCACTGTGCCATCCTGGGGAGTGCAAAGCCACAGTCTCACAAGTCCAGACAGTGGGTGGATTGCCCACTGTGCCATCCTGGGGAGTGCAAAGCCACAGTCTCTCAAGTCTCTACAGTGGGTGGATTGCCCACTGTGCCATCCTGGGGAGTGCAAAGCCACAGTCTCTCAACTCTCTACAGTGGGTGGATTGCCCACTGTGCCATCCTGGGGAGTGCAAAGCCACAGTCTCACAAGTCCAGACAGTGGGTGGATTGCCCATTGCCATATCCTGGGGAGTGCAAAGCCACAGTCTCACAAGTCCAGACAGTGGGTTGATTGTCCACTGTGCCATCCTGGGGAGTGCAAAGCCACAGTCTCTCAAGTCCCTACAGTGGGTGGATTGCCCACTGTGCCATCCTGGAGAGTGCAAAGCCACAGTCTCTCAAGTCTCTACAGTGGGTGGATTGCCCACTGTGCCATCCTGGGAATTACAAAGCCACAGTCTCACAAGTCCAGACAGTGGGTGGATTGCCCACTGTGCCATCCTGGGGAGTGCAAGCCACAGTCTCTCAAGTATCTACAGTGGGTGGATTGCCCACTGTGCCATCCTGGGGAGTGCACAGCCACAGTCTCACAAGTGGATTACAGACTCCACTGGTTCTGGAGGAGGCATGGTGCCCAGAGTGCTTCGTGCAGCCCTGCCCGACACAGATGCGGGCATGCCCCTTCTGCCAATGGGCCAGCGGTCCTTGAGACGGCGGTGCCCAGCGGAGCGGTGCAGAGACGGTGGTGCCCAGCGGAGCGGTGCTTGAGATGAAGGGCCCAGCGGAGCGGTGCTTGAGATGAAGGGCCCAGCGGAGCGGTGCAGAGACGGCGGTGCCCAGCGGAGCGGTGCGTGAGATGAAGGGCCCAGCGGAGCGGTGCTTGAGATGAAGGGCCCAGCGGAGCGGTGCTTGAGTTGAAGTGCCCAGCGGAGCGGTGCAGAGACGGCGGTGCCCAGCGGAGCGGTGCTTGAGATGAAGGGCCCAGCGGAGCGGTGCTTGAGATGAAGGGCCCAGCGGAGCGGTGCAGAGACGGCGGTGCCTAGCGGAGCAGTGCTTGAGATGAAGGGCCCAGCGGAGCAGTGCTTGAGATGAAGGGCCCAGCGGAGCGGTGCTTGAGATGAAGGGTCCAGCGGAGCGGTGCTTGAGATGAAGGGCCCAGCGGAGCGGTGCTTGAGTTGAAGTGCCCAGCGGAGCGGTGCAGAGACGGCGGTGCCCAGCGGAGCGGTGCTTGAGATGAAGGGCCCAGCGGAGCGGTGCTTGAGATGAAGGGCCCAGCGGAGTGGTGCTTGACTTGAAGGGCCCTGTTCAGCGGTTCTTGAGACGGCGGTGCCCTGTTCAGCGGTTCTTGACTTGAAGGGCCCTGTTCAGCGGTTCTTGACTTGAAGGGCCCTGTTCAGCGGTGCTTGACTTGAAGGGCCCTGTTCAGCGGTTCTTGACTTGAAGGGCTCTGTTCAGCGGTTCTTGACTTGAAGGGCCCTGTTCAGTGCTGCTTGACTTGAAGGGCCCTGTTCAGCGGTTCTTGACTTCAAGGGCCCTGTTCAGTGGTGCTTGGCTTGAAGGGCCCTGTTCAGCGGTGCTTGACATGTGTGTCCAGGTCACCAGATCCGGCCATGACATGGATTTCACTCGCCACCTGACATGTGGCTTCCGGGCCCTTCGTGCACATCTGTCTTGTCGCTTGCGGGGCCCTCCTGTGCTGCCGTCCAGGGCCCGTGGGTATCCTCCTGCACACCTGGAATGGGGCTGGTGGGGCCCTCCTGGGCAGCTCGCCTGCTGCCGGACTTGTCGGGCGTGCTGCCCTTCCCACCCTTCCCTGCTCGTCTGTGGCCCTTTCCTCCCTTTGGCGGTGTGCCAGGTGGCACCCCACTTCCTGACGGTGCCAGGGTAGTGCTTTTGTAGCCTGCTGTCTTTGGCCTCTCGCGCCGGGCACTGGCTTTCTTGGCTTTTTTTTCAGGGGGTGGGCTGGCCGTCTTTTTACTCCTAGCCGAACTAGCTGGCCTTGAAGGTGGTGGACTCCAAAATCCTTGGACTATTGTCTTTGTAGGTCCAGGTTATGTGGAGGCTGAGGTGCTGATTGGAGTCTTATGAGATGGAGGGGGTGGGTCAGTTGTTGGAAAGAGGTCAAGGTTGGAAATGAAAATCAATTTAGAAAGACAGGGACGGGTACTTGTAGTGGGTATGGGAGTGGAGGAAGAGGATGTGGTTGTAGGAGAGTAAAGTCTGGTGTCTTTGGGTGCAGGTGCTTGTGCTGGAGGCTGTCGTGAGGTGGATGGCTGTTGGGTGGGTGGCTGCCTGCGTTTGTGTGGTTTGGAAGAGGGGGTGACAGACACACTGGGAGAGGACACAGTGGATGTGTAAATGGTAGTGGGGGTGGTGACTGCACGTGTGCGGAGTGTTCTGGTGGGTGTGCTGGTGATGGACTTAGTGGCTGAAGATGTTGTGCATGCAAGTGTGAGTGGAGACGTCACAGGGAGGGAGGAGGGAGACGAGGAGGAGGGGGACACAGAGGAGGCAGTGGCTATTGGCATGTCTGCATGTGGATGTTGCTTGGGTGCATGCTTGTGTGATGGGGGGGTGCTTATGTCTGGATGAGCTTCCCTTGGGTGTTGGGGTGTGTGCAGGCTGGTCTGTAGGTGTGTCTGGGATAGGCAGAGGTACAGGGGAGTGGGACTGGGTTGAGGAAGTTGGAGGAGGGAGGCAGGAGACAGGGACAATGGCTGCCGTCAGTGCTGAGGCCAGAGCATTGAACGTTCGCTGATGGGCAGCCTGACCCGAATGAATGCCCTCCAGGTATGCATTACTCCGGTGCACCTCCCTTTCTACACCCTGGATGGCATTTAAAAGGGTAGACTGCCCAACAATGAGCGTCCTCAGGAGGTCAATGACCTCCTCACTGAGGGCAGCAGGGGTAACTGGGGCAGGGCCTGAGGTGCCTGGGGCGAAGGAGATGCCCACCTTCCTGGGTGAGCGGGCACGGGGCGAAAGCTGAGGGGCTGCTGGGAGGGCGGAGCTGGTGCGCTGGGTGGCGGATGTACCTGTTGTTGCGGTGGGCATGGATGTTGCCACCACCACAAGGGAGCTCCCTTCCGAGGACGTGTCTGTGTCGCTGGTGTCACCACGTGTCCCCGCTGTGGAGCTCCCCTCGCCCTCCGTCTCACTGGTGAATTCCGAGTCAGTTGCATGGCCCTCCATGGCTTTGTGAGATGCAGCTCCCTCGTGCTCCGATGCCACTTCTCCTCCGCCTGATAATGCTAATGCACACATGAACAGGAAGACCACCAAAAAAGGGGGGGGGGAGAAACAAAGACATGATGTTGAGTGCATGCATTGGCGACACGTTGGCGGAGAGGACAGACACAGAAGCCCCCTGCACTACACCGCGCACTTGGAGTACACTACTCAATCAGTGGGACATGGCCTACAAGCCTATGGAAGGCAACTCCACACATAGGTGACACAGGGCCATGAATAGCTGTACTAGGCAACCTACAGAGGTGGGGGGCGGGGGCACAGGGCCATGCCTAACGGAGGGGCCTAGCCTACAGAAATCGCCCTGGCCTAGGGATACCCACAGCCCTCCTCCCCCACCCAGACACCTCCAATGTGCGCAAAATCAGCAGAATGTGCTTGTACTCACCCCCTTGTGTCTGCTGTGATGTCCTCACGCGCCCATCCAAATCGGGGTAGGCCACCGCCAGGATCCGGGACATCAGGGGGGTCAAAGTACGACTGGCACCCCTCCTACGTTGGGAGGCCATCCCCAGCAGAGCCTCCGCAGTCTTCCTGCTCCCGCGGCGGATGTCCTCCCACCTCTTCCGGCAGTGGGTGCCCCGTCTGTTGTAGACCCCCAGGGTCCGGACGTCCTTGGCGATGGCACGCCAAATGTCGATTTTCTGATGGGCGCTGACCTATGTGACATGTACAGGGGGAGAAAAAAAATACTCATCACCTTCTGCATGCTCGATGTGAGTGGCCCCCCATCCCCACCCTTGCCATGTGGCACATGCTCTCATCTGTCGTTTGATGCATGCCTCATTCGCTCCTCTCCCCACCATCTTTCATTCACCCCACTCAACCCAGGCATTGGCCACAAAGCATGGTCCCAGTGTACTTACCTGTTGGTCTGGAGGACCGTAGAGTAGCGCATACTGGGGGAGGACCCCATCCACGAGTTTCTCCAATTCTTCAGAAGTAAAGGCAGGGGCCCTTTCCCCAGTCGCAGCAGCCATTGTCTCTTCCAGACCGAGGTCACAGCAGCACTTGCAGTATAGGTCCTCTCCTGTGGATGGTAAGGTATTGAGTGATAAAGCAGATAGAAAATGGCTGTCACGCCCGCGGCGTATCGCGACCGCCGGCGCACATCGTCATTGGCTCCTGAAACCCATAGGGTTCAATGTTAACCAATGCGGCTTTGCGCCGCGGTCTTCGACCGCCTACCGCCACGGTGTGCCACGCCAGTGCATTGACCTCACATCCCACTGTCGCACTTCACAGGTCAGGCAGCCGCCATTTCAAGGGCCCCCATATCTTAATTTCTACTGCGTCACACATACCTAGGCCTTGCATCAACACTCATACAAGCCATTCAATGCATTGAGAATCGTGTACTGTGCAAGCTGTGGGAACGTACCTGTGGGTTGATTGACTCTGTGCTCCATGTTGTCCTTCCTAGGCACCGTCCGCTGGGACTTGCGAGGAGATGGAGGAATCTTCCTGTGTACAGACCGCTGGTGGACCTGTCGACAATGGAAGAAAGACATGTCATACTGACATACAGGCTTGACAGAGCCACTATACAGGAACTGTGTGCCCAGCTGGAGCCAGACCTGATGTCACCCATCCGCCAACCCACAGGGATCCCCCCTCTAGTGCAGGTTCTGTCAGTACTCCATTTTTTGGCAAGTGGGTCATTTCAAACAACAGTGGCCATTTCATCAGGGATGTCTCAGCCTATGTTTTCCAAGGTGTTGTCCAGAGTGTTGTCTGCCCTGCTGAAATACATGCGGGGCTACATTGTTTTCCCTGAGGTGGGCGATTTGGCTACAGTGAAGGGTGATTTCTATGCGCTTGGACATATTCCCAACATCATTGGTGCAATTGATGGGACACATGTTGCTTTGGTCCCCCCAGCACGAGTGAACAGGTGTACAGGAACAGAAAAAGTTATCATTCCATGAATGTCCAGGTGGTCTGTTTGGCTGACCAGTACATCTCCCATGTAAATGCCAAGTTCCCTGGGTCAGTGCATGACGCGTACATCATGCGAAATAGCAGCATCCCTTACGTGATGGAACTACTTCAGAGACACCATGTGTGGCTAATTGGTGACTCTGGTTACCCCAACCTGTCATGGCTACTCACCCCAGTGAAGAATCCCAGGACAAGGGCAGAGGAACGGTACAATGAGGCCCATGGGCGTACTAGGAGGGTGATCGAGCGGACCTTCGGCCTCCTGAAGGCCAGGTTTAGGTGCCTCCATATGACAGGTGGATCCCTAATGTACTCACCAAAGAAGGTGTGCCATATCATCGTGGCCTGCTGTATGCTTCACAACCTGGCTTTGCGATGCCAGGTGCCTTTCCTGCAGGAGGATGGTCCAGATGGTGGTGTTGTGGCAGCTGTGGAGCCTGCGGAGAGTGAAGAGGAGGAAGACGAAGAGGACGACACAGACAACAGGGACACAGTGATACAGCAGTATTTTCAATGACACACAGGTAAGAATCAACACCTGCATTTTACATTTACTTAAAGTCTCCTGCCTCTCTACTGTCTGAGTTTCCCCCCAGTGTATGTTAACTGAGTTGTGACTTTCCCTTCCAATTTCAGAGATGTGGGCCCCACTCCGTAACCTCTGCTTTGTTTCACCATGGACTACAGCTGTCTGACAGTGGTATGTTGTCATCACAATGTAACTGGACATTTTGGCACGGTTCTGTGTAATACATTTGTTCAAAAATACAGGCAGACTCCAGATTATTTTTGTGCAATAAGTGTGTTTATTAAAGTGCTCAATTTTGGGTAATGCTTGCAATTCGGTGATGGGTGATGGTGGAGGAATGTCCATGGCAGAGTCCAGATTTTCAGTCTCACAGGTGCATTGTCCATATGCCTGTGGAAGGTGGAGCAGGGGCAGTTTAAGGTTGGACAGGGTGACAATGTGGGACAGTGGGATGACAATCAGGGGCTATCCTTTCCTGGTGCGGGGTCTTGGCATCTTACTCTGTCTTCTTCCTAGATCTCAGGCCCCGCTTGCGGGGTGGTTCTCCTTCTGCAGGGGGTGGGGTTCTGGTGGCCTGTTGTTCTTGTGTCGGGGCCTCCTGTCCACTAGCGCCGGCGGAGGTGGTAGCCTTTTCTTGGTCCATGCTAGTGACAGGGGCCCTTTGTGGTGCTACATGGTCCCGCAATGTGCTGACAATCTGATTGAGCGCCACAACGATAGTGCCCATTGCGGAACTGATGTTTCTGAGTTCTTCCCTGAACCCCATAAACTGTTCCTCCTGCAGTACCTGGATCTCCTGGAACCTGGCCAGGACCGTCGCCATCGTCTCCTGGGAGTGGTGGCATGCTCCCATGATGGAGGATAGGGCCTTGTGGAGAGTGGGTTCCCTGAGCCTGTCCCCCCCCTGTCGCAAAGTAGCCCTCCCAGTTCCCCTGTTTCCCTGGGCCTCTGTCCCCTGGACCGTGTGCCCACTACCACTGCCCCCAGGTCCCTGTTGTTGTTGGGGTGGTGGGTTAACCTGGGTGCCCTGTAGTGGTGGACACACCGCTGCTTGACGTGTCCTGGAGACAGAGGCATGGGCCCGCTGGGTGGGTGCTGTGCTGGTGTTCCCAGAGGGCGGTAGGTCTGCTGTGGCCTGTGGCTGTCTGAGGGCAACCGACTGTCCTGAGGTCCCCGATGGGCCGGGCTGGTCATCTGGGTCCAGGGAGACAGAGCTGCTGTCATCACTGTGGGCCTCTTCTAGGGGTGGAATGGACATTTCTGGCCCCTCCTGGGCGGTGTCGAGGCGTTCGGGTCCTGCAGGGGTATAAGAGTATGGTTATTGCTTCTGTGTGTGCCATAGCGTGCAATGGGTGGGTGCCCTTGTACCCCAGTGCTGGCATTCCCTCGTGGGGGCTGTTGTGATGGTGGTTTGGGCGGGGATGGGTATGTGCAGTGGGCATGCTTAGGTGATGGGTGTCCATGGTTTGAGGTCGCATGCAGGGCTTGGTGTTGGGATGGGTGGGTTGTGATGGTGAGACATTACCAAGGAGGATGTGTGATGGGGGTGGGGGTATGATTTGGCATGCTGGTGGGTGGGGGGGATGAAGTAGTTGAGATTAGACTTACCAGAGTCCATTCCTCTGCCTACTCCTGCGAGGCCCTCAGGATGCAGGATCGCCAAGACCTGTTCCTCCCATGTTGTAAATTCTGGGGGTTGAGGTGGGGGTCCGCCGCCAGTCTTCTGCACCGCGATGTTGTGTCTGGATACCATGGAACGCACCTTCCCCCGTAGGTCGTTCCACCGCTTCCTGATGTCGTCCCGATTTCGTGGATGCTGACCCACAGCGTTGACCCTGTCCACTGTTCTTTGCCATAGCTCCATCTTCCTGGCAATGGTGGTGTTCTGCACCTGTGTTCCGAAGAGCTGGGGCTCTACCCGAACTATTTCCTCCACCATGACCCTGAGTTCAGCGTATGAAAACCTGGGGTGTCTTTGGGGTGCCATGGGGTGGTGTGGATGAGGTGTGGGGTGGTGTTTGTGGTGATGAGTGTGGTCAGTGTGGTGGTGTGTGGTGTTTTGTGCGTGGATGTTGTGTGAGTGATGGTGTTATGTGCCTGTGAATGCTCTGTACTAGCTGGTGGTGTCTCTCTCTGGCCTTAGTCAATAAATGGTGGTCGTAGGGGTTTGTGGGTGATGTGGGTGTGTGTTTTATATTGTGTTGGGTGTGTGGGAGTGGTGTTTGTATGTGTATCAGGTGTGTGTATTTCAAAATGTCCAATGTGGCAGTGTTTTGGAGCTGTGTGTATATTTTGACCGCGCCGGTGTGTACCGCCAATGGAAGACCGCGGTTGAAAGACCGCCGCGTGGATTCGTGGGTCGGAATGGAATGGGTGTATTTCTGTTGGCGTGACGGTGGAGGTTAGGTCATCGCCAGTTTTTCGCTGGCCGTTGGTGTGGCGGACTTTTGTGGATGTCGGGTTTTTGGCGGTTTGCCTGTTGTGGGTCAGAATGACCGTGGCGGTTTCCCGCGCCCGCGGCGGTGTTATGGCGGTCTTCTGACCGGCGGTAAGCGCCTTTTACTGCCGAGGTCAGAATGACCCCCATATTCTGGATTTGGTATGGTCCAATGCTCAATTTGCAAATAAAAAGGTGCCGGTGCCCAAACCCCTCCTCTTAAACATGCGGCTGCTGCACTTAAATGTGCGAACACAGAATACTGAGGCAGCGTAATCCTGAAACCATCTCGGCCTCTTCAACCCCTTTACAGCCACTCTCTGCCCCTTCAGCTCACTCTTGCAGCTTTCTGCTGTCTCCCATTGTGAAACCTTTCCATTTTTCTCTTCCTCTGTCCTTCCCATATGGGTCTTTTGCTCGCAGCAAATGTTTGAGGCAGAAAAATAAGCGCCGGCCCTCAAAAATAAGTGCTGGTGCTCAGCACCGGAAACAACAAGCACAAATTAAGCACTGGTATGTTCACAAAACACACCTACCAAGGTGTTGATTTCCCTTGCACATGGACAGATCACTCCCTCATCAAACTTGAAGCATTTCTGAGTACCGGTACTGCAGTGAGTAATGCTTTCCCGAGCTACTTCAGTAACTGGAGCAGGGTGACTCTCCAGGAAATGGCTGACACCCTCTGGAAACCTGCCCAGGCCCCAACCCCTTTGTGTTTTTAGCTTGGGTGCTGCACACCCGTGATGTACATGTCCCAGAACATACCCGAAGGATGCGGCCTCCTTGTAAACACGCTCTGCGGGTCCAGGATGGACGGAAAGCAGCAAAGCACAGGCTACGCCAACTGAAGGGAAGGCATCAGAGCTGGAGGACTTCAGCAAGGAGAACCTTCTAGTGAGGGTCTGAGGAGTATGAAAGTTTGTTCCTCACCAGCAAATCTTATTTTCATTCTGACCGCATTAAATTAGCAGCAAATAAACAAAAGGAAATTTGTAAGATATTAAAAGTCACTTCTCCCAAACCAGTAACCTGGGAGACAGAACCCTCCTAAATACTGTGCCACACTCAGCACTTTCTTTAGTGAGAAAATTAAACCGGTTAAGGATGGCATTCCGACTGCTTCCCTGCCTCAACAACCCGAGGAGAACGTGGACTGCGGAGCCCTCAGTTCTCACACTTTCAGCGCCGGCTTTAGGGCAGTGCGACCAGTGCAGTCGCACCGGGCGCCGAGCTTAGGGGGCGCTCAGTCTGAAATATCTGATGGCTTTAATATCACCTCCTTCAGAGCTGTGTGTGGCTAGAATAAACATGTCAAGATAATTCTGTCGATTAATGCACCTGCGAGAAAGATCAGGTTTTTTTCTAATAGTATTTTTGACTCATTATGGAGTAGCGCAGAGTTAATGTGCCTGCTGCAAAACAGGTGTGACATAGATGACAGAATTGTATTTTACGAATCTAGCTCAGTGGGTTATTGCTTTTGTCACATAGATACTTTGGTTATTTGCAGTTCATAACTTACAAACCTTCTAATATAACACAGTGAGCAATGAACTGGCATCAAGGCGCTGTGTGCAAACTGCACAGCATAGGTTTAGACTTTATGCTTTCTTTACTCAGACTTTTGTTATCCTAAGGTTGCTAAGAAAGGATTATTTTGTTAGAAAAAAATTCTTATTAATAAAGGCGGCGCCATCCTCTGTGTTGTGCTTCAAATGCTGAGTTTGTGCTTCTCCAGACCAAGCGCTCCTAAAACATACCGCCTACTAGTATGGGTGACATGGGACTCCTACACCTTGTAGCGCTTTGTCTTATGTAACATTTCCTATAGACTCATGCACACGCTTGTATGATTGTCTCTGTATGATGTGTTGCATGATGTGAAGCGCTCCGATACCCTACATTGGTATCAGTAGCACTATAAAATAAATTAAATACACCTGATAGAGGGGATACGGGAACATGAGGGGCACCCCTGAAGGATGGTAGTGAGGGGATCCATGGAGACACACATCGCTGGGGGGCGCCAACACACATTGTTGCATGCGGCGCTACAAGCGCTACAGTCGCCCTCACTCTTTGGTTCAGTTTCCCCGGCTCCATGAGGCTCTCCCTTCTCTCATGCATGAGGTGTAACTTGCCTCCCCTCTGCATCCCTGGCCCCTCCTACCACGCAAGCTCTGCCTGTCGGAACAGCCAACCCTTTGTTAGACCTTTAGAATACATCACTCTCGCAGGGGGTGGTCCCTGACAGCCTTAAAGCTGCAGCGACGCTTCCCTTGCTGAAGAAGTCGGGCCGTGATCCCAAGATGCTGAAAGGTTTCACCCCACCTCACGTGTCCCCTCTGCAGCTTCTATTTCAGAAAGCTTTTGCTACTCAGGACTAAGCAGGTTCCTATAGTCATCTAACTTTCTCCATCCATTGCAGCTGGTTCCCGCCCACCCCGCAGAAGCAGTGATGCTTTGTGTCCTCGATGACCCACGATGGCAGATGGATTTGAGATCCGTCCGCGATGGTTCTGCTAGATTTATCAGCCGCCTTCGATACTGTGGACCCCGTCCTTCTGCTGCATGGTCCGAAGGATGTCCAGCTTATCAGGCCCGGCTCTGGGATGCTCGGCCCTTTGTCTCTTCTAAGACCCAGGTCATCTGGGGGGGTCCCCCAGGGCCCAGCATTAGCTCCTTTGCTGTTTAATGTTTCATTGATCTCAGTCCTGGCTACTTGTGGGTTTAGATGCAGTAACTGCGCTGCTGACTGTCCGTTGATCTTCGGCATCAAGGTTCTGCTCAATCCCTCCAGGAAGTTCAATCTACCCTGGAGTTCATTTGGAACTTGAGCTAAACATTGATAAAACAGCGCTGGTTCTTCTCACTCACAAGATGGGTCTCTGGGCAGCTCCCACTGGCCCTCTGAGCTCAGCCCCCTAAGTCTCTGCGCCCTTGGCCAAGGCCCAGGCATCCTGGCAGGAAGTCACCAGTCCGTGGCCCTCCCCTTCAAGGCAGTCACAGCAAGTGGATTAGTCTCTTAAACCCTTTAGGAAGGTCACTTCTCTTCTGTCTCCCGAGGCATTGAAAGGTGTTGTTGTGGTAATTGTGTCCTGCTTGGACTATGCAAACCTCAAAACGCAGCAGCGAGGATAATCTGTAAATTGTATAGACGAGCAGATACCTCTCCTGCCTCAATGAAGTTTCACTGGCTTCCCGTCACACAAAATTCTTAATAAAACAGCCTGTATTATTTAGCCGAATTAAGAGATATGTGCTCAGATCCTCTCTCGCCATTCAGTTGAGGATCCCTCGGTTCAAGTGACAGAGGAGGGGGGGGGGGGGGGCGGGAGCTTCTCTGTCCTGGCCCCATCTCATGGAACCCTCCTCCTTCCCGGTCAGGCTGGACCCCAACTTTCTGCGGCTCAGGAAACCTTCGGAGGCCTGGCTGTTTACACAAGCTCATGATTAGCCGGACCCCTCTGTCCTTTCCTTCCTGGTTGTCGCAGCGCCAAGAAACCCTCGGGTGTTTGTGCACTCTATAAGTTCTCCTAACATAACATAATATGAAAACACACTATTTCTTTCTATTACCTTCAACAGATTGCCGCAGAGACGTGCACTTTTGACCAAAAGAAACAATATTTCCTCCAGTAATTCCAAACAATCCCAAAGTAGGTTTACAATATTGTTGAAGTGGCTGGTGGTCATATTAATACTCCTGAAAAACCCACCTTTCAACATGTATTTTACTTTAGATATTTGTGAATATTTGCTCCCGAGGACCGGGTGCACCAGGAATGTCTAACTAACAAAGGCCCAACCTTGCCAGATTGGGACACAGACGTGTACCACCATGAGCTTTTCACCCCCAGCAGATCTGTTCCCTGAAGTCTGTTGTAAATCATATCTGACACCAAGGAGCCCCCGCCGCAAGGATACAGCCTTGGACTTTATCCCACTGTGGAATTCTTAGGTTGCACATCAAAGAGCTTTAAAACCAATAGTGCAAAGCGATAGGCCGGTTGTGATGGGAAATCCTCAAATGATAAAATGGCGGGTCCAGTTATTCCACACTTATGGCCTCATTATGCGATGTGGCCTTTGTTCCACTACCAGAACTCTTGTGTTCACTCAGGGGTCATAGGAAGCATTTAGGGCCTCTGGGAGTCCATTGTGAATAAAGCCTCCAGGCTGGAATTACAAACATTTCTTGCTCTGTGATGGTGAATGATGTCCCTGGGATAGACCCAGTGCTTCAGACGACCACATACACTCACAGATGCTCCATTTTGGGTGCCTGGACCCCAGTCCATCCTTTTAGAGATTTATAAGCCTTAATTCACACTTTGGTACCTGGAACAACCACTACCACCGAGACCGAGGAAACACATTCCCAACACCAGAAGGGAGAGGTTTGCGGCACTCACCCTCCCTGCCAGTGGGCTGTGCTTTTGTCCCTGAGGTGATTTCTGTCACATGGCAACAGCCATCTCAGGAAAATACTCAGTGACGGATATACCACCATGGCACTGATTAAAGTATGGTGGATTTACACGTGAAGATACCGGGGGTCCTATTACACATAGGGCGCACTGTCTCTGTTTGCGTCACGGTGCACCTTAAAACAAGTGCGCAGGGCGCAAACAGAGAAAGTGCCCTCTGTTACACTGAATGCCGCCGCTCAGTGTTTCACTGTGCTGCAACCCACCTGCACTAGTAAGGGGGATTAGAGCTCCCCTTGTAGTCTGGGGCAGGGAGTGACTGCACCCGCCTGCAAGGGAATGTCTGGGGGGGTCCAGGGTCTCCCGTTTCCCCCTCCAGAGGGCTGCCATCAGTGGGTGCATTGACAGTGCACCACCTTTTAGGTGCACCTCCTGACACTTTCTTTGTCTCTGCATGTGCATCTATAACAGGGAGCGGGCGCAGAGGCAAAGGGATTCCCTCATTTGCATGGAGCCACGCCCCCACACAAATGAGGGAACACCCTCTTGAGTTAGCACTTGCCCTATATGTGCGCCAGTGCTATTTGTATTACAAGGAGGGCCGCACATGCGTCTGCGGCCATTTCTGTAATACCAAAGTGCCCCAGGGGCGCGCAAAGTGGGCACACGTGCTTGTTGCGCGCCCCTAAGGCGCTTTGTATAATACGGCCCCAGCTGGGCAGAATTTATGATTCTGGGAGGTATTTATGCACCTAAATCCACCTATTGTGAGTTAATTCCCATGAAATGGTCTGGACCCAGTGCTTAATTTGTGAAAGGAAGGGTGCCGGTGCATGAAGCGCTGTTCAGACGACATCAGCCCGTCAGCGCGCCACATACCAAGGCTGGTGTCTTTAATCCACTCCCAGGCACTCCTTGCCCCTTTGTCTCACTGATTCCTCCCTTTGTGTCGGTTTGCTGCCTGTCTCGTCTTCTGTCATTTCCATCTGTGTGTCTGTCCCTCTCTGGCTCTCTGCAAATACCTGATGCGACAAATGAGTGCTGGTCCCGAAAACTGTCACCCACCGACAACCAGCGGCACAAATTAAGGACTAGATATAACTGTACAAAGCTGTTTTACTGGCTGGAACTCTCTGTGGAAGGGTCACTTCCGTGGGGTCAGTGGTCACACTTAGCACTTCCTCTGACGTGTGCTGAGCAGGTGGTGGGTGTAAGTGGAAGGCCGGTGAAGGGGGGGAGGTACTGGTAGGTAGACCCGGCTGTAATTACATTTACACCGGTGTAATCTCACATAATCTTCAGAAGTTTGAGTTACAGTTGTCATGTGAAATGCCAGGGATTACACCATTACCACACGTGGCACATTTGAGACTTTGTTCCGTAGAAATCCTACAGTGAAACAAAGATAGAACGAGACAGAACAGAATCGCGCAGCTGTTTGTGTTACCTGTGTTTGTACTATTTTTAAGTGTGAAATGCATCTCCACAGCAAACATTGTTGTGAAGACACATTTTGACCTTTAAAATCAAAAGGATGCGGCTGACGTTTTGCCGAATAACGCTTCATTTGCGCACTTTTTGGGGCATTTGTGTCATTTTTTGGGCACTGTGTGTAATTTACGCAAAGGAGATTACGCAAATTTCGCCCAGGCGAAGGGGGAAAGGTCGCCTGGCGGATCCGAGCAGTCCATGCTTAAGGGGAGGATTCTTGGGGGTCGGGGAGGCTCCGAGTGCACCCCAAGCCAAAAGTGATTTTGAGCCCAGTTTTCCTGCGCTGAGAAGATCCGGGTGTGGGAGCTTATAATTGGGCGGGGTGGAGTCTCCCACCCTGAGATCTCCCCAGTCCCCCCAACATGTAATCTGCCGCGGGGCTGGATGCAGGGTGGGGCAGTTGTCATGTGCTCCGGACACTCGGCGAGGCTTCGCCCAGCCTGCAAGGACATGCAGGGCTTTCAATGGAGCCCAACCGGGGCACGAGTCAATCAATCAATCAATCAATCAATCATAACACTTGTATAGCGCACTACTCACCCGGGAGGGTCTCAAGGCGCTAGGGGAAGGGATCCGCTACAGCTCGAACAGCCAGGTCTTGAGTTGTCTCCTGAAGGCGAGATGGTCCTGGGTCAGCCGGAGGTGGATGGGGAGGGAGTTCCATGTCTTGGCCGCCAGGTAGGAGAAGGACCTTCCTCCGGCGGTGGATCTTCGGATGCGTGGTACGGCGGCGAGGGCGAGGCTTGTTGAACGTAGCTGGCGGGTGGGTGTGTAGAAGGTCAGGCGGTCGTTGAGGTACTTCGGGCCCAGGTCGTGGAGAGACTTGTGTGCGTGGGTGAGGAGCCTGAATGTGATTCTCTTGCTGACGGGAAGCCAGTGCAAGTCCCTCAGGTGGCCGGAGATGTGGCTGCGTCGGGGGATGTCCAGGATGAGTCGGGCGGAGGCGTTCTGGATACGTTGGAGTCTTTTTTGTAGCTTGGCTGTGGTTCCGGCATAGAGGGTGTTACCGTAGTCCAGTCGGCTAGTGACGAGTGCATGGGTGACCGTCTTCCTGGTTTCGGTCGGGATCCATCGGAAGATCTTGCGGAGCATGCGAAGGGTGTTGAAGCATGAGGAGGATACGGCGTTGACTTGTCTGGTCATTGAGAGGGAGGAGTCCAGGATGAAGCCCAGGTTGCGTGCATGGTCAGTAGGCTTGGGAGTGGTGCCCAGTGCGGGGGGCCACCAGGAGTCGTCCCAGGCGGAGGGCGATGGTCCCAGGATGAGGACTTCCATCTTGTCTGTGTTCAGTTTCAGGCGGCTGTTCTTCATCCACTCGGCGACGTCTTTCATCCCTTCGTGTAGGCTGGTTCTGGTGGTGGTGGGGTCTCTCGTGAGGGAGAGGATCAGTTGGGTGTCGTCGGCGTAGGAGAAGATGTTCAGGTTGTGTTGGCGTGCGATGGCTGCCAGAGGTTTCATGTAGACGTTGAAGAGGGTGGGGCTGAGTGATGATCCTTGCGGGACGCCGCAGATGACTTCGGTGGCCTCGGATTGAAACGGGGGGAGGCGGACTCTCTGTGTTCTTCCGGCGAGGAACAATGTGATCCACTCCAGTGCCTTATCTTGGATACCGATGTTGCTGAGGCGTTGGGCTAGGGTGCGGTGGCAGACAGTGTCGAATGCTGCGGAGAGGTCCAGGAGGATGAGGGCCGCTGTTTCCCCGTTGTCGAGCAGGGTTCTGATGTCGTCGGTGGCTGCGATGAGGGCGGTCTCTGTGCTGTGGTTGGCTCGGAAGCCGGACTGAGAGGTGTCAAGCGATCCGTTCGTCTCGAGGAAGGCAGCAAGCTGTCTGTTGACGGTCTTCTCGATGACTTTGGCAGGAAAAGGGAGGAGCGAGATGGGGCGGAAGTTCTTGAGGTCGGTGGGGTCCGCTGTTGGTTTCTTCAGTAGGGCGCTGAGCCCGGCATGCTTCCAGCTCTCCGGGAAGGTGGCGGTGTTGAAGGAGGTGTTGATGATGTTCCTTAGTTGGGGTGCGATGGTGGAGTTGGCCTTGTTGAAGATGTGGTGGGGGCAGGGGTCGGTCGGAGATCCGGAGTGGATGCTGTTCATCGTGCAGGCTGTTTCTTCGGTGGTCACCGTGGTCCAGGTGCGGAGGGTGGCGGTGGGGGGCGTAGGTTTTATGGTTGGGTGCGTGGGTGGTGGGCTGAAGCTGTTGTGAATGTCGATGATCTTGTGGTGGAAGAACGAGGCCAGGGAGTCGCAGAGATCTTGTGAAGGGGTTATGTCGTTGTTGCCGGTGCTGGGGTTGGAGAACTCCTTGACGATGCTGAAGAGTTCCTTGCTGTCGTGTGCGTTGTTGTCCAGTCTTTCCTTCAGTGATGTCTTCTTGGTGGTGCGGATAAGCTGGTGGTGCTTGCGGGTGGCTTGTTTGAGGGCGGTCATGTTGTCTGTGGTCTGGTCGTGGATCCAGGCCTTCTTGAGGGAGCGGCAGTTCTTCTTGGAGTCCTTGAGTTCGTCGGTGAACCAGGAGGCCTTCTTGCTTCGGGGTCTGCTGGGAGGGTTCTTCAATGGTGCAAGGTCGTCAGCGCAGGCGGTCAGCCACTGCGTGAAGTTGCGGGCTGCTTCGTTGGGGTCCTTAGTGTTGTCGGGAGGGTTCTGGCTGAGGGAGGCGGTGAGCTGCTCGGCGGTGATCTTGCTCCAGCTTCGGCGGGGAACCTGTTGTGGGTGGTGGTGGGTCGTGGTTCTTCTGAAGCTGAAGTGGACGCAGCTGTGGTCGGTCCAGTGAAGTCCGGTGGTGTGGCTGAAGGTGACGTGCTCGCTGGATGAGAAGACGGGATCAAGCGTGTGGCCGGCGTAGTGGGTGGGGGTGTTGACCAGTTGCATGAGTCCAAGGTTGGCGAGGTTGTCCAGCAGGGCGGCGGTGTTGCGGTCCTTGTGGTTCTCCAGGTGGAAGTTGAGGTCCCCAAGGAGGATGTAGTCAGCGGAGGGGAGGGCGTGCGGGCTGATGAAGTCTGCAATGTCTTCGCTGAATTGTGTGCGCGGTCCCGGGGGTCTGTAGATGAGGGTGCCTCTGAGGGTCGTCTTGGGGTCAGTGTGTATCTGAAAGTGGAGGTGTTCGGCGGCGCTGAAGGTGTCATCGGAGTTGGTCGTGATGCGGATGGTGTTCTTGTGTACGATGGCGATGCCTCCTCCAATCTGGTTGATCTTGTAGCCGTCTGGGATGGCGACGGCTATGTCGGGTGCAGAGGAGGCGTTCATCCATGTTTCTGTGAGGAAGGCGACGTCTGGTGAGGTTGTGTCGAGTAGGTTCCAGAGTTCGATGGCGTGTCTGTGAACGGAGCGGGTGTTGAGCAGGATACACTTGAGGTGGTTGTTGTTGGTGCTCGGCTTGGTGGGTGTGGTGCAGGTCCGGTGGCAGGTGAACTTGCAGGCTTGGCAGGTGAAGGGTCCAAGGGTGTGTCTCGGGTTGGCTAGGTGGCAGGCTCTTTTCCGGTCGGGTTTGAGTGCGATGAGGGTGGCGGCGTCGTAGGTCCGGAGGGTGGGCTGGCGTCTGCGGGGGCCAGGGGTCCTGGCGCTGGGCGCGGGCCAGGCGCGGACGGGCGCAGACGGGCTTACCTTTGGCGCACCTTCGGCGCTCCGTCGGTGCTCCCGCTGCGCGGTCGCTCTGGGGGCGTCATAAGTAAGGAGCCGGGAGGGAGGAGCAGCTGGGTGGCGGGAGCGGGGCGGCGAATGGGCTCACAGGGGGGCGGGCCGCAGGAAGGCAGCGGCGGGAAAACAAGCAGCGGGAAATTCCCAGCGGGAAATTCCCAGGAGCAGCGGGCAGCGAGCGAAGGGATCTGCAGGCAGGAGGCGGCAAGGCAGGCAGGAGCGGCAGCAGTGAGTGGGGCGACCAAGCCCTGTCGAGGGTAGATGGCGTCCACCCACTTTTTTCACAGGGTGGACGCCTTACCCTGCCAAGAGAGTATATGCTTAACTTGTCCCGGTGTCATTTTAACAAACATTCAGCAGCAGCTGCTCATGGTCAGCTTTCCTTACGAGCAGGCAGGTGCAGACGGGGAGGAGGCTTCTCAGAGTGCAACTGGACGCATAACAAAGGCCTAGTCAAGGGGCCATCAGGCCTCCTTTTGTTGGAGTATCCTGGCTGGGAGCTATCAGGAGCCTCACACCTAAATGCAAGGAGGGGGAACAAAGGCGCACAGCTTCTCTCTTCACAAGTACTTAAGACAGGCTGCGTTTGACTTTCTTCAGTCCCTGTATATAAGACACATGCATGCACTGTAAGAGTGTCAGATGTGTTGGTCTGTCCCAGTATTTATACACATAACAGTTTAAATGCCACTATTTCTGTATTTCTTTTATAGCACTTAGCGCTACTCATCCAAATGTCGGGTGTCAGAGCACTTTACATCACAGATGATTTACCAGGCACAAGATCTCTGCAGCTGGTGTTTTAACCCCATGAGACATTTTAAAATGCAGACTTTGCAACCAATTAAGCAGAACACACTTCCTGACTTGTGTTTTCCTGCTGCCAATTTCTTTGTGGCATCCCCAACGCAAAATCTCATTTGTTAAAAATTGTAATTTTCTCAAATGTACTCATGCTAGACATCCCAAACAGATGAATGACGTCTTAAGATCTGAAGTCACTTTTTGTGATGCCACTTCCTGTGAGGTCATGGGCTGCGAAGCTCCTTCCTGTGATGTCATGTGTGATGTCACACGACGTGATGTCACTCGCCATAATGCCACGCACTGTGATGTCACGCACCATGCTGTCACATGCATGCTGCCTAACTTGGTTGGTCCCTCACTTCTTTTTTAGGGCTTGTGCACTGCATGTAAGAGAGATAACATAGGTGAGCAGTGACCAACCTCCCACCCCCGAGGGTTACAACTTTTGTATCTACATCATGTGGCACAAACCCCTCTATTCTACTCCAGCACCGACGGGACTTCAGCTGGAGTTTACCATTCTAAAGGGGCTCCTGCCACATCACAGACAGCCAAGATTCAAAACACTGTCCTGCAAGATAAATACAGGTCTCTGCAGCAGGCACATTAACTCAATGAGCTAGAAAGCAGGGTACACTTACCCCCATGGTGAGTGGGTTTGCAGGTGCTTGTGTCTGTGCTGAAATGTGTGCTCCTCAGCAGACTAGTTCAGTGCTTACTGTACTTCTCAGTAGCGGCACACCAGGTTACATGTGCTGCACGTCCCTAGAGGCCACGCCCACCACCCTGACTTGTCGGTCAAGACAGAAGCAGCAGAACCAGTTCTTCTGGTGGCTCAAGCCACACAAAGCAGGGGGCGAGGTGAGAATTCCCCAAAGGCCAAAGAAAGGCCTGGGCCCAACTTCAAGTTACAGCATGGCAGGGGAGGGCCCATGATACTGGTGTCATATTACAGTGGCCTGTCGGGAACTGGGGAAGAAAATAAGTCTCTTGTGCCGGTTTACTGAGGCCCTAAATAATTGGCCAGCGGGTGACCGTGAGGCATCGGCCCAATGCCCGACTGGCTGCCTACCCTGCTGGCCAACAGCACTAAGCGATGAATAAATTGTGAAGGTTTCTGCCTCTCTTCATGCAGCTGTCCTTGTTTCAATCAACCAATCATTTGTAAAGCGCGCTAGTCACCCGCTAGGGTCTCAAGGCCCTGGGGGGTGGAGAGGGGAGAAGTGCTACTGCTCGAACAGCCAGGTCTTGAAGCGTTTCCTGAAGGTCAGCAAGTCCTGGTTCTGTTGTAGGTGGACGGGGAGGGAGTTCCAGGTCTTGGTGGCGAGGTAGGAGAAAGGTCTGCAGCCGGCTGTAGATTGGTGGATGCGAGGGACGGTGGTGAGAGCGAGGTTGGTGGAGCGGAGTTGACGGTTTGGAGTGTGGAAGGTGAGTTGCTCGTTGAGGTAGGCAGGGCCAGCATTGTGGAGTGCTTTGTGAGCCTGGAAGAGGAGTTTAAAGGTGATCCTCTTGTTGACGGGGAGCCAGTGTAGGTCTCTCAGGTGGGTTGAGATGTGGTTGCGGCGTGGGATGTTGAGGATGAGGCGTGCTGTATACTGCAGTTTTTTCTGCAGCTTGGTCGTGGTTCTTGCATAGAGTGCGTTGCCGTAGTCCAGTCTGCTGCTGACCAGGGCGTGGGTGATCATCCTTTTTGTTTCCATGGAGATCCATCTGAAGATGTTGCGGAGCATGCGGAGGGTGTTGAAGCAGGAAGATGAGATGGCATTGACTTGCTGGGTCATGGTGAGCGCTGAGTCTAGGATGAAACCTAAGTTGCGTGCATGGTTTGTGGGCGTTGGTGCAGTTCCAAGGGTGGCTGGCCACCAGGAGTTGTCCCATGCGGAGCAGTTGGATCCGAGGATGAGGATCTCCATCTTGTCTGAGATCAGTTTTAGGCTGCTCCTCTCCATCCAGTTGGCGATGGCCTTTATTCCGCCGTGGAGGTTGGTTTTTGCAGTGGCAGAGTCCTTGGTGAGTGAGAGGGTCAGCTGGGTGTCGTCAGCGTAGGAGATGATGTTGAGGTTGTGGGATCGGGCGATGTTGGTGAGCAGTACCATGCAGATGTTAAAAAGGGTTGGGCTGAGCGAAGATCCTTGGGGAACGCCGCAGATAGTTTTGGTTGCTTCAGAGAGGAAGGGAGGAAGGTGGACTCTCTGGGTTCTGCCGGAGAGGAATGATGTGATCCAGTCCAGGGCTTAGTGGCAGATCCCTGCGTCATGGAGGCGTGTGCGGAGCGTGTGGTGACAGACGTTGTCGAAAGCAGCCGAGAGGTCTAGGAAGATGAGGGCCGCAGTTTCGCCTTTGTCCAGTATGGTCTTTATGTCATTGGTTTCAGCGATGAGGGCGGTCTCGGTCCTGTGGTTCCTCCGGAATCCGAATGGAGAGGTGTCCAGCATATTGTTGTCTTCCAGAAGTGGGTCAGTAGTGGGTACCAAGGGGTACTTACACTCTGTACCAGGTCCAGTTATCCCTTATTAGTGTAGAAGAGGTGTTTCTAGCAGCTTAGGCTGATAGAAGGTAGCTATAGCAGAGCAGCTTAGGCTGAACTAGGAGACATGCAAAGCTCCTACTATACCACGGGTGTCATATGCACAATATCATAAGAAAACACAATACACAGATATACTAAAAATAAAGGTACTTTATTTTTATGACAATATGCAAAAAGTATCTCAGTGAGTACCCTCAGTATGAGGATGCCAAATATACACAAGACATATGTACACAATACCAAAAATATGCAGTAATAGCAAAAGGAAGTAATACAAGCAATGTAAAGTTACAGTAGATTGCAATAGGAGCACATAGGTATAGGGGCAACACAAACCATATACTCCAAAAGTGGAATGCGAACCACGAATGGACCCCAAACCTATGTGAGCTTGTAGAGGGTCCCTGGGACTGTAAGAAAACAGCGAGGGTTATTAAAATAGCCCACCCCAAGACCCTGAAAAGTAGGTGTAAAGTGCACCTATAACCCCCAGAGAGCACAGAAGTCGTGATAAGGGGTTTCTGCAAGGAAGACCAACACCAGAAAAGCAACAACAGTGGATTTCCGGACATGAGTACCTGTGAAACAAGGGGACCAAGTCCAAGAGTCGCAACAATGTTGAGAGTGGGCAGATGCCCAGGAAATGCCAGCTGAGGGTGCGAAGAAGCTGCCACCGGATGGTAGAAGCTGTGGATTCTGCAAGAACGAAGTGGGCTAGAAACTTCCCCTTTGGAGGATAGATGGCCCACGTCATGAAGAAGGTTGCAGAGGTGTTCCCACGCAGAAAGACCACAAACAAGCCTTGCTAGCTGCAAGGGTCGCGGTTAGGGTTTTTGGATGCTGCTGTGGCCCAGGAGAGACCAGGATGTCGCCACTTGGATGAGGAGACAGAAGGGGCGCCCAGCAAGTCAGGGAGCCCTCACAGAAGCAGGCAGCACCCGCAGAAGTACTGGAACAGGCACTTGGAAGAGGAGTGAACCGGAGTCCACCTGAAGACACAAAAGGGAGCCCCACGACGCCGGAGGACAACTCAGAAGGTTGTGCACTGCAGGTTAGAGTGTCGGGGACCCAGGCTTGTCTGTGCACAAAGGAAATCCTAGAAGAGTGCACAGGAGCCGGAGCAGCTGCAAATCACGCGGTACCCAGCAATGCAGTCTAGCGTGGGGAGGCAAGGACTTACCTCCACCAAACTTGGACTGAAGAGTCACTGGACTGTAGGAGTCACTTGGACAGAGTTGCTGAGTTCCAGGGACCACGCTCGTTGTGCTGAGAGGGGACCCAGAGGACCGGTGATGCAGTCTTTTGTTGCCTGCGGTTGCAGGGGGAGGATTCCGTCGTCCCACAGGTGATTTCTTCAGAGCTCCTTGTGCAGAGAGGAGGCAGGCTACCCCCAGAGCATGCACCACCAGGAAACAGTCGAGAAGGCGGCAGGAGAAGCGATACAAGGTTGCAGTAGTCGTCTTTGCTACTTTGTTGCGGTTTTGCAGGCGTCCTGAGCAGTCAGCAGTCGATCCTTTGGCAGAAGGTGAAGAGAGAGATGCAGAGGAACTCTGGCGAGCTCTTGCATTTGGTATCTGAAGAATTCCCCAAAGCAGAGACCCTAAATAGCCAGAAAAAAAGATTTGGCTACCTAGGAAGGAGGATAGGCTAGTAACACAGGTAAGAGCCTATCAGAAGGAATCTCTGATGTCACCTGCTGCCACTCGCCACTCAGAGCAGTCCAGTGTGCCAGCAAAACCTCTGTTTCCAAGATGGCAGAGGTCTGGAGCACACTGGAGGAGCTCTGGGCACCTCCCCTGGGAGGTGCAGGTCAGGGGAGTGGTCACTCCCCTTTCCTTTGTCCAGTTTCGCGCCAGAGCAGGGCTGGGGGATCCCTGAACCGGTGTAGACTGGCTTATGCAGAGATGGGCACCATCTGTGCCCATGAAAGCATTTCCAGAGGCCGGGGGAGGCTACTCCTCCCCAGCCCTGACACCTTTTTCCAAAGGGAGAGGGTGTAACACCCTCTCTCTGAGGACGTCCTTTGTTCTGCCTTCCTGGGCCAGGCCTGGCTGGACCCCAGGAGAGCAGAGACCTGTCTGAGGGGTTGGCAGCAGCAGCAGCTGCAGTGAGTCCCCGGGAAAGGCAGTTTGGCAGTACCCGGGTCTGTGCTAGAGACTCGGGGGATCATGGAATTGGGGTGACAATTCCATGATCTTGGACATGTTACATGGCCATTTTCGGATTTACCATTGTGACGCCATACATAGGTAGTGACCTATGTATAGTGCACGCGTGAAATGGTGTCCCCGCACTCACAAAGTCCGGGGAATTTGCCCTGAACGATGTGGGGGCACCTTGGCTAGTGCCAGGGTGCCCACACACTAAGTAACTTTGCACCCAACCTTCACCAGGTGAAGGTTAGACATATAGGTGACTTATAAGTTACTTAAGTGCAGTGGTAAATGGCTGTGAAATAACGTGGACGTTATTTCACTCAGGCTGCAGTGGCAGGCCTGTGTAAGAGTTGTCAGAGCTCCCTATGGGTGTCAAAAGAAATGCTGCAGCCCATATGGATCTCCTGGAACCCCAATACCCTGGGTACCTCAGTACCATATACTAGGGAATTATAAGGGTGTTCCAGTATGCCAATGTGAATTGGTGAAATTGGTCACTAGCCTGTTAGTGACAATTTAGAAAGCAGAGAGAGCATAACCACTGAGGTTCTGGTTAGCAGAGCCTCAGTGAGACAGTTAGTCATCACACAGGGAACACAGACAGGGCACACTTATGAGCACTGGGGCCCTGGCTGGCAGGGTCCCAGTGACACATACACTAAAACAACATATATACAGTGAAATATGGGGGTAACATGCCAGGCAAGATGGTACTTTCCTACAGCTGTTGACGATCTTCTCAATGATCTTCTCAATGACCTTTGCCGGGAAGGGGAGGAGAGAGATGGGTCGGTAGTTCTTGAGATCTTCGGGGTCCACTTTGTGTTTCTTTAGCAGGGCATTGACTTCGACGTGCTTCCAACTCTCCAGGAAGGTGGCGGTCTCGAAGAAGCTGTTGATGATCATGCGGAGTTGGGTGGTGATGATGGGGCTTGCTTTGTTGAAGATGTGGTGGGGGCAGGGGTCAGAGGGTGATCCGGAGTGGATGGTGCTCATGGTTTTGATTGTGTCCTCATCGTTGATGTGGATACAGGAGAGGTTGGTGTGGCTGGGTGCATTGGGGTTTGAGGTGGCTGTGGTGGTATTGGGGGTCGAGGTGTTAAAGCTGTCGCGGATGTCCGTGATCTTGCGGTGGAAGAAGCTTTCAGAGACTCATCAGGGGTAGTAAGCTCTATATAAATGCAATTTATGTGTGTGAGGCAAAAATGTTAATGTAGTTGACAGTCGTGTTCTCTTGTTCCCCTCCCAGAGTCTGTTTTCTAATGAGACATCGCCTTGTTGTTGAAAAGCTTTCTGTTCGTGTGGGACTCGCGCTTTGAAGGCCTTGTGAACCCAAAGGCAGAGCAGAGCTCTGTCACACAAACTAACAGCCTGATTTAGATCCTGGCGGATGGAATACTCTGTCACTAACGTGACGGATATCCCGTCCTCGATATTATGATCTCCAAAGAATATAATGGAATCGTAATACGACGGACGGGATATCCATCAGGTCAGTGACGGAGTATTCCCCACCGGCAAGACCTAAATCAGGATCCGAGTCAGTCAGGCAAGGCTCGATCTGACCATCTGATGAACACAGGTTTGTCTTGCAAAGTCTCATTTCTTTCCAGGGGGCGGGACTGTTAATACTTTGGCAGGCCATTAACTTTAAAGCATGTGAAACTGCTGCACTGTTAATGCCCCGTTACTTACTGGTAATCTGCATTACTCTGAGTCATGTCTTCCTCACCACAATACTGTAGTGACACAGTGAGCAGCAGCTCTCCCACAGAACCCCTTCAGCAAAACCAGCATTCTAGCCTTTCCCATTCCTCCCTAATATGGCCGACCTCCTTTACCCGTTGCCTAACCATGAAAGGAGGCTCGACCTGCCCACTTCCTGTTCATCTCCGAAGCCCCGCAACACACGAAGCTAAAAAAAGAACAGTGGAAGAGAGGGATGGTAAACCACCCGTAGCAAGGAACACATGATTCTGAGTAATGAAGATTTGTGGTAAACAACCAGGGCATTACCTTCTCGTCAGTCTTCCTTGCCACAATGGTAATAAAGTGAGCCGATACCCAAGCCAGACTCGGCTTCATAGGTACCAAGAAACCACCAGAAACAACATAATATGTGGAAGCAAACACATTTATTACAGAAAACACACAAACCCAAGAAGTGCAAACCATGAGAAGCAAACTCAAGGATACAACAATCAACAGCCTGTGTCCAACACAGCTGAGGCAAAATCCACACCACTTGGGCCCCCCAACACTATCCGATAGTGGTCCATAAACATGTGAGTAGAAGCTCAAATGGCAGCATTGCAGATGTTCTCAATGGACACCCCCTTAAAGGACGCCCAGGAAACAGACACATTCCGAATAAACTGGCCCTGGATCTGGGACCCCACTTCAGAACTCTGAGCCTCATAAGCGAGTAGGATAGCCTCTTTCATCCATCTGCTCAACGTAGAGTTTGAAGGTTTCAGGCCATTCAGCACTTGACCAAAGGTCAAAAACAAACGATCTGATTTCTGGAAGCTCGCCGTTCTCTCCAGATACACTTAGACCGCATGTTTCACATGCATCTGATGCAAGCATTCCTCCCCTTCTGACTGGGTCTCAGAACAAAAAGCCAAAAGAACCACCTCATGGGACCTATTGACTAAGGAAGGAACCTTCGGCCGAAACTTGGTATCAGAGCATAACACAACCCTATCGGGAAATATCTTTCAGAAAAGATGAAGATCGAAGAAAAGAACCCAGCTCCCCAATCCTTCTAGCCAACACAATTGCTACCAGAAAAATCACCTTCAGAGTCAATAACTTGATGTCCACCTCCTGTAAAAGTGTGGACGGAGATGCCTGGGCAGATCCCAAGTCACAGCAGGACACACTAGCCTATGACGTTAGAGAACAAAACTACATAAGAGTCTATACATGAAAGGATCCAAAATATTCAAATGTGGACTCTAAAAAGCTTTCAAAGCCGTCCACGGTGCCCACAGCGTGGATGGAGCCAGCCCCAGAGAAAAACCATCAGACAGGAAATCCAAAACCTTCATTGGCTCAACTGACTCAGAGTTCAAACCTTTGTCAAGACACCATCTGGAAAAAGAACCCCAAGGTCACAAGTAAGACCACAAAGTGGCTGGGCGGTGGGAATTTTGAATCAAGAACACCACCTCAGCGGAACAGCACCGGGTCAACAAACACAACCTCGAAACTTAAAGGAGCAACCTCTGCAACACATCCGCTGGAACAAGAGGCCCCTTCAACGGATAAGCTTGATCTGGAATCGGACAATGACCCCCCCACTGCCAAAACCTTCAACAGTGGGTACCAAGGGCACCAAACACACTCTGGCACCACCACTATCACACCAGTGATGTCCTGCTTGATTTTTGGTCAATATCCTGTCAATCAGAATCAGGGGAAAATCGTACATTCCCCTGTCCACAGGAATGGCGTGGCATCTGTGTTCCACGCCTCAGCACAGGGAGTAATCATGCAGAAACCTGGAAGGAGAGCATTGTCCTCGTCTGCCAACAAATCCAGTTTTGGATAACCTCACCTCTTCCACAGCAGGTGGAACACACCCCGGGTCAGAGACATCGTATTCAGCGGAGGGAAAACCCTGCTCAAGGAGTCCGCCTCCCAATTCTCCTTCCGCAGGAGATAAATCACCCTCAGGCACAACACATTCTCCTCCACCCATGCCATGATCTCCTACGTCTGCAGCCACAGGGACTGCACACTGCAACCCCATTGGTGATTTAAGTATCCCATCACCACCTGATTGTCGGTTCGAACCAGAACATACTGGCCCCCGAGGTGAGACACAAATTCCAGACAGGCCAACTGAACAGCTTTCAGTTCCCTGTAATTAGAGGAACAACCAGCCTGAAGTGGGTCCCACTTCTCCTGGACTGACAAAGAACCCCAGGTGCCCCTCCAGTTTCCTGGCATCCATTGTGACCACCCTGGATGGAATTACATGAAAAGGAAGTCCCACAGTCAGAATGTTGCAGTCCACCCACCATGCCAAGGCTAGCCTGATCAGTGGAGACACCGCCACTGGCAGATCGAACCTGTTGAAGAAAGGGGACCAATGTGCCAGTAGATGGTTGACAAGAGGATACATATGTAAACGTGCCTAGGGAAGGAGATTGATGGTCACCGCCATCAAACCCTGCATCCTCATCCACACGGACACTGGGGCAGACTACAGATGGAGCAGGCCCTCCACCTATGACCTTAGAGTCTCTGTCCTCACTTGTGAAAGAAAGACAAGTCCTGCAACCATGTCCAAGCAGCCTCCAATAAACACCAGATCCTGCGTGGGGACTAGACAATACTTCTTGAAGATGAGCAGAAATCCGTGGACCTCCGGAATCCTGCACAGTTCCTGGACATGACTTGCCGCCTTGGAAAAAGAAGAGGCAGAAATCAGTCAGTCATTAAGATACGGAAAACCGTGAATCCTAGCTACATGAATCACTCTGACCAAAGGGAAAAAAATCTTAGTGAACACCCTGGGAGATAAGGATAACCCAAAAGGGTGTACCTGAAATAGGTAATAGTCTGGGGCAACGCAGAACCGGAGAAACCTCTGGGACTAGGGATGGACCGGGATTTGGAGATAAACATCCAAAAGATCTAGGGACGCTACCACCTCCCCCTTGTCCAGAAAGGGAAGCATTTCCTGCAAAGACAACATCCTGAATTTAACATGTGAAATAAAAGAATTAACCCTTTTAAATCTAACACAGGTCAGAAGCCTCTGAAACCTTCCTTACCATGAACAGAATTGAATAAACTCCGTCACCCATCTGTTGAGGCGGTACTCATCTTATAGCTCCTTTTGAAAGCAGCTCTTGCACCCCAGACAGGAGGGCCTCTCTCTTCACGGGGATGGGTGGAAGGGGGTATTAACAAAAAATTTAGTGGGTAGAGTATTGAAAACCACAGAGTAGCCTTCTTTTATGGTCCCCAAGACCCAAAGATCAGTGACTGACTGCTGCCAGGCTCCCAGTAACCGAGACAACCTTCTGCCCACTGGAATCGAGTTGTTGGAGCTGCAGTGATAGTTAGGTCTTAGATTGGTGATGGGCTCCACCCTCAGGGAGCTAAGACCGGGACTTATCAGAGGAAGATACACCCCGGCTGCGTTGCCTCCCTCGAAACGGCTGATAGCCCCTGGATGATGTTGACTGACCAAAGCCGATCTCGTGAGGCCCAATTTTTAAGGTCCTCCACTTATTTCTTTACCATCTCTTCCAATGGCATGCCGAACAACTGTTTCGACGAAAAAATAATCATCAGCAAAGCCTTCTGTGCAGCCTCAATCTTCCATTTCCCCAGCCAAATCTGTCAGCCCCCGATCCATGAGCTCTGCCAAGTTCTGAAAATCCTTCATCAGAGTGTAAGAGAGGTAAACAGATGCTCTATTGGTAACGTTTGCAGCGGCATAGGACCTCTTCACTGCCGAGTCCACCCGCTTGTCAACTGGATTGGAGTGAGGCATCCTCTGAGATAACAGTGCCTTGAGACGACAGCTCTGCCATCAAGGAACCCACCTTCACTGCCAGGGAAAATCCTTAACAAAGTTATGGATTGTATACCTCTTAGACAAATAACGGAGAAAATACTTTTTGTCAATGTCCTGCCATTCCATTTCCATCAGGGAAGCATGCAGTGCGAGGGAATCTGGCTCTGTACGTTGATATTTCCTAAAACAATCCTCTGACTCCTCTGCCATCTGAGGCAAGGCCACCGCCAGTTATCTTTCATATGTTGCAGGACTTCCTTCTGTTATTGCACATATCTTCCTTTGAGGCCCTCCTACTCATCTTCACCAGAAGGAGGGTCAACGCGCGGTCGCTTGGCCCATTGTGGCTGCCTGCTGGTTCCTCTCCTGAAAGGCAGCAGCCACAGCAGAGTGAATCAGGATAGAGCAGCTGCCTGTGGTTGACTAGGACCGCTAGTAACCTCCATCATAGTACTACAGAAAACACACTGGCCAATACATCTGGCAAAGCGGCTTAAATAATCACCAGGCAGCAAGGACGCCAAACCCAGGTCGTCCTCGTTGCCTAGCACTCTAAAATAACTGTGCATACTGTGTGCACGCTGGTCGTCTTCTTGGCAATTCCCACAATTCCCCGTGTGACTCCCTGACCTGGTTCTGGCCAGGAGTCCACTTGGCTCCACCAGCCTGCCTCCGTGCCCCTGACCCAGCCGACTGCCACCTGGACTGAAGTTCGAGGCCCTCCACCACCTGAAGACACCCACCTGTGCCTCATCCCTGGTGCCTAGTGGTAGACAGATCTTGCTGTTTTAAAAGCATTTTTCAGTGTTCTTTCGTTTTCGTTTTGTTTAAAAAGCATTTTTTCGCTGTCTGCATTGCATATTTCTGTCCCCATTGTGTATTTCTGCATTGTGTTTCTGCCCTGGTGCCCCTTCTGTAATCCGTTTGCTGAGGTCGCCCATTTTTTCAGCCGGCTCTCGCCGGTCCCATTTTCCCTGCCGCTGCGTCTCCTGCGGCCCTGCCCCCCTCGCGCACCCATTGGCCCTTCCCTCCCACCTCCCAGCTGCTCCACCCTCCTACCTTCCCATCTTAATGGTGGCCACTGTGCGGCCGTGCCGCTGGCGCGCCAGAGGCAAGCCCGTCTGCGCCCGTCCACGCCTGACCCGTGCCCAGAGCCAGTCCCCCTGGCCCTCGCTGCCTCGACCCCCGTAGGCAGCATTACTCCTCGACAAAACTACACGCCCTCAACCCAGGACAGCACCCCGCCTGCGCCCAAGCCAACCCAAAGCACACACATGGACCTTTCACATGTCATGCATGCTGTTTCTCTTGCACCCCCACAAACACCAACAACACCAACACGCCCCACACCAACTCTAACACACCACACACCAACTATAACACACCCCACAACAACACTAACACGTCCCACAACTACACTAACACGCTCCACAACACTAACACGCTCCTCAACAACACTAACACGCCCCTCAACAACACTAACATGCTCCACAACAACACTAACACACTCCACAACAACACCAACACGCACCACAACAACAATAGCCCCCGCAACCACCTTAACTGCATACTCCTAAACACCCGCTCCGTACACAAGCACGCCATCGAGCTCTGGGACCTGATCACAACACACTCCCCTGACATCGCCTTCCTCACAGTAACTTGGATGAACCCCTCATCTGAACCCGACATAGCCATAACCATCGCAGAAGGCTACAAAATCTCCCGTAGAGACCGTATAAACAAACCGGGAGGAGGCATTGCCATCATACATAAAAGCACCATCAAGATCACCACCAACACCCACGACACCCTAGACAGCGCAGAACACCTACACTTCTTAATTCACATTAACGCCAACACCACCCTTAGAGGAACCCTCATTTACAGACCACCAAGACCCTGCCCCCCTTTGTGTGATACCATCGCTGACACCATCAGCCCCCACGCCCTCACCTCCACAGACTACATCCTCCTTGGTGACATTAAATTTCACCTGGAGAACCCCCACGACCACAACTCCACAACCCTGCTAGACAACCTCACGAACCTAGGACTCAAACAACTGGTCACATCACCCACTCACTCAGCAGGACACACGCTAGGTGCAACTTTCTCCTCCAGCAACCACATAACATTCACACACACCACCGAACTCAACTGGACCGACCACCACTGCGTCCACTTCTCCTTCATGAAGCCCCCCACCCACTATTGACAACACACCACACGCTACCGTATGTGGGACAAGATCCCCACAGAACACCTGAATGCCAAGCTCACACAAACTCCCCCCCTCCCAATGACCCCAACATCGCTGCCCACAACCTCACACAATGGATTACAAACTGCGCAGACTCACTCGCCCCTCTGAAAAGAAACAACACCATCCGCAACATCAAGACCGCCCCCTGGTTCACCACTGAACACCAAGCGTGAATGCCGCAAAAACCGAAAAAGCTTGGCGCCAAGAACCCTCCATGATCAACTTCTCCACCCTCAAAACCACCATACGCAACCATCACCAACTCATCCTAACCACCAAAAGGGCTTACTACTAAGAACACATAGATAGTAACTCACATAACAGCAAGGAAATCTTTACCACCATCAAAGAGCTCACCAAACCCAAATCCTGCAACACTGACCCCACTCACACACAAAACCTTTTCAACTCCCTCTCCAACCACTTTCACCTAAAAATTCTAGACATGCACAATAGCTTCACACCACCTGCACCCACCATCACCACCACCGACACAACCAACAACACCACACACCCTGCACACCTGGGCCCCTACCAATGATGAAGAAACCGAAAAAAACAGGAACTCCATCCACTCAGGCTCCCCCACAGACCCCTGCCCCCACCACATCTTCAACAAGGCTAGCCCAATCATCGCTCCCCAGCTCCGCGCCGTAATCAACAGCTCCTTCGACGCCGCCACCTTCCCAGACTCCTGGAAGCACGCCAAAGTAACCGCACTCCTCAAAAAACCCAAAGCAGGCCCGGATGACCTCACAAACTACCACCCCATTTCTCTTCTCCCCTTCCCCGCCAAGGTCGCTGAGAAGCTAGTGAACCCACGCCTGTCACACTTCCTAGAGGAAAACGACGCACTCGACGCCTCCCAGTCTGGATTCCGGAAGAACCACAGCACTGAGACCGCCCTCATCGCCTGCACTGACTACATCAGAACCAGAGTTGGCAAGGGCGAGACCGTCACACTCATCCTCCTGGACCTCTCCGCAGCCTTTGACACTGTTTTCCACCAAACCCTCCGAACACGCCTTTTCGACGCAGGAATCCTACACAAGACCCTGGACTGGCTCGCCTCCTTCCTCGCCAAAAGAACCCAGAATGTTCACCTCCCTTCCAGTCCCCAGCAACCAAGATCATCTGCGGGGTCCCCCAAGGGTCCTCCCTCAGCCCTACCCTCTTCAAAATTTACATGGCCCTGCTTGCCAACATCCTCCGCCCTCACGGAATCACCATCATATCTTACGCAGACGACACCCAGCTCGTCATCTCCCTCACCAGGAACCCCACCACCACCAAGACACACCTCCACGACGGACTCCTCGACACCGCCAAATGGATGACCGCAAGCCACCTCAAACTCAACTCCATTAAAACAGAAATCATCATCTTCAGCCCCAACAGGACAGTATGGGACGACTCCTGGTGGCACACCGCCCTGGGACCACCACCAACACCCTCCACCCGCGCACGCAATCTCGGCATCATCTTAGACTCATCTCTCTCCATGGCCCAGCAAATCAACTCTATAACTTCCTCCTGCTTCTACACCCTCCGCATGCTGCGAAAGACCTTCAAATGGATCCCCATAGAAACCAGGAAGACCATCACCCATGCACTCATCAGCAGCAGACTAGACTACGGAAATCCCCTCCACGCTGGTACCACAGTCAAGCTTCAGAAGAAACTCCAGCGGATCCAGAATGCAGCCTCACGCCTCATCCTGACCCTCCCGTGCCACAATCACATCTCTGCCCACCTCAGATCCCTTCACTGGTTACCCATCAGCAAAAGGATCACTTTCAAAATCCTCATCCACGCCCACAAATCCCTCCACAACACGGGACCAGCCTACCTCAACGAAAGAGTGAACTTCCACACTCCCACTTGTCTCCTCTGCTCTGCCGACCTCGCCCTCGCCACAGTCCCCCGCATCCAACGCACCACCTCCGGAGGCAGATCCTTCTCCGACCTTGCCTCCAAGACCTGGAACTCCCTCCCCACCAACCTACGCAAGACCCAGGACCTCCTTACCTTCAGAAAACACCTCAAGACATGGCTTTTTGAATCGTAAATTGGCATCCCCTTCCCCCACAGCGCCTTGAGACCCTACCGGGTGAGCAGCGTGCTTAATCATTTTTTTTGATTGATTGATTGATTGATTGAAGTCTAGAAACGACGGGAATGCCTCGACGCAGAGCGATGTCCCAGACACTGAAAGCCGAGTCATGCGTAGGCTCCCACAGGAGACCCCGGCTGCCCCAGACGCCCACCCACTCAGCGTGCCGAAGCAAGCAGCCCCAGCCGCCTTCCTCAGGAAGACAACTGTAAGAGCCCACTATCTCAGGGATATCATACCGCCTATATGCAGTCTGACGTATAAACTAGCCCAAACGGGGACAAGCGAGTGCGGTCAGCAGGACCTAAAAGAACTGAGCACGTGGGCCCACTAGTGCAAGACCTTACCCCAATTTACCTGAAAATCTTGCTGAAGGGTCTGCAGCGCAGAAAATAAAAAACAGGAAGTGGTGGGGGGGGGGTCGAGCCTCCTTTTATGGTTTGGTAATGGGTAAAGGAGGTCGGCCAGATTAGGGAGGGACGGGGAAGGCTAGATTGCTGATTTTGCTTGAGGGGTTCTGTGGGAGAGCCGAAGCTCACTTTGCTACTATTGTGGGGAGGGAGACGACGAGAAGGTAATTTGTCACAGAAATGCTGTGTTTGTGGAGTGTGCAAAGGCTCCCGCCTTTCATGAAGCTTGAAGTGAGAAAGTCTAGGACTAGGCAGTTCAATGTTTGACAGAGTCTTGTGGATTCTACGCAGGCCTGGGAACATAACCGGTACATATATAAACCATGTGCAGATATAGGTGGCCTGTTGGTCGCAGTATAACATCCGGACCATCTTTATGAAGTGTGATGTTATTGTTAAGAATGCATTTTTATCCAGCTAGGTTTTGAGGCAATGGTAGATAATGCAGTTATCTTGCTGTTTTGATAACAGCTATTCAGAACTGCACCTAACTGGTGGACGTGTTACACCTGAGACCTGTGGGCTTTAAAGACCCGGAAGCGCTTGGAAGCATCGTGTGTGCTGGGAGCCTGCCTCAACAACAGGCCTGCTTGCTCGCCCCATCGCTTTGAAATGCCACCAGCCGCCACTGGTTGCAAATACTGTGTCTGCCTTATTTCATGCTCTTTCTGTCATATGAAAGATGCTGAGTGACTAACACTGTCTCTGCTACACATGAGAGCTCAGCATCCTTCCACTGTGAGAATTGTATTAAAGTGTAATTCTAATATGTTTCTATAAATAGCGTATGGTGTCATGATGCATCCGTAGTGTGCACAGCAGCTCACTCCTTTCGACTTAGGAAATGGTTCTATTTAAGTTTATTTTCAGTTTTCAACAGCATCCAAAAGTAACAAGGGAGATGTTGGCTTTGAAGGTGGGAAACAGATGTGCGCTGGGAGTTGGAAGGCGGTAACTCAAAAGCCAAAGGACCCAGAGGCACGAAGGGCGATGGGGATGAAGAGGAGGGCTCAAGTTCATCTCACTCAGACACCACCACATCAAACCAGCCCCAATTGGTGGTGGACCCACCACCATCTCTTGGACTCACAACATCGGCCACCACCACCCAGAAGATCAGCACCCTCCCTCCAGTTTCCCCAATGTAGGCCATCACCAACCCCCCAAAAGGGCTGGGGTCTCCTTCTCCCCAGGCACCTCTGCTGCTACCCCTGTTCATCCAGCAGTGATGTCTGAGGAGGCTCTGGATGTTCTGCGCAAAATATCTGTTGGCCGGGCTGCACTGATGTGTGCCATCTAGGGGCTCAGTCAACAATTAACCCAGTTACTGGCCTTCCAGTACGGCTTACACAGTATAGTGTCTGCTATACAAATACTCATGCTATGTCTATCAACCCCTCAAAAATCACTACCCCCCACCAACCAGCACCTGCCCCTTCCTCTCGAGATACTTCCTCTTCCCTCATCCATAACCCCACCAACCAACTGCGCCCCAACATCAGACACTAGCTTCACACTCATACAAATACAATTAGGCATAACACACATACACAAACACAGAGGCTCCTAGTGAAAAGCAGGAACATACACACAAACGTGAACATACGAACTCAAAAAATATCACCATGTCACCCAAAACCACAGATACATCCACAATTCATAAAGACTCTGATACACTCATCCATTCACCAATCATTTCTATCACCTGTCTTACTCTTACAATCAATAAATCAAAAAAGGTTAATAAATCAAAAAAGGTTACACAAGGTTCCAAAAAAGGAAGAGGGTTTCTTTCAAGGGGGTGGTTCAATCAATAAATGTAAACCAAAGTTTTCGAAGCAAGAGCCCTTACTCACCTTCCGGTGACATGCCTGACGGGCCCCACAAGGGGGCTCTTTGCCGGAGATCTTTTAAGAATGATGTACAGCCGGTCAAGAAAAATATAGTGAAGGATTGGTATAAGGGAAAATATTAAAAATGACTAGAGGTAACTAGTAAAGGTTTTTATTCTAATGCTGATACCTCTGACATGATTAAAACCAGTATATGGGGAAATAATGGAATACTGTCTACACTCCCCATAAAAAACAGGTAGGTATAGTTACTATATCTCGTAATAGAGATTAGTAAGAAAGAGACGGTAAACACAGGATCTCCTGTGTCACTCTGTATTGTTGGTCACAGGGGATCCTGTGTTTACCGTCTCTTTCTTACTAATCTCTATTACGAGAGATAAAGTGTAGACATTGCAGCGCCGGCCTGACGAGGAGCTTGGCCCTATGATGAAGCATGTCACCGGAAGGTCAGTGAGGGCTCTTGCTTCGAAAACTTTGGTTTCCAATTATTGATTGAACCACCCCCTTGAAAGAAACCCTCTTCCTTTTTTGGAACCGTGTGTAACCTTTTTTGATTTATTGACTATTGGGAACTTTACACACGGGACCAGGAGTTTGTTCTCCGAATATCCTATTCTCGCCCCTCTTTTTTTTTTTTTTTTTATTACTCCTACAATCACGACCACACACTCCTGAGCCACCACCACACCCTCAACTACCACTGCCACAACCTCTACTACCACTACAACTTCATCCAAACACAGAACCTCACATCAACAATCCACACCACAGAAACACAAATCGTCAGAGAAGCACACACAATCACCCAAACAAATACCACAGAAACATACATCCTCAGACAAGTACACACCATCAACAAAACAAACCACATCATAGTCACACACACCAAAAGCCACTGCATCCAGAAAACAAACACATTCATCCAAATCAAAAACTTCACTCACAATACAACACACACACACCCAAACCCAAAACTACACATCAACATAAAACTTCAGACACACACTCAGCTGCATAACACATGCACACACCTACCACCACTACAACTGCTTCCACACCCTCAACTTCCCACACATCTCCTACAGCCACCCCATCCACCATCCTCCTCACTACTAGGATACCTCTACTCTGAAGCACCTGAGGAGACCCCCTTTTCCGAATGGTAAATTGAGGTGCCTGGCTTCCATCTGCTCGTGGAGTGACATTTGCCCCTTTGTGAGGAAGTCATTCGGATGCCATTGGCTTTGGAGGCAAGATGACAATATGTCCAATTGTGCAGGATATATAACTTGTGTGTTATTGATTTAATATTTGTTTTTGGGTATAATGATTATAATTTATGAACTTTGTTTTGAGAAAACTATCCCATAACGTACTGAAATTGATTTTGACAACCAAACGTCTTTATTATTCTGGTGCACAAAGACACATTGGGCCAGATGTAGGAAGGAAGCAATTTGCGAGTTGCAAATTGCGAGTCCTTCCGACTCGCAATTTGCAACTCGCAAATTGCTATGCAGTACGGTGTCTCAGACACCGACTGCAACTCGCTATGGGGTCGCAATGACCCACCTCATGAATATTCATGAGGTGGGTCGCAAATTGCGGCCCCATAGCGAGTATAGGCACTCGCTAACATGGAGGCCTGCTGTAGTCAGCAGGCCTCCATGTTAGCGACCTGCTTTTCAATAAAGCAGTTTTTTTTTTTTTTTTAAATGTAGCCCGTTTTCCCTAAGGGAAAACGAGCTGCATTTCAAAAAATCCGAAACCTTTTGTTTCGGTTTTTTCAGGGCAGGGAGTGGTCCCTTGGACCACTCCCTGCCCTGAAAAAATATTTTGGGGTCCATTCACAAAGGGGAAGGGGTCCCATGGGGACCCCTTCCCGTTTGCGAATGGGTTACCATCCACTTCAAGTGGATGGTAACTGCGACTCCATTTGCGACTGCATAATCGGTCACAAATGGAATTGCATACCATTGCGAATCGCAAATAGGAAGGGAACACCCCTTCCTATTTGCGATTCGGAAATGCATTTTGCGAGTCGGTAACGACTCGCAAAATGCATTTCTGCATAGGAAACACGCATTTGCGAGTCGCAAATGGCAAATTTTGCCGTTTGCGACTCGCAAAGTGCTTCCTACATCTGGCCCATTGTTCGGAGTGTATTCGTTTTTTGCACATTTAAATGTTTCATACACATTTCATATATTTGGAAGTCTAAGTTGACCTTCTGCTCTTACTTCTAGATTCCTATGAGGTTTAACCTACATTATTTCATGACACGTCTACTCTCCCTTCCCATTGAGGTCATATTTGTTTAGATTGAACTTGTTTAGTAGCTGGGAGCATTGTTAAACTACTGCATCAACAAGCAATGTCCCTGCTAGGTGAAAAAATATATATTATATACGTTTTATACATATATTGCCTATGTAAAGGAACCATATCACTTATATGTGAGAGGCATCTTTATAGCACAGGAGAGGCGAGGGCTAAAATGTTATGTGTTCACCCTTCAGAGAGAAGAAAGTAAACAAATGAATCACAGCAATATAATAATACTGTGGTAATCCATTACACGTGTGTACATTATTTAAAAAACTCTGATTAGATAATGGATTATGAAAGTTTAGGGTTAGGGGTATATGACACACTTGAGAGTGTAAGTGTCTCACAGATGTGGGAGCAACTTCGATTTACATTATTCATTTAGTAGTAATGAAAGTTTGTCATCTGCATTTGATCATTTGTACGCGCTTCCAACATGATGAGGGGCGACGACACCGCGGACACTATGGGGCTGAACTTGTATCTGTCCCCAGTGGGTCTGAGCATCTGTACACTTTATTTAATTCACGTCAACATTCAACAGTAAACTTTTACTAGTCTTGCAGGCATGACAATGGTAAAGTGATTTTTCAATCTAAATGTGAAGATAAGTCGTACCTTCAACAGAGTATGTTAGATATGTGCATGGTAAAGGACGCGATAACGTACATTTGAGTGCACATACATCGTATGAGGGCGCCGAAGTGTGGGCCCTTCTCCGTGTACACCGCAGGGATGCGGCAGGGGCCGCTACATGTTCATTGTGAGTGGCCAAGAACAACAGGTTGGTAAAGGTAAATGACACCTTTCATTGGCTTGAAGTCGCCAGCTCAGGTGTGGAGGTTTAGCCGCCAGTGTGACACCAACAGAACCCCTCAGGTGATTTGAGGGGCTGAGTTTCGGCTGTTCAGGCGCGTGTGAGCGACGGTGGCCGCGGGGGCCGGACGAGCTTCCGTCCATCAAACCTCCAACGTGTCAGTCAGTCCCGACAGCCAAAGGACGGATCACCCATCATCCATCTTCCATAGCCCGGACCTATTCCGCCAAGATAGAAATGGGGCCCCAAGTTTCATGCGCTCGGCCGCCGGCTCTGGTGCTGCCCGATGGAAGGAGCCAGGGTGTGGCAGTAAGGATGGGTCAAACGTGGGTTTGAGTAAAGGGCAAGGCTGCTCTCTACAGCTTCGAGCTGCAGAAATATAAACACAAAACGGACACAGCTGTCATTCTACCTTCACCAGGCCAGACTCCACCTGTAGCCCAAGAATGCACAACCCCTGCGTGTGATATAAGGGTAGAGTGCAGAAGGTGGTGCTGACAATGTGGAATTTCCCACAAATGCAGTAGACACATCGGTCCCTAAAGTTGACTGTTCCACTTTCGCACTTGCCTGAAGTGAGATGTCAGTCCGTATAAACCATGCCCTTCAGGACACACAGAGTGCGCGGGGACAGCTATCCGCTCACATCCAGCAAGGGGCTTGTGTCACAGAAGGATCACTGTGGGACCCTGGCTGAACACCGCACGTAGGGCGTGGCTTGCGTACATCCAGCGGCGCACTGTGGATGTGCTCTGCGGTACTTCTGTGAGAGGATGGTGGGTTTCGGTGCTGCAGAAGAAGCAGGTAATCAGAAACAGCCATGGTCCTTGGGATGGAGAGTGGAAAATAGAGGGGCTTGTGTCCAGACAGAATATGGGTTCAGTTTCAAGTCATTCCTGGCTCTAAATACCATTACTCCTGTCTCTATGGACTTCATTCCTGACTAGAGTACAGCCAAGCACGTGCACTCCTGTCAGACCATGTTCATGGAGGCCATATGGCTAGCCGGGGCTACTGGGCCACAGCTGTAGGGGCCGTGGTTGTGTGCTTTTGGCGTCTCGAGCTCCATCCAAGGATGCTTCTGCAAACTGCATCAAGTACAACCCCTTCATCACTTGACTCTCAGTGGAAGAGATGGAGAGCAGTCAGAGGCTTCTCAGGGAGGCAGTGTGGGGGTCGGCTAATACTCAACAACCACCCAGCAGCGCAATAACTGATTGTCCAGCCCAGGGCTTTACTTAACAAAGAAAAGTACTATAATAGACACACTTAAAAGAGAATACGACACAGGTGATATTGGCAAGGGCAATATAATGCACCGGTTCTTGGGCAACTACGCCTTGGAACACTGCCCAACACTTCCCTTTACCCTGGTGTCCCTTCTCTTGTGAGTCTAGCATGTCCCCCTATGGCTAGAGGGTGTGTACAGCACTAACCAAGGCCCAGGTGCAGATGATCCCCAATAATTCATAATGATAGCACTCAGTCCAGTACAGTGCCCATGATACAGTCTTACCACAGTGGAGGTCTGCACGTTCTTTCTGTGGCCGACAAAGGAACCAGAACAACAGACATCCAGAACAGTGATCAGGGGAAAGAGAAAATGCTGGTCTCGCCTTAACGTCACTTTCACCTTGAACAACAGAGACTGTAGCCCCGCCCTCCCCTGACCATGTACCAGGTGATAGTAATGGAGGGCGGCTAATCAGCATCTCCTCTCAGCAAACGGGATAATTCAGTGTCTAAAAGAGCCTGGTCTGTACGTCAGTGTCTTGGTGATCTCCATCGTCCTTAAATAAGATCAGTGTGACCCTGCCACTGTCACGGAAAACATCCTCACCGCCATCTTGAGCACAGGAACAGGCCAGGGGCTTCCAAAATGGAAACCACAGACTTCCGTTACTCTGCCCTCTTCATGTACACAATGCACGTACCACACAGGACACATGCCCACATAAGGTTACTTGAGACGCCAGTGCTAGGATCTGGATTAGTGAATAGAAACGGAACTTTGCAACAAGAGGCCTCCACTCCAGTGACCAGGTAGAACACCGCTACCACTAATGTTCCACACGCTAAACTCCCCTACAGGGATAGTGGTTCACTGTCACTAAAATGAGGGCACGCTCGGTGTGCCTCTTCACACACACACACGCACACACACACACACACACACACACACACGTGTATTGCAAGCAGGGGACGGATTAGTTGTCCTGTGGTGCAAAACTGTGTCATGTGAACCAATAAATATTTTTTCTAAACTTTCTCAGCGGCAAATCCTCCCCACATCCTACACGTTTAGGGGCATAGTCAAGAAAAGTGTCGCTGCACACAGTGCTATTGTTTGACTTTACCGACATAAAAGGATGATGGACGGAGTGCTGAAACTTTTCAAACACTCACCCACAGTCACAGATCTGGGTTTAATCCATTTTACTCACCATGCCACCCCACCTTGATACCCCGAAACTGGTTCCAGGATACTTGTTTTACGGTCCAGGGAGGGCCTGGCCTGGCAGTTCGGACTGGACTGTTCCCATGCGGAGCAGGGTCAAGGCTGATTTGAATATGGCTGGGTCCAAACTGGAATGGCATGGGCAGCAAAGGAACAATGGATTAAACCCAGATCTGTGACTGGGGGTGAATGTTTGACAATGTTCAGCATTCCATCCATCATCTGTTTGTGCTGCATTGTTTGATTTTACACCAATAGGCCTAAAAAGAAATTTGAGAGAGTTGAATAATTATGTAGCAAAGTAGTTTTTTAAAAATATTTTAACTTTTAGGGAAAAAATTAGAGTCAGCATACAACTGGTTCTTGGGCCAAGAAAAACTTGAGGCAGTGAAAAATTCGATTTATTAGGTAGAACTATTTCAACCTACTTAAGTAATAAATCACACGTCTCTAATGTAGGTAGCAAAGTCTTGGGTCATGCTACCACTGTGCAATATCTTTATGAACCTATGGGGAGAAGACATTTCAATCATTTGTTGAGTAAGACTCCATCCCACTTTAAATGATGCTCTTGAATACACCCCATCTCTCAATGGTCCTTTTAAAATAAATATGATTAGAAGATCCTAAAGAAATTCTACACAGGTGTGAAATAATTGAAGAGATCTGCACATGCCACTGGCCGATGGAATACTTTAATTTAGTCCCACACTGCGGGTCCAGGTAGTGGACTAAACTACCTACATTCTATGGCTGCTTTTGACATCTCACAATGCAATCAGATATGGGATGATAGTCACAAAGTCCATCCCAACAGTTCTCTGATCCGTGTCTCTCTCTGACCTATGGCTGATCAGGACCATAAACTTTAAACAAGATATCTCAGCACTGACAACCCAGTGCAGGAAGCACCTCAGTGGACTTTGAATGCAAGAAATGCATGAAGGGACCAGCAGAGCTGCTCAAAGCTGCCAGCTTACCACAAACCATAAACTGGGTGCCTGTCTCTCACACGTCTTCATCCATCACACTGCTAAGCACTGTATCCCGTAACATGATAACTGCACCTCAGTGGTCATCACGCATGACATGCAAACACAGTCCCAAAGCAAAGACAACATCCTTCCAACCACACCCTACACAGTGTAGATAACTACCCATGCAGGGAAAAGCTTCAGTGCCCATCATAGTGGTGGTAAGTACAATATAAATGTTGCAATACAACACTATTGAATACCGTAAGTACAGGAATTGCTGTACAAACACTGAGGTTAGAACTTGGATTATTCAGTATTTATGCACAAGCATTGGCAAAAGTTAATCGCCAGGGATAGGAGCTTCTGCATGCTCCAGAGAAGTCCTTAAGGGCTTTCCTTTGGGTCCCCGGGGACAGGAGCTTCTGCATGCTCCAGAGAAGTCCTTACGGGCTTTGCTTTGGGTCCCCGGGGACAGGAGCTTCTGCATGCTCCAGGGAAGTCCTTACGGGCTTTCCTTTGGGTCCCCGGGGACAGGAGCTTCTGCATGCTCCGGGGAAGTCCTAACGGGCTTTCCTTTTGGTCGCCAGGGACAGGAGCTTCTGCATGCTCCAGAGAAGTCCTTACGGGCTTTCCTTTGGGTCCCCAGGGACAGGAGCTTCTGCATGCTCCAGAGAAGTCCTTACGGGCTTTCCTTTGGGTCGCCAGGGACAGGAGCTTCTGCATGCTCCAGAGAAGTCCTTACGGGCTTTCCTTTGGGTCGCCAGGGACAGGAGCTTTTGCATGCTCCAGAGAAGTCCTTATGGGCTTTCCTTTGGATCCCCAGGGACAGGAGCTTCTGCATGCTCCAGAGAAGTCCTTAGAGGCTTTCCTCATGCTCCAGAGAAGTTCTTACGGGCTTTCCTTTGGGTACCCAGGGACAGGAGCTTCTGCATGCTCCAGAGTAGTCCTTACAGGCTTTCCTTTGGGTCACCAGGGACAGGAGCTTCTGCATGCTCCAGAGAAGTCCTTACGGGCTTTCCTTTGGGTGGCCAGGGGCAGGAGCTTCTGCATGCTCCAGAGAAGTCCTTACAGGCTTTCCTTTGGGTCAGCTTACTTCTGAGAAGCAAACAACCTTCTCTAGGAATCTGAAACTGAGCCTTGTAGGGTTTAGTTGTAATATTGAACTGCTGTAAATATTGACACCTGGGCATCTGTTGCTATTTCTCAAAACTCTGATTTCCCAGCTAAGTTACAATCAGGACATAGAACATTGTGGAAAATTGAAAAAGTAAAAAAATTGTCTGCAAATATTCCTTTTCGTCATGTTCAACCCTATCTTTCCTATTGTATTGACCACAATGTAAGACGGTTCATAATGATTGTTTGAATCTGTAACCTGCCTCATCAATCATTACCTGGGAGATAGATCATAATTATGTCACCTCCACCTGTGATCTCTGTCAGGCAGGTATCCAAGACCTGCTCCGCGTGTTACAAGTTTCACCATCTTTAACTGAATCTAGAACACTACATCTATACTCAATAACTATTAATTATAATATTAAAACTCATAATGAACTGATACAACTCATTATAATTTTACCAAACGAGCAAGACTGTTTTAAGGTGTTAAACATTTTTAGGAGTTTCTTGATAATATTTTAAAATTGATACAATTGGATTTGATTGTCTGTTCTAGATTATCAAATGGTATTTTATCAATCTATTGCCTTACTTTATTTGAGAATTGTTGCAAAATGTTATTCATTGTTGATTTCAGTCAGAATATAACTCAGTTTTAATAAAAACAATAGAAAGATGGGAGGTCTTGGGTAAATCACATTTTCCAATGGGACCGGGTCTCTTATAATGGGGACAAAACACTTAAGGGGTTATTCCAACTTTGGAGGAGGTGGTAATCCGTCCCAAAAGTGACTGTAAAGTGGCGGTTATACCACCAGCGTATTACAAGTTCCATAGGATATAATGGACTCGTAATACGGCTGGTGGTGAATCCGTCACTTTACCGTCACTTTTGGGACGGATTACCACCTCCTCCAAAGTTGGAATAACCCCCTTAAGCTTTTGCCAGAAGTTTAAGAATGGGGTAAGTTTAATGAGTCACAGAGGTTTGGAACTGGTGAAGAAAAAGAAGGCCTCCCTTCTCTTTTTTAGGCCTGGGCAGAGTTTGCGGAGTTCTGCTACACAGAACCCTGCAAAGTGCCAAAAAACTCTGCCACGCTTTGCGGAGGTCTGCGGGCAGCAGAGTTTGGTTGAGTCAAGCTGTTTGTGATGATTTTCAGCACCAGGGGCTTCTCCTGCACTGTGAAATTAACGCGAACGGCATCACATGGATCGCCATGGGGCACTAACTTGTTTCTGCTGCTTGAGTAGATTTCCTACTTGAGCGGCAGCTTCCGCAACGCAAGTGGCAGCTTTCTGAACACGAGCAGTAGCAACCTGCCGCGACCACCCGCGTTCAGAAATTTCACTTGCGCTTGCCAACTTAGCGATTTCTTGTGCTCGCCAACTTAACATTGGCAAGCAGCGCAAGAGAAAAAAACTCTGCTCCATGGAACTTCACGAAGTTTTTCGGAACTCCATGAAGAGCGCGAAGTGGGGAAACCTCCCCAAACTCCGCCGGCAGAGCGGAATTCTTCGCCCACCCCAACTCTTTACCAAGTAACTTTCTGTAGGACAACTAAAGATTCATTGTAGGGGTGAAGTACTGAGGTGCGAACTGATGGGGATATTTGCACACCAGGCAAAATAGGTTAAAGGTACTATGGTCGGGGGCTGGGAGCCAATGGAGTACTCTTCAGACTGTGATGACATGGGGCCTTATTTAGAGTTTGGCAGAGGGGTTACTCCGTCACAATAGTGACGGATATTCCATCTGCCAAATACAAATCCTGTTATATCTTATGTAATTTCTATTTTGGTGGACGGGATATCCGTCACCGTTGTGAAGAATAACCCCTCTGCCAAACTCTGTCAGGCCCATAGTTTCTTATACAAAGGCCCAATAGAAGCCTTCTGGGCCTGTTAGAGGACGGACAGACGTTCTTGGATAGAACGATGCAAGGGTATTGCAAAAGGTTCCTCATGATGTAGTTATGAGGAACATTGGATTGTCAATGCGGCACCATTTTGGGTGTGCCAGAGTTACTGTCAATGGACATTAATTTACAGACGCACTCTGTCACACAACAAGCTTGGTTGGAGTGCATGGTGTGAAGGGATAACTGCTAGTGATGAGGAAGTCCGGGGCCCTTATTTTCTGGTGGCACATCTCTGTTGTGTGTTGTGCATGTGGCTGGAGTACGCAGTTAGTCATAGTATGGTGGGCTTAAAGTGTGCCATGTGTGTGTGGTTTGCCAGAGTAACGCATGCTTCAACTACATGTTTCTTGCCCTAACAGTGTGTGCGTGGGGCATCCATAGCATGAGAGAGGCCCAAGATTACTCACCTGGTGACAGAGACAAGGGCCTTTTTCAGAGGTCGGCGGATGGAACACTGTCTCACAAATACGGTAGATGCCCTGTTCTCCATATTAGAAGTGTGTTGTAGCCTTTGGCACTTGTAATACAGCAGACTAGATAAACACCACATTTTCACAGAGTACCCCGTCTGCCACACTAAATATAAGGCCCTGTATAGTTTGTCAGATAGAGTCTTTGTGGAGTGTGTGTTTTTGAGTGGCCTTCTAACCTGTGTTGGAGAACACCTGCCATGGGCATCAGTTGCATGCTTATGATAGGCTGATTTCATGAGGACTCAGTGTGGTGGTCACTGATGGATCTGTACTTCATGGCCGAGGAGCAGGGACCTGTGGACATCTGGCTGGATGCTTTTGTGTGGCCGGTCTGGGATCTGTGTCCACAGAATTTATGTTTATATGGATGGGACCAGGTGACCACTGAATGGAAAATACAATGTTACATTTACATGTTTGGTGGAGTTTAATGTCCACTGGCTTGTATAGCTGGGGTCAGGGACCACAGTGTCTTCACACTCCAGACTGTTTAAAATCTTTAAGGTGATAGATGTGTTTATTCTTTAGTGATTCATTAGACATTGTCTCCTCCGGAGTAGATTTTAGTTCATGGGTTGTTATTCGCAAGATCATTACCTCTCCACCCTCCATCTTGTGAAGCATTGACCAAAAAGAGCTCTAAAAAGGATTCCTGTCTCCACGCATCAAACACAGCTCAAACACACCCCACCTCCCCGCTCACACTGCCTCACACTTAGAGAGCTAATGTGCTCAGGGGCCTATTTACAAGCCCCATGTGCCACCAGTGTGTCACTTTTTGTGATGCACAGGTGGTGCATTGTGGAGACCCATATCCTCAAGGCCACTCAATGCCACTTGTGTGGCTTATCACAGCCTCGTAGATATGGTGTAAGGCAGCGCAGTGCAAATCACTCCGTTGCCTTACACTGCATCTGGGAGGTCTACCATGGGTGCTGCGGTGGGTTTTCCCATGCAACACCCATGGGCTTTGCTGCATTCCCAGATTTACAAGGCATTGTGAACCTGGGACTGTATCAAAATAGTGTGCGACCCAGGGGCAGCACAACAAGGAGAAATATCTTTATTGCTCCTAATTTTTTCTTCTTTCTAGAAAGAGGCAAAAGTGGAAGAGGAATGTGCCTCCATGGATTCTTTCTGTGCAGGAAGGTTTTCCTTCCTGTACAGAAACAATCCTGTCTGCGACGCAGGCATCCTTACACCACGGTACAAGGGTGCCTGCGTCGGCGCTAGGCAGCACATTGTGTGTGAGTGCAGAGGGAGAGGACAGCAATGTGCTGTATCTTGTAGATATGGCGCATTTCTGCCCTTTCTCTGTAGCACAGTGCGGCGTAACAAGACACGTGCTGCACCGCCCTGCGCCGCGGGGCTTGTAAATAATCCCCTCAGCCTGTCACCAGAATACGGAGGTTAGACTTCTCGAGGGAGGTCAGATAGTCTGGTAATGTCTCCCACTGCTGACAGATAATGGGAGAGGGGGGGGCTGAGCAGGGCGGGTGCTGCTCACGGGGGGGGGCAGGTGGTCTCACTTCCTCTTACACATGTAAAAAAGCAGAAAGTGCTCTCATGGCACATGTATAGACCAGACCTGCTTCCTTGTGACTCACAGTTCATCCTTATCACTCACTCACAAGTAATTTCTGAAACTGGAGACACAACCAAAGCTCCTTCCCCTCTCTCCCTGCGACTCTAGTGTTGGTAAACACTGGTGCAAGGTGAGCTTTCACAATACAGGGAAGATAATGTTGTCCGTCCGCTTTGTGAAGTTTTGTGAAAGTTCTTGTTCATAAGATGCCTCATCAGGGTGTTTCAGTCTTGAGGGTACCTTTTCAGACCCTTTCACTGTAGTGTCAATAAAGGTGCATCTCTAAATGTTTGTGCTGCCATTGATTGAACAGTGGTGACATCAGACCCTGTGATGTCCTTTTGTCTGTTTAATTAGCTTGGGATACAGAAATCAGACATGTAAGGGTAATTAAACTGAGTAAACAAAAACACTCTAATGGATACAGATGAGTAAAAAGAACAGTTATGGCAAGGGTAAAACAGAGTTGTGGAAAGAAAACTGTGGAGGAAGAGTTATTGTAAGTGAAGTGGGTGAGTGTGACCCCTGCACATGAAAAGGAAGGCTAGAGACAAGTTTTTATGGTAAAAAGAAATAATGACAAAATGTAAAATGAATCAATGGATGGCGGTATTGGACGTCTCTACCCATGTGATTCAAATTATAATTCCATGGTTTACCTAATCTGTGAACTTGTTTATGGATCTCAGGGCAATCACAAGTTACTGGGCATCAAATGTGTCATTGGAAGCCTGTTAGATGTGCTGGGGCTGAACAAGTGTATCCTTTCAACACTTGACTCTCAGATAGCCAGGCATAGAGGTCCAAGGCTTACTCAGGGAGGGGGCGTGGACTAGAAACCGGCCAGACACCTGGGATCTGCCTCCTTCTTCCTCGAGACACCCCCTGGATCCACCGATCCAACAGTGGAGGATGCTCCTTCTCTCACCTGGTGGCCAAAGTCTGGAGCTCCCTTCCACTGCACCTCAGGAACGCTGCATCGCTCTGGGAATTCAGGAAAGGACTCAAGACACGGCTGTTGGAATGAACGACCTTCTCCTGCAAACTCAGGAATGCTGCATCACTCTGGGAATTTAGGAAAGAACTCAAGACTTGGCTGTTCGAATGAACAGAGCACCGCAAAGCAGCTAGCAACTAGCAAAGAGAGTGGAGCTATCAGGCTGCTGGCCACAAAAGGGGCAAGAACAATTTTTGAGTGACTGAGTTGAACCTATGTGATTCACTGAACCTCCCAAGCTAATGACAAAGACTGATTTTCCGGGTATCAGTTGTTGTCTTGGTGTCTGGATGTGGTTCCACGAAGAATAAGGGCCATTGTAGCTGATTTGGATTGCCCTACGACATATTGACAAGTATGAAATTATCTAACTATAACATATCACTATGAACAGTCCTGATGAAGGTGGGGGCATTTAAAGGGTTGTACCACCGAAACGCGTATTGAAAGTTTTAGTTTGTCCACAGTTGTATGCCAGTCAAAGAAGTTGTGGGAACACGAATAACACCTGAAGCAAATTTCAGGCGGCTGTGAGACAACAGGGGCCTTTTTTTAACTTTCTATTGGACTCTATGGTTCATTAGTTTGGTGGTTGTAAGGCTTTATCTGTTTTTACTTCATAATTTGTTTTTGGTATTTGTGTAACTTGATTATATCTTTTTAATTGGAATGATGTTGCAATTAAAATAATTTAAAAAACTATTTATTTGAAAAATGTTTTGATTGGTCAATAAAGTATGCATCATCAAGTCTTGCATACATTATGCAGCAAAATAGGTGTTCCACACCAAGTAAAGGGAACAGGTTTCATATTTTGTGTTAAAGGGATCAGGAAGGGTCAGAGGTGAACTTTTCACATATTCTGCAAATACTGGAGGCTGACGAATTTTGATGGCCAGACTCTGGACTGTTCTAAGACTTCCCTCAGTCCATTAAATAATCCAAGCAGGCTCACCTCCATCTCCCGTCTTGTGATCAATCCTCACACAGGGAGTTCATGGATGGGCTTATACTCCTATCCAGTGAAGCACAACTCTAACACTGATTCTACCACTGCAAGGACAGCAAGCATGCACTCTTCATGCATGTCCAAAGGTCCTAGTAGAGGGAACTAGCAGACCTTTCACTAGGAGAGACTTGTAGCCATCTCTCCGCTGAAGAAGACCAGCAAACAGGACCTTTCGCTCCAACTCTTATTTATTTGCAATCTTACATAGTGCGAGCAAAACCCATCACAATATGGGTTCACAAACACCAATGAAAGTCTTAATACAATTTGCTTGACAGGTAAATGTTGGGTTATTAATAATGATAAGTAGTGACCTACTACTAGTAATCAAGCCACAATCACGTCAGGTCCAGTGAAGGTCTCAGTAAATGAATCCCTTGCTCAGCCCTTGGTAGCTGGCAACGAGAAGACAGGCTTAACTTAGTAGACAGGTGTGTATAGCATTTAAAAACACGAATACATTAAATAAGTAAGTCACAGCACACAATAAAAATCTCACACTAGTTTAAAAAATATGAAATATTTGTATCTTTAACATGTCAAAAGAACTAATAAAATCCAATGTAGGGAACCAGAGATATGAATTTTTAAAGAATAAATCAAAAAATCAAACAATGTGCTTTCTAGTGCTTTAAAAACCAGCTTCAACCGGGGATATCTGGTCATGATTGACTAGGACTAAGTCACAATTTGAGGTCAACCACAATGGAGCCCTGTTCGGATACCCTGAGCTGGAGGCCTCAGTCAAAATTTTACCTTTAGACTTAAGGGCATATTTAAGAGCCCCTAGCAACACCTTAGTGCCATCATAGCATAATTATTTTACGCTAAGGTGGCGCTAATGTGGCGCTAATGTGGCTTTTTCCACGTGCCAAATTTTACAAAGTGGCGCAATGCATGCATTGCACCACTTTCTAAACCCCTGTGCCACATTATGGCTGTGCCAGGCATAATGTATGCAAGGCAGGTGTTCCCCCGATGGGGGGGAGCAATAAATGTTGCAAAGAAATCTAAAAGATTTCTTTGCACCATAATTTGCAGCAGTTTTAATGCCTGCACAAAGCAGGCATTAAAAGGAGGCTTTCTAAACCCCTGTGCCACATTATGGCTGTGCCAGGCATAATGTATGCAAGGGAGGTGTTTCCCCGATTGGGGGGAACAATAAATGTTGCAAAGAAATCTAAAAGAGTTCTTTGCACCATAATTTGCAGCAGTTTTAATGCCTGCACAAAGCAGGCATTGAAAGGAGGCTCCCTTTGTTTTCAATAGGCCTCTAGGAGCTTTGCAGGATTAACATAAAAATGTTTGATGGTAATCCTGCAAAGCTCCAAACTACCGTCCAAAATGTTGATGCTAGTTCCCTAACTACCGCCATGGTGCGCCATATGTTAAATATAGCGGACACATGGTGGAGCTAGGGGACGCTAAGGGGTGCATGAAAATTGGAGCTGCATATGATGCAGCACCACTTTTCTTAAATTTGGACCTTAGTCATTTTTAGGGGGCTTTTTCTCTTGTCATCGGGCGAGGCTACTCCTCAGGCCAGGCTTTAATGCAATCTTGTCGGCTTGCCTCAGCGCAAGCGCCTGGTCACTCAGAAGGACGAACCTGAAATTCAAGCCGGTTTGCGGTTCGACGTCTGCAGCTTGACTCTTGTCGACGGTTCATCACCATATGGAGTTTTTTTCCAAAAGTTCTCCACTCTTCTGCAAACTTCTGGATCTCTGCCCACAAATCCTCATTTCCCAGAATGCATCAGAATGGAACTTCTTCCAGAAGTACTCCTTTGGGTCTCCAGTGGCCCAAAACATCAGTCAAAGAGCCTAGAAGCTTTGAGGTGGTCCTTGAAATGTTGGGACTACATTTCCAAGAATGCACCTGATTAATTCTCAGAAGTCTAGTGAAGATGGTCAGTTGGGTCCTCCCTGGTGGGGATGGTGCAGGTGAAGTTCTTTTTACTTGTAACTGTCAAGGAGTCCACTCCTTCCCTCTCTTGAAGTCAAGCAAAGTCCTTAGGGATGTAGTTTCTCAGTGTGCAGCAGGTGCAGTCATACATAGTGCAGCCCTTTGGGGTGCCGACCAGGGTTCCAACAGGGGAGTGCTTCTTCTCCTTGTAGTTCAGGCAGTGACCTGAGTTGCTGGGCAACTCTCCCATATTTATCAAGTGTTTCTAGGCTGGCAAGCAGGGGGGCACCCCTGACCACTGGGGTGCAAGGTGACGCTTTGTTACTACTATGTGTGCTGCATTTTGCATAGCAGACAGTGAACATTGCGAGGGTGCTGGGCAGGGGGACCCCTGCACTGCCCATGCCAAGTGCATTGGCAGAGCAGGGCCCCCCCTGTGGCTCCCTACATCTGTTCTCCACCAGCCTTTTTATGGTGGTAAAACCGGCACGAAAAGGCTGGCAGAGAACAAGGTTGTAATCAGCAGAGCGGTGCTGCATGCAGCGGCGCCCTGGCTGATTGTGATCTCCACCCACCATCAACCCTTCGGGATCACTGATCCGGGCAGAGATGGCAGACTCCTGGTGGTCTGACCACCAGGGACATAATGTGGCAGTCAGACCGCCACATCAGCAGCAGTCCTGACCGCGAGGCTGGCGGTCTTAAGGCCGCCAGCCTCTTAATGAGACCCTTGGTGTTTGGCGGAAGAGATAGTACAGGTGTCTCACACCTCAGACCCATGGTTCCTCTGCCCCATTTAGGGTGAACCACCTGGTTTCCATAGCAGAGCCTCAGCCAGCAACCGGTTCGCATAGGGCCTCCAGAGTCTGTACATCCGAAAAGCTGTCTTTTGTCTATGTCTGGGATGTGAGGCTTGGCAGTCTGAGGCAAACAATGTATGTGCGTAAGGTGAAAGCTTTCTGCATGTGTGAGCATTTTACTTTGTTTTTCAGGAACAAGCCTACACTTTGAGGGCTGCTACTCAAAAGTACTTTAAATTACTTTATTTTCTATAGAGAGATGTTCTGGGTTGGACAATCAGTTATTGCACTGCTGAATGATTGTTGAGTTCTGAGTTTGATTTACATGAACTCCCTGAGAGTCCTGTGACTGCTTGCCATTGATAGTCAAGTACTGAAGGGGCTCAGTTTGTAGATCTGTAAGCAAACACACGGCCCCACCCCACACGGGTGCACCCCAGTAGTGCATGCTTTTCCCAGAAAGGCTTAGATACCAGAGGAGGTTAATTTTTGCCTTATCAGCTAGTTCTCGGTTCACCACTGTCCACCAGATACCGAGGAGGCTGGTACTGCAACACAAGGTAGACCAGAGGCAGTGCTTGGCACCTCTGCTTGGGTGGAGTTCTTCTTCTAAACTGGGCCTAATCCGAGGACACCTAGTGGACACACTTTGCTGCTTGACCTGTGGAGAGATAAAAATACCTTTCTGCTGACATGAGATGCTGCAGTGCACCTGCCAGGACTTGTATGATCCATGAGAACAGAGTCTGAATCACACTTGAGTGGAAGGATCTGTGTAGGGACGGCTTCACCAACAGAAACTGACCCTGAGCTCTGAGGACACCGGAGCCCAGCTTCCCAAGAGAAGGACGAAGAACTTCCAGGTGGGGTAGTTTCTCCTTTGGCTACTCAAGCTGAGAAGAATTCGCTTGCAGCAGGTCTCACCCTCACCATACCCTTGGGGGGTCTGCACCTTTTTCCCTCCACACCCACAGCGATGTGGAGATGGGTGGTCTTCAGCCTCCTGCGTGGGCTTCCATCCTATCTCCCGGAGGTCACTCTGAATCCTCACAGACGCCCTCTGGATCCGTCAATCCAACAGCGGAGGACGCGCTTTCATTCATCTGCCGGCCAGAGCTTGGAACAGCCTCCCTCTGCACCTTAGCACCGCCTCATCACTCCAGCAATTCAGAAAAGGACTCAAGAGCTGGTTGTTCAAAGGAACTCATTAGCAGCTAGCAGGCAGCAACTCTAGCACCTTGAGGCCCTCATAAGTGATTTGTCGAGCTTTACTAATAACTAATTGATTGATGCTGCCGGAACAAGCTCTCAGTCCCTGGCAGTTGTAGAGATATTACAGGTTGAAGCCACGACCAGAGGCCTCTTCAGATGGGTAGTACCCAGTGGACACGGGCTTCTCCATTGCCTGTTTCGGTGCCACCGGCCAAGGGTGCACACGTGACTGTGACCAGCAGTTTCTTTGATACAAGTCTCTATTCCTACTCTAACAGTTAAAGGTAGGGGTCTTCAAACTGGTGGAGGGGCCCAACTAGGGGGGCCTCAAGTGATCTCTTGGGGGGTGCCAGGCTCAGGCCAAAATAAGCATTATGCAGATCACTGTGCCTTGTTTTAAGTAGAAAATAATTGATTACATTTTTAACAAGCATTTGCAATGCAATTGGTCTAGCATTTGCAAGAGTTAGAGCTACTGGCATGGTAAATGACAATGGCCCTCATTACAACATTGGCGGTAAAAGCAGCTTACCGTTGTGCAGAAGACCGCCAACACACCGCCGTGGAATTCCGCCTCAGCTATTATGACCCACAGCACGGAACCCTCCAAAAATCAGACACCCACACAAGTCCACCACACCAAAGGTCAGTGATAAACAAGGCGATAACAAAACCTTCACCGTCACGTCAACAGAAATACGCCCACACTATCACGGCCCACAAATCCACGTGGAGGTCTTTCAACCGCGGTATTCCATTGACGATACACACCGCCACGCTCAAAATACACATACACATAGAAAACACAGCCACATTGGACAATTCGAAATACACACACCTGATACACATACACACACCACTCCTACGCATCCATTACAATATAAAACACACACCCACATCAACCACAAACCCCTACTACCAAAAATTCAGAAAGAAGGCCGGAGAGAGACACCACCAGCAAGAACAACAGCATCCACAGGCACACAACACCATCACCCACAGAACTTCCACGCACCTCACACAACACACCACTAGATATCAGCACACTTATCACCACACACTCCACCCCACACATCACCTACACCACCCCATGGCACGGCAAAGACACCCCAGGTTCTCTGAGGAGGAGCTCAGGGTCATGGTGGAGGAAATCGTCCGAGTAGAGCCACAGCTATTCGGAGCACAGGTGCAGCACACCTCAATTGCAAGGAAGATGGAGCTATGGCGAAGAATAGTGGACAGGGCCAACGCAGTGGGACAGCATCCAAGAAATCGGGAGGACATCAGGAAAAGGTGGAACGACCTACGGGGGAAGGTGCGTTCCGTGGTCTCAAGACACCACCGGGCGATTCAGCGGACTGGCGACGGACCCCCACCTCCTCCCCCACAACTAACAACATGGGAGGAGCAGGTCTTGGCGATTCTGCATCCTGAGGGCCTCGCAGGAGTTGGTGGAGGAATGGACTCTGGTAAGTCAAATCTTAACTATTACTTCCCACACCCTACCTGCATGCTATCACATATCCCTACCCTCGACCTCACCCCTATGACTCCAACTCCTCACAAATGTACCAATATCACAAACCACACATCCCAACACCAAGCCCTGCATGCAACAACAAAGCATGGACACCCATCACTAAAACATGCCCGCTGCACATACCCATAAACCCCCCTAAACCATCATCACACAAGCTCCCACACAGGAATGCCAGCACTAGGGTACACGGTCACCCACCCATTGCACACCATGCCTCACACAGATGCAATAATCATGCCTTTCCACCCCTGCAGGACCTCTACCCAACGTCACCAGACAGGAGGGTCCAGACATGTCCACTCCACCCACAGAAGAGGCCCACAGTGATGACAGCACCTCTGTCCAACTGGATCTAGATGACCAACCCGGCCCATCAAGGACCTCGAGACAGTCAGTTCCCCTCACCCAGTCACAGGCCACCACATGCCTTCCCTCCTCTGGAAACACCAGCACAGCACCACCCAGCGGGCCCATACCTCCATCCCCAGGACACGTCAATCAGCTGTGTGTCCACCACTACAGGAAACCCAGGATAACCCACCACCCCAACAACAACAGGCACCTGGGGCAGTGGCAGTGGGCACACGGTCCAGGGGACGGAGGCTCAGGAACACAGGGGAACTGGGAGGGCTGCTGTCCCACAGGGAGTGGACAGGCCAAGGGAACCCACTCTCCACGAGGCCCTCTCCTCCATCATGGGAGCATACCACCACTCCCAGGAGACAATGGCAACGGTACTGGCCAAGTTTCAGGAGACCCAGCGCATGGAGGAGATACAGTATATGGGCTTCATTGAGGAACTCAGAACCATCAGCTCCACCCTGGGCACCATCGTAGGGGTGCTGAAGGAACTACTTAACACCAGGAGGGACACTGTGGCACTCCAAGGGGCCCCTGACACTAGCATGGACGATGAACTGCCCACCACCTCCGCCGGCGCTATTGGACAGGACGCCCCACCACAGGACCAACACACCAGCACCCCACCCCCTGCAGATGGAGAACCACCCTGCAAACAGTCCCTGAGATCCAGGAACAAGACAGAGCATGATGCCAAGACCCCCGTCAAGAAATGAGACCACCCTGATTGTCATCCCACTGTCCCACTTTGTCACCCTGTCCATAATTAAACTGCCCCAGCTCCACTTACTATGCCCATATGGGCAATGCACCTGTGAGACTAATAGACTGGACTCTGCCATGGACACTCCTCCGCCATCACCCCTCACCATTTAACTTCCCCCTCCAATATTTTGCATTTAAATAAACACACCTAAAGCACAAAAAGATCTGGAGTCTGTCTGTGATTTCGAAATAGTGTATTTGCAATTACAGTGACAAAATGTTCTTGAAATAGTAATGTCACCATACCTATGTCACACAGCTCTAGTCTATGAGGAATCTAAGCAGATGACACACGTTGGGACCCACATCTGTGAAACCGTAAGGGAAAGTGACAACTCAGTGACCATAGACTGGGTGAAAACGACAGACAGTAGAGAGGCAGTAGTGTAAAAGTACATGTAGCAGGCAGGAATGTATTCTCACCTGTGTTTCACTGGAAATATTGCTGGATCACTGAGTCCCTGTTCTGCATGTCTTCTTCCTATGCTTCATCCTCATCACTGTCCACAGGCTCCACAGCTGCCACAACACCGCCATCTGGACCATCCTCCTGCAGAAAAGGCACCTGTCGTCACAAAGCCAAGTTGTGAAGCATACAGCAGGCCACGATGATCTGGCACACCTTCTTTGGTGAGTAGAATAGGGATCCACCTGTCATGGGGAGGCACCGGAACCTGGCCTTCAGGAGGCCGAAGGTCCGCTCGATCACCCTCCTAGTTTGCCCTTTGGCCTCATTGTAGCGTTCCTCTGCCCTGGTCCTGGTATTCCTCACTGGGGTCAGTAGCCATGACAGGTTGGGGTAACCAGAGTCACCTGCTGTAGGAGGCTGGTCTGGCTTGTAGTGGGTACCAAGGGGTACTTACACCTTGCACAAGGCCCAGGTATCCCTTATTAGTGTAGAGGGGTGTCTAGCAGCTTAGGCTGATAGAAAAGGTTGCTTAGCAGAGCAGCTTAGGCTGAACTAGGAGACGAGTGACGCTCCTACAGTACCACTAGTGTCGTATGCACAATATCATAAGAAAACACAATACACAGATATACTAAAAATAAAGGGACTTTATTTTTATGACAATATGCCAAAGTATCTCAGTGAGTACCCTCAGTATGAGGATAGCAAATATACACAAGATATATGTACACAATACCAAAATATGCAGTAATAGCAATAGAAAACAGTGCAAACAATGTATAGTCACAATAGAATGCAAAGGGGGCACATAGGGATAGGGGCAACACAAACCATATACTCTAGAAGTGGAATGCAAACCACGAAGGGACCCCAAACCTATGTGACCTTGTAGAGGGTCGCTGGGACTGTAAGAAAACAGTGAGGGTTAGAAAAATAGCCCACCCCAAGACCCTGAAAAGTGGGTGCAAAGTGCACCTAAGTTCCCCAAAGAGCACAGAAGTCGTGATAGGGGAATTCTGCAAGGAAGACCAACACCAGCAATGCAACAACAATGGATTTCCTGACGAGAGTACCTGTGGAACAAGGGGACCAAGTCCAAAAGTCACGATCAAGTCGGGAGTGGGCAGATGCCCAGGAAATGCCAGCTGTGGGTGCAAAGAAGCTGCCACCGGATGGTAGAAGCTGTGGATTCTGCAAGAACGACAAGGGCTAGAAACTTCCCCTTTGGAGGATGGATGTCCCACATCATGAAGAGTCGTGCAGAGGTGTTTCCGTGCAGAAAGACCGCAAACAAGCCTTGCTAGCTGCAAAGGTCGAGGTTAGGGTTTTTGGATGCTGCTGTGGCCCAGGAAGGACCAGGATGTCGGAAATTGCGTGAGGGGACAGAGGGTGCGCCCAGCAAGACAAGGAGCCCACTCAGAAGCAATCAGCACCCGCAGAAGTGCCGGAACAGGCACTACGAAGTGGAGTGAACCAGAGCTCACCCGAAGTCACAAAGGAAGGGCCCACGACGCCGGAGGACAACTCAGGAGGTCGTGCACTGCAGGTTAGAGTGCCGGGGATCCAGGCTTGGCTGTGCACAAAGGAAATCCCGAGCCGGAGTAGCTGCAAAACACGCTGTTCCCAGCAATGCAGTCTAGCGTGGGGAGGCAAGGACTTACCTCCACCAAACTTGGACTGAAGAGTCACTGAACTATGGGAGTCACTTGGACAGAGTTGCTGAGTTCAAGGGACCTCGCTCGTCGTGCTGAGAGGAGACCCAGAGGACCGGTGAAGCAGTTCTTTGGTGCCTGCGGTTGCAGGGGGAAGATTCCGTCGACCCACGGGAGATTTCTTCGGAGCTTCTAGTGCAGAGAGGAGGCAGACTACCCCCACAGCATGCACCACCAGGAAAACAGTCGAGAAGGTGGCAGGATCAGCGTTACAAGGTCACAGTAGTCGTCTTTGCTACTTTGTTGCAGTTTTACAGGCTTCTAGCGCGGTCAGCAGTCAATTCCTTGGCAGAAGGTGAAGAGAGAGATGCAGAGGAACTCTGATGATCTCTTGCATTCGTTATCTAAGGAATGCCCCAAAGCAGAGTTCCTAAATAGCCAGAAAAGGAGGTTTGACTGCTTAGGAGAGAGGATAGGCTAGCAACACCTGAAGGAGCCTATCAGAAGGAGTCTCTGATGTCACCTGCTGACACTGGCCACTCAGAGCAGTCCAGTGTGCCAGCAGCACCTCTGTTTCCAAGATGGCAGAGGTCTGGAGCACACTGGAGGAGCTCTGTTCACCTCCCAGGGGAGGTGCAGGTCAGGGGAGTGGTCACTCCCCTTTCCTTTGTCCAGTTTCGCGCCAGAGCAGGGCTGAGGGATCCCTGAACCGGTGCAGACTGGCTTATGCAGAGATTAGCACCATCTGTGCCCATCAAAGCATTTCCAGAGACTGGGGGAGGCTACTCCTCCCCAGCCCTGACACCTTTTTCCAAAGGGAGAGGGTGTAACACCCTCTCTCTGAGGAAGTCCTTTGTTCTGCCTTCCTGGGCCATGCCCGGCTGGACCCCAGGAGGGCAGAAACCTGTCTGAGGGGTTGGCAGCAGCAGCAGCTGCAGTGAAACCCCTGGAAAGGTAGTTTGGCAGTACCCGGGTCTGAGCTAGAGACTCGGGGGATCATGGAATTGTCTCCCCAATGCCAGAATGGCTAGACATGTTACATGGCCATGTTCGGAGTTACCATTGTGATGCTATACATATGTCGTGACATATGTATAGTGCACATGTGTAATGGTGTCCCGGCACTCACAAAGTCTTGGGAATTTGCCCTGAACAATGTGGGAGCACCTTGGCTAGTGCCAGGGTGCCCACACACTAAGTAACTTAGCACCCAACCTTTACCAGGTAAAGGTTAGACATATAGGTGACTTATAAGTTACTTAAGTGCAGTGGTAAATGGCTGTGAAATAACGTGGACGTTATTTCACTCAGGCTGCACTGGCAGGCCTGTGTAAGAATTGTCAGATCTCCCTATGGGTGGCATAAGAAATGCTGCGGCCCATAGGGATCTCCTGGAACCCCAATACCCTGGGTACCTCAGTACCATATACTAGGGAATTTTAAGGGTGTTCCAGTATGCCAATGTAAATTGGTGAAAGTGGTCACTAGCCTGTTAGTGACAATTTTAAAAGAAATGAGAGAGCATAACCACTGAGGTTCTCAATAGCAGAGCCTCAGTGAGACAGTTAGTCATAACACAGGTAACACATACAGGGCACACTTATGAGCACTGGGGCCCTGGCTGGCAGGGTCCCAGTGACACATACAACTAAAACAACATATATACAGTGAAATATGGGGGTAACATGCCAGGCAAGATGGTACTTTTCTACATCTGCAAATGGCGAGGGACAACGGTTAGACAGACACTAACCTGGAGGGATAACCCCAGACAACCATTCCCACTGTCTTGCTTCCAGGGGCTCACCTAATAGCCACACACGGTGCCTCTGGAGTTCACCCATCACATAATGGATGCTGCTATTCCGCAGGATGTAGGCGTCATGCACTGAGCCAGGGAACATGGCATTCACATGGGAGATGTACTGTTCTGCCAAACATAGCATCTGTACATTCATCAAATGATAACTCTTCCGGTTTCCTTACACCTGTTCACCCCTGTGGGGGGGGACCAAAGCCACATGGGTCCCATCAATGGCACCTATGATGTTGGGGATATGTCCAAGGGCATAGAAGTCACCTTTTACTGTAGGCAAATCCTCCACCTGAGGGAAAACGATGTAGCTCTGCATGTATTTCAGCAGGGCAGACAACACTCTGGACAGGACGTTGGAAAACATAGGCTGGGACATCCCTGAGGGCATGGCCACAGTTGTTTGAAAAGACCCACTTGCAAGGAAATGGAGCACTGATAGCACCTGAACTTGAGGGGGATTCCTGTGGGATGGTGGATAGCTGACATCAGGTGTGGCTCCAACTGGGTACACAATTCCTGGATTGTGCACGGTCAAACCTGTAGGTGATTATCAAATGTCTTTCCTCCATTGTCGACAGGTCCACCAGCAGTCGGTACACCGGAGGATGCCGCCATCTCCTCACATGTGCCAGCGGACGGTGCCTATGAACAGCGACCACAGAGTCAAATAACTCAGAGGTACGTACCCACAGTTTACCCAGGACACCAATCATATACAAAAGGTGGCCTGTATGTGTGTTGAGACTAGGCCTAGGTATGTGTGACGCAGGTGGAAATTAGGCCAATTGGGCCCCTGAAATGGCGGCTGCCTGACCTCTAAAGTGGGAAAATGGGATGTGAGGTAACTGCGCTGGCATTGTACACCGTCACTGTAGGCGGTCGGAGACTGCGGCGCAATGCTGCATTTGTTAACATTGGACCCTATCGGTCCCAGGAGCCAATGACGATGTACGCCTGCTGTGATGGTACGCACCGCCGCGGACGTGACCGTCGCGGACGTGATCGCCATTTTCTATCTGTTGAATCACTCGATACCTGATCTTCGACAGGAGATGACCTACACTGCAAGTGCTGCTGTGACCTCAGTCTGGAAGAGACAATGGCTCGTGCGTCTGGGGAAAGGGCCCCTGCCTTCACATCGGAGGAGTTGGAGAAGCTCGTTGATGGGGTCCTCCCCCAGTACACGCTACTCTACGGTCCTCCAGACAAACAGGTAAGTACACAGGGAGCATGTTGTATGGGCTATGCCTGTGTGGAGAGGGCTGGATGTAAGAAGGAAGGGGGCAGAGTTCTGCGTGCATGAAAGACGGTGGGTGCATGTGCCACATGGGAAGGGTAGGGATGGGGGCCACTCACTTTGATGGTGCAGTTGGTAATGACTTCTCTTCTTCCCCTGTACATTTCATGTAGGTCAGCGCCCACCAGAAGAAAGATATTTGGCGTGCCATCGCCAAGGACGTCCGGACCATGGGGGTCTACCACAGACGGAGCACCCACTGCCGGAAAAGATGGGAGGACATTCGCCGCTGGAGCAAGAAGACGGCAGAGGCTCAGCTGGGGATGGCCTCCCAACGTGGGAGGGGTGCCCGTCGAACCATGATCCCCCTGATGTTCAGGATCCTGGCGGTGGCCTACCCGGAGTTGGATGAGCGCTTGAGGGCATCATAGCAGACACAAGGGGGTGAGTACACTCTCATTCAGCTGACTTTGCGCGCAGTGGAGTTGTCTGGGTGGGGGAGGAGGGCTGTGGGTTTCCCTAGGCCAGGGCGACTTCCGTAGGCTAGGCCCCTCCGTAAGGCATGGCCCTGTGGCCCCCCACCCCACCTCTGCAGAGTGCCAAGTACAGCTATTCATGCCCCTGTGTCATCTATGTGTGCAGATGTCATCCATAGCCTTGTAGGCCATTTCCCAGGAATTGCACTGTAGAGCCCAAGTGCGCGGCGTAGTGCAGGGGGCTACTGTGTCTGTCTTGTCCGCCAACTGTAGCGGTAATCCATGCACTCAACATGTCTTTATTCTGTTCCCCCCCTCTTTTTGTGGTTTCCCTGTTCTTGTGTGCATTAGCATCATCAGGCGGAGGAGCAGTGGCACCGGAGCACGAGGGAGCTGCATCCCACATGGCCATGGAGGGCCACACTACGGACTCTGAATTCACCAGTGGGACGTAGGCCGAGGGGAGCTCCATGGCGGGGACAGAAGCTGACACCAGCGACACGGACTCATCCTCTGATGGGATCTCCCTTGTGGTGGCGGCAACATCTGTGCCTCCCGCATCTACAGGTTCAGCCGCCACCCCCCCTACCAGCACCGCCCTCCCAGCAGCCCCTCAGCCTTCGACCCGTGCCCGCTAACCCAGGAGGGTGGGCATCACCTTCGCCTCAGGCACCTCAGGCCCTGCCCCAGTCACCCCTGCTGCCCTCAGTGAGGAGGCCATTGACCACCTCAGGTCCCTCAGTGTTGGGCAGTCTACCATTTTGAATGCCATCCAGGGTGTAGAAAGGCAGTTGCAACAAACTAATGCATTCCTGGAGGGCATTCATTCTGGTCAGGCGGCCCTTCACCGAGCCTTTCAAACTCTGGCCTCAGCACTGATGGCAGCCATTGTCCCTCTGTCTACCCTCCCCCTCCAACTTTCTCCACCCAGACCCAATCCCCTGTACCTCTGCCTATCCCAAGCACACCATCAGACCAGCCTGAACACACCTCACCACACAAGGGAAGCTCAGGCAAACATAAGCACCACACATCCCACAGGCACTCACGCAAGCATCACACATGCAGACACACCAACATCCACTGCCTCCACTGTGTCCCCCTCTTCGTCGTCTCCCTCCTCCCTCCCAGTCTCGTCTACACACACACCAGCATGCACTACCTCTTCAGCCACTACGTCCCTCACCAGCACACCCCGCTCACGTGCAGTCACCACCCCCACTACCATTCACACGTCCCCTGTGTCCTCTCCCAGTGTGTCTGTGACGCCCCCTCCCAAGATACACAAACGCAGGCACACACCCACCCAACAGCCATCCACCTCACGACAGCTCCAGCGCATGCACCTGCACCCAAAGTCACCAAACGTACACCTCCTACTACCACCACCTCTTCCTCCACTCCCAAACCCCAACCAGGTACCCATCCCAGTGTGTCAAAAAACTTTTCCTGTCCAGCCTTGACCTTTTTCCCGCACCTCCCCCACCCAGTCCATCTCATAGGTCCCGAACTAGCACCTCAGCCACAACATCTCCGGGACCAGTGGTGCCTGTAGTTACAGGTATGTGGAGTGAACCGGCCACCAGGACAGCCAGTGTGGCACAAAGCCACAGCACAGCCAGCCCCCCCCCTGTGAAGCATCAGAAGTTGTCCTGTACCCGGTGGGATAGGGGGAAGACTCCAGCCACCAAAGCCGCTCCCTGGGGTCCCGGTGGGAGTGTGGGCTCAGCTGTGACACCTCCCAAGGTGGGGAAGGGCCACAAGAAACCTGGCAAGTCTGGGAAGAGCAGCACGGCGGAGAAGACCACCATCATCCCCGCTGCCCAGGAGGGCCCTGCCAGCCCCATACCAGCTGCCCAGGAGGCCACAGCCAGCCCCAGCCCAGCTGCCCAGGAGGCCACCACCAGCCCCATCCCAGCTGCCCAGGAGGCCACCACCAGCCCCAGCCCAGCTGCCCAGGAGGGCCCCGCCAGCCCCATCCCAGCTGCCCAGGAGGACACCGCCAGCCCCAGCCCAGCTTCCCAGGAGACCCCGCTATCCCCATCCCAGCTGCCCAGGAGGGCCCCGCCAGCCCCAGCCCAGCTGCCCAGGAGGACACCGCCAGCCCCAGCCCAGCTGTCCAGGAGGCCACCGCCATCCCCATCCCAGCTGCCCAGGAGGGCCCGCCAGCCCCAGCCCAGCTGCCCAGGAGGGCCCGCCAGCCCCAGCCCAGTTGGGCCATGAAGGACCGCCAGCACAAGCCCCGCTGGGCCATGAAGGACCTCCAGCACAAGCCCCACTGGGCCATGAAGGACCTCCAGCACAAGCCCCGCTTGGCCATGAAGGACTGTCAGCACAAGCCCCGCTGGGCCATGAAGGACCGCCAGCACAAGCCCCGCTGGGCCATGAAGGACCGCCAGCACAAGACCCGCTGGGCCATGAAGGACCGCCAACTCAAGCACTGGTGAACAGGGCACTGCCAACTCAAGCACTGCTGAACAGGGCACCGCCAAATCAAGCACGGCTGAACAAGGCAAGCACCGCTGAACAGGGCAACCACCGCTGAACAGGGCACCGCCAACTCAAGCACGGCTGAACAGGGCACCGCCAAATCAAGCACCGCTGAACAGGGCAAGCACCGCTGAACAGGGCACCGCCAACTCAAGCACCGCTGAACAAGGCACTGCCAAATCAAGCACCGCTGAACAGGGCAACACCAAATCAAGCACCACTAGCCCATGAGCGGCAGGGGCACTGACGCAACTGGGACCGTCACGGGGTGAGTGATGCATTCTGGGCACCAGTCCCCCTCAAGAACCAGTGGAGAGATCCATCCACTACCTCTGTCCTTCACAGGATGAAGCACTCTGGGCACCGGTCCCCCTCCAGAACCAGTGGAGACATCTATCCACTACCTCTGTCCTTAACAGGCTGAAGCACTCTGGACACCAGTCCCCCTCCAGAACCAGTGGAGAGATCATCCATCCACTACCTCTGTCCTTCACAGGATGAAGCACTCTGGGCACCAGTCCCCCTCCAGAACCAGTGGAGAGATCCATCCACTACCTCAGTCCTTAACAGGATGAAGCACTCTGGGCACCAGTCTCCCTCCAGGATGAAGCACTCTGGGCATCAGTCCCCCTCCAGAACCAGTGGAGATATCCATCCACTACCTCTGTCCTTAACAGGATAAAGCACTCTGGGCACCAGTCCCCCTCCAGAACCAGTGGAGACAGTTATCAACTTGAGAGACTGTGGCTTTGCACTCCCCAGGATGGAACAGTGGGCAAACCACCCACTGTAGAGACTTGAGAGACTGTGGCTTTGCACTCCCCAGGACTGAACAGTGGGCAAACCACCCACTGTAGAGACTTGAGAGACTGTGGCTTTGCACTCCCTAGGATTGAACAGTGGGCATGGAGCCCCCTCGTGGATCTGGCGTCATGCACTCATCCGGCTGAGGTGCCCCCCCTTCCCCCTGAGGTGCCTGTTGTATTTCTATCTGATGCCCCTGCAGTGTTCTCTCTGTTTTGATCTGGTATCGAGTGTGGGCCTCGCCCATGTATTTTGGGCCCAGTGGTCCACGGACTATAAATTGTGCAATACCTGGACTTGTATTATTGGTGTATATATTTGTTTATAGTGCAGATATATTTTATAGCACTGTATTTTAATAGATTACAATGGTTACACTCATTTCCTTTTGTCTTTGCATTCTTCTGGGGGGTTTGGGGGGTGTAACTATGATGTATAGATATGTATTAGTGTGTGTGTTGTAGTGGGTGGGCGTGGGGGTGTTGTGTGTTGCGTGTGTGTGTCACTGTTTTTTCACTCCCCCCTCCCCTGTGTCATAGGTGCAGTAGTCACTGTGGTCTTCGCCGCCGGCGTTCGTGCTCCTGGTACAGGAGCAGGAAGACTATCGCAGGTACAAGGGTAGGTCGCTCCCCCTGCCGCTGCAGCTCCTCCAAGTTCCCGAGTTCCTGAGACCCACCTAACTGTAAGTACCCCCCTCCTCCCAGCCCCTCGCCCTGCCCCGCGCCACTCACCTTCTCTCCTGCTCCTGCTTCTTTTCCTCCTCTCTGTCTCTTCCTCCTCGCTCCAACCTCTGCAATCTTCTTCTGAGTTCTTCTGTTCTTCTCTTCTGTTCTTCTGTTCTTCCCTTCTGCTCTTCTGTGTTCTTCCGGTCTTCTGTGTTCCTCTTCTCTGTTCTTCTCGGTTCTTCTGTGTTCTTCTTCTCTGTTCTTCTCTGTTCTTCTGTGTTCTTCTGTGTTCTTCTGTGTTCTTCTGCTCTTCCGGTCTTCTGTGCTTCTGTTTTCTGCTCTTCCGGTCTTCTGTTCTTCTGTTCTTCTGTTCTTCTGTCTTCTGCTCTTCCGGTCTTCTGTTCTTCTGTCTTCTGTCTTCTGTTCTTCTGTCTTCGGCTCTTCTGCCTCCTCCGTCTTCTTCCACCGAGCCTGCCCTCCTGCTCCTTCCTCATCCCCCTCCCTCACTCGCCTCCCCCTCTCTCACCCCTAGCTAACCCGTCCGCTATCTACCTCCCTCACTCCTCCTATCTTCCTATCTCTCTAGCTCCCTATTCTCACTATCTAACTCTCCCACTCTCCACCTCCTCCTATCTACCGATCTCTCTATCTATCTATTTCCCTATCTATCGACTTCTCTATCTATCTATTTCCCTATCTATCGACTTCTATATCTATCTATTTTCTCTATCTATTTCTCTATCTCTCCCCCCCTCCCGCCACCCCCTCTACTACCTAACTCCCTATCCTCTCACTCTACCTCTCTCCCTCACCCACCTCTACAACCCCCCTCCCTATCTTCACAACCCTACTCCTATCTCTCTCCCTAATCTCCAAACCTCCTAACACCCACCCCCCTCCACCCTAAACCCCCCTCCCCCAGCTCCTCTCACTCTACCTGTCCCCCCCCTCCCTTGCGCTTTCCCGCCGCGACCTCCTGCACGCCCCCACCCCCCAGCTCCCATTCGCCCCCAGCTGACCCCTCCCCCCCCTCCTACCTCTTATGGCGGCCGCTGCGCGAACGCACGCAGCGGGCACGCCGCTGGCGCGCCAGAGTTGCGCCAGAGGCAAGCCCGTCTGCGCCCGTCCGCGCCTGGCCCGCGCCCAGCGCCATGACCCCTGGTCCCCAGCTCCCCCAAGCCCCGCTGATCCGCTACGACCCCACCACCCTCCACGCCCTCAACCCAGGGCGCTCCAAAACCTGCTTCCTAGCTCACCCCAAACGCACCCATGGACCCTTCAGCCTGCAACTCCTGCAAACGCATCTTCCACCACGCAACTACCACGACCACAAGCCCACGCGCCATCAACCACCTCAAGTGCATCCTGATCAACGCTCGTTCCGTCCACAAGCACGCCGTTGAACTTTGGGACCTCCTGGACTCCACAGCCCCGGACGTCGCCTTCATCACGGAGACCTGGATGAACGCCTCCTCTGCTCCAGACATCGCTACCGCCATCCCCGAAGGCTACAAGATCTCCAGAAAAGACCGCACCAACCAAGTAGGAGGAGGTGTCGCCATCATCTTCAAAGACTCCATCAGCGTCACCACCTCCACCGAAGATACCCCCCTCGCCGCTGAACACCTGCATTTTCAGATTCGCACCGACCCGAGGACCACCCTCAGAGGATCCCTCGTCTACCGTCCTCCCGGACCTCGCGCCTCTTTCAGCGACGCCATCGCCAACTTCATCTCCCCGCACGCCCTCGCCTCACCGGACTACATCCTCCTAGGCGACCTCAACTTCCATCTGGAACAAAACAACGACCCCAACACCACCACCCTGCTCGACAACCTCACCAACCTCGGCCTCAAACAACTGGTGAACACTGCCACCCACATCGCCGGACACACGCTCGACCCTATCTTCTCCGCCAGCAAACACGTCTTCTTCAGCCACACCTCTGCCCTACACTGGACCGACCACAGCTGCGTCCACTTCACATTCCGACGCGAGACCTCCCACCTCCGCACTCAACCCATCCCTCGTCGACAGTGGAACAAGATCCCTGAAGAGCAACTCTACTCCGCTCTCGCCGCCAACCAACCCACCCTCACCACCGACCCCAACGACGCAGCTCTCAACCTCACAAACTGGATCTCCAACTGCGCTGACAACCTTGCTCCCCTCAAACGCACGCATCGACAGACCAACACCAAAAAACCTCTCTGGTTCTCTGACACCCTCAAAGAATCAAAGAAAACTTGTCGCGCCCTTGAGAAGGCCTGGCGCAAGGACCACACCGCTGACAACATGACCGCCCTCAAGAACGCTACACGCGAACACCACCACCTGATCCGCACTGCCAAAAGGAACTTTTTCACCGACAGACTGGACAAAAACAGCCACAACAGCAGAGAACTCTTCAGCATCGTCAAAGAGTTCTCCAACCCCAGCGCCAGCACCAACGCCGTCACGCCCTCACAGGATTTGTGCGAATCCCTCGCCACTTTCTTCCATCGCAAGATCAGCGACCTCCACGACAGCTTCGGACACCAGACCCAACCATACACCACCGAACCCGCATCCCCGGCCATCACCCTCAACAACTGGACCCACATCAACACGGAAGAAACCAAATCCATCATGAACTCTATTCACTCCGGCGCCCCTTCGGACCCCTGCCCGCACTTCATCTTTAACAAAGCCGACGACATCATCGCCCCGCACCTCCAGACCGTCATCAACGCTTCTTTTTCTTCTGCTACCTTCCCCGAATGCTGGAAACACGCTGAAGTCAACGCCCTACTAAAGAAACCTACGGCTGACCCGAGCGACCTGAAAAACTTCCGCCCCATCTCTCTTCTACCTTTCCCAGCCAAGGTAATAGAAAAGACCGTCAACAAACAGCTGACCACCTTCCTGGAAGACAACAACCTGCTCGACCCTTCACAAACCGGATTCCGAACCAACCACAGCACAGAAACCGCCCTCATCTCAGTCACAGACGACATCAGAACCCTGATGGACAACGGTGAAACAGTCGCCCTCATTCTCCTCGACCTCTTGGCTGCCTTTGACACCGTCTGTCACCGCACCCTAATCACCCGCCTACGCTCCACCGGGATCCAAGGCCAGGCCCTGGACTGGATCGCCTCCTTCCTCGCAAACCGCTCCCAAAGAGTTTACCTCCCTCCGTTTCGCTCAGAACCCACCAAGATCATCTGCGGCGTACCTCAAGGCTCATCGCTCAGCCCGACACTCTTCAATGTCTACATGAGCCCCCTCGCCGACATCGTACGCAAGCACGACATCATCATCACCTCCTACGCCGACGACACCCAACTTGTACTCTCCCTCACCAAGGACCCCGCCAGCGCCAAGACCAACCTACAAGAGGGTATGAAGGACGTCGCAGATTGGATGAGGCTCAGCCGCCTAAAGCTGAACTCTGAAAAAACGGAAGTCCTCATCCTCGGCAACACCCCGTCCGCCTGGGACGACTCCTGGTGGCCCACGGCCCTCGGCACTGCACCGACCCCCGCAGACCACGCCCGCAACCTCGGCTTCATCCTGGACCCTCTTCTCACCATGACCAAGCAAGTCAACGCTGTGTCCTCCGCCTGCTTCCTCACCCTCCGCATGCTCCGCAAGATCTTCCGCTGGATCCCCGCCGACACCAGAAAAACCGTGACCCACGCCCTCGTCACGAGCCGCCTGGACTACGGCAACACCCTCTACGCCGGGACCACCGCCAAACTCCAAAACCGCCTGCAACGCATCCAAAACGCCTCGGCCCGCCTCATCCTCGACGTACCCCGCAACAGCCACATCTCCGCACACCTGAGACACCTGCATTGGCTCCCAGTCAGCAAAAGGATCACCTTCCGTCTTCTCACCCATGCACACAAAGCCCTCCACAACAAGGGACCGGAATACCTCAACAGACGCCTCAGCTTCTACGTCCCCACCGCCTCCTCCGCTCCGCTGGCCTCGCACTTGCTGCCGTCCCTCGCATCCGCCGCTCCACGGCGGGTGGGAGATCTTTCTCCTTCCTGGCGGCCAAGACCTGGAACTCCCTCCCCACCAGCCTCAGGACCACCCAGGACCACTCCGCTTTCCGGAGACTCCTAAAGACTTGGCTGTTTGAGCAGCGATAACCCCCCCTTTCCCCCTAGCGCCTTGAGACCCGCACGGGTGAGTAGCGCGATTTATAAATGTTAATGATTTGATTTTGATTTAGAATTTGGAGTTCCGGGTCCATGGTGTCCTCTTTCCTCGTGGAGTGTGTAGAAGTGAGTGTTTTCCCTTCGAAATTCCTGTTTCCGCTGTGTTTTTATCCGCGGTGAATCCGCTCCGGAAAAGGTGACGGATTGGCCTGTCAAAATAGTGTGGGCGGTACATTGTCTTCCGCCTGTCTGTTGGCGGTGACCGTTCGCTGTTTGTTTGTACCGCCGTGGCGGTCGGAGTGTTAAAGTGGCTGTCTTTGTTGGCGGGTTCTGCCACGGTCGTAATTGCAAAAATGTTCCCGCTGGCCTGTTGGCGGTTTTACTGCCGCTTTAACACCGTCCGCCAGGGTTGTAATGAGGGCCATAATGTCGACCATGAAAGCACAGCAGGCCAAAGTTAAAAGTCAATCTTTGAATTTGGTGATATAAGCCAATCATCAAATCTATTCAACAGCAGTCATGAGTTAGCACTGGTCAGCAGTGGTAAAGTGCCCAGAGTAAAAAAAACAGCAAAAAACAGAGTCCAGCACATAGTCAAACCATGAGAAGTAGAGGTAAAAAAGACAGGGGAGACCACACCAAGGATGCCAAACCTAACATGTAATAGCATGATAGTGTGATGATTCAACAATGATACCAGAGTTGTATTAGCGTGGTGATTTGATGATTCAAGAAAAATGCTAGAGTTGTAATAGCGTGAAAGTGTGATGATTAAAGAAGGATGCCAAAGTTTTAATAGTGTGAAGGCGCAATAGTGTCCAGGGGGGGCAGGAGCCCAGGAAACCCCAGATGAAGGGGCAAAAGGGCTGCCTCTGGGTGGAAGAAGCCGAAGATTCTGCAATAACGAAAAGGGCTAGGAACTTCTTCGGATGGAAGATGTCCCACGGCGTGCTGGATGTTGCAGAAGTATGTCCATGCAGAAATACCACAAACAAGCCTTGCTAGCTGCAAGGGTCGCGGTAGAGGTTTTTGGGTGCTGCTGGGGACCAGGAAGGACCAGGATGTCTCCCCTTGGAGCTCAGCAACTCAGAGAGCCCCTGCAGAAGCAGGCAGCACCCGCAGAAGTAGGGGAGCAGGCACTTAGAAGATTTGTGAAACCAGACTCACAAAAGGAGGGTCCCACAACGTCGGAGTCCAACTCAGAGGGTTGAGCACTCCAGGACGGAATGCTGGGGACCCAGACTAGGCTGTCCACAAAGGAATCCTTGGAGAAGTGCACAGAAGCTGGAGCAGCTGCAAATCACGCAGTACACAGGTTTGCTGTCTGGTGTGGGGAGGCAAGAACTTACCTCCACCAAACTTGGACTGAAGGACCACTGGACTATGGGGGTCACTTGGATCCAGCTCCTGTGTTCCAGGGACCACGCTCGTCAGGATGAGAGGGGACCCAGAGGACCGGTGATGCAGTCTTTTGGTGGCTGTGTTAGCAGGGGGAAGATTCCGTTGACCCACAGGAGATTTCTTCTTGGCTTCCAGTACAGGGTGAAGGCAGACAGCCCTCAGAGCATGCACCACCAGGAAACAGTCAAGAAAGCCGGCAGGATGAGGCGCTACATTGTTGCTGGTAGTCGTCTTGCTACTTTGTTGCGGTTTTGCAGGCGTCCTGGAGCAGTCAGCGGTCGACCCTTGGAAGAAGGTGAAGAGGGAGATGCAGAGAACCTCTGGTGAGCTCTTGCATTCGTTATCTGAAGAATACCCCAGAGGAGAGACCCTAAATAGCCAGAAAAGGAGGTTTGGCTAACAAGAAAGGAGGTTTGGCTACCATGAGAGGTAAGAACCTATCAGAAGGGGTCTCTGACATCACCTGCTGGCACTGGCCACTCAGAGCAGTCCAGTGTGCCCCCAGCACCTCGGAATCCAAGATGGCAGAGGTCTGGAACACACTGGAGGAGCTCTGGGTACCTCTCCTGGGAGGTACTGGTCAGGGGAGTGGTCACTCCCCTTTCCTTTGTCCAGTTTTGACCCAGATTAGGGCTGGGGGATCCCTGAACCGGTGGAGACTGGCTTATGCAGAGATGGGCACCATCTGTGACTATCAAAGCATTTCCAGAGGCTGGGGGAGGCTACTCTTCAACAGCCCTTCACACCTATTTCCAAAGGGATAGGGTGTAACACCCTCTCTCAGAGGAAATCCTTTGTTCTACCTTCCTGGGCCGGGGCTGCCCAGACCCCAGGAGGGCAAAATCCTGTCTGAGGGGTTGGCAGCAGCAGCAGCTGCAGTGGAAACCCCGGAAAGGCAGTTGGGCAGTACCAGGGTTCTGTGCTAGAGACCCGGGGGATCATGGAATTGTCCACCCAGGCCCAGAATGTTACTGGGGTAACAATTCCATGATCTTAGACATGTTATATGGCCATGTTCGGAGTTACCATTGTGACGCTACACATAGGTAGTGACCTATGTGCAGTGCACGCATGTAATGGTGTCCCCGCACTCACAAAGTTCGGGGAATTTGCCCTGGGGTCCTGCCTAGCAGGATCCCAGTGACACAAGGGCAAAAACAAACATACTCACAGTGAAAATGGGGCTAACATGCCAGGCAAGATGGTACTTTCCTACACACACACCCCAAACGAAGGACAATAAGACTAGCCTTTTCCAGATGAGTCTTCATTCTCTAAGTGGAAATATCTGGAGAGTCCATCTGCATTGGAGGGGGTACTCCCAGGTCTATGTTCCACTGTATAGTCCATTCCCTCTAGGGATACGGACCACCTCAACAATTGAGGGTTTTCACCTTTCATTTGTTTTAGCCAAAGTAGAGGTTTGTGGTCTGCCTCAACAATAAAGTGAGTACCAAACAGGTATGGTCTCAACTTTTTCAGTGCCCAGACCACTGCAAAGGCCTCCCTCTCTATGGCTGACCAACAGTTTTCTCTAGGGGTCAACCTTCTGCTGATAAAAGCAACTGGTTGATCCTGGCCCTCAGAATTCAGTTGTGATAGTACTGCCCCTACCCCAAATTCAGATGCATCAGTTTAAACAATGAATTTCTTGGAGTAACATGGGCTTTTTAGGACAGGTGCAGCACACATGGCCTGTTTGAGCTCCTCAAAAGCTTTCTGACAGCTTGCTGTCCATAACACCTTCTTAGGCATGTTCTTGCTAGTGAGATCATTAAGAGGGGCTGCTATGAAGCCATAATTCTTGATGAATCTCCTATAGTACCATGTGAGGCCTAAAAAGGCTTTCACCTGGGTCTGAGTTGTAAGGGGAACCTAATCCATGATAGTTTGGATTTTCCCCTGTAGTGGTGCAATCTGTTCTCCACTAACCAGGTGGCCCAGCTAAACCACTTTCCCCTGCCCTATGTGGCACTTTAAGGCCTTGATAGTGAGGCCTGCCTTTTGCAGGTCCTCCAAAACGTTCCACAGGTGGACCAGGTGATTATCCCAGGTTGAGCTAAAGACAGCAATATCATCTAGATATGCTGCACTGAAGGCCTCCATCCCTTGCAGGACTGTGTTCACCAACCTCTGAAAAGTGGCAGGTGCATTTTTCAAACCAAAGGGCATTACTGTGAATTGGTAGTGCCCTCCAATGGTAGAAAATGCAGTCTTGGGTTTAGTATCTTCTGCCAATCTAATCTGCCAATACCCTGCAGTTAGATCAAAAGTGCTAAGATACTTGGCAGAAGCCAGTGTATCAGTGAGCTCATCTGCCCTCGGTATAGGTTGAGCATCAGTTTTTGTTACCTGATTGAGCCCTCTGTAATCTACACAAAACCTCATCTCCTTCTTTCCATCTTTGGTGTGAGGTTTTGGTACAAGCACAACTGGGCTAGCCCAGGGGCTTTCAGAAGGTTCAATCACCCCTTACTCCAACATTTTCTGCACCTCTTGTTTAATGCAGTCCGTGACATGGCCAGGCTGCCTATAAATTTTACTTTTGACAGGCAGGCTGTCTCCAATGTCAATTGTATGTTCACACCAGGATGTTGCACCTGGTACAAGTGAAAAGAGGTCTGAAAACTGACTTAAGAGATTGATTCAGTTGTCTTTCTGTTCTGCGGTCAGACAATCTGCTAAGACTACTCCCTCCACTAGGCATCTGCTTCAGTGGTGGAGAAGAGATCAGGGAGAGGGTCACTCTCTTCTTCCTGTCCCTCATCTGTTGCCATGAGCATGGTGAGATCAGCCCTGTCATAGTAGGGTTTCAGGCGGTTGACATGAATCACCCTAAGGGGACCCCTGGCAGTGCCCAGGTCTACCAAATAGGTAACCTCACCCTTCTTTTCAACAATGAGATGGGGTCCACTCCATTTGTCTTGGAGTGCTCTTGGGGCCACAGGCTCCAATACCCACACCTTCTGTCCTGGGTGGTACGGAGTCAGGACAGCCTTCTGGTCATGCCATTACTTTTGCAGCTCCTGGCTGGCCTGAAGGTTTTTACTGGCCTTTTTCATATACTCAGCCATTCTAGATCTTAGGCCTAGTACATAGTCCACTATGTCCTGTTTAGGAACTTTTAAAGATTGTTCCCAACCCTCCTTCACAAGAGCAAGTGGACCTCTTACAGGGTGCCTAAAGAGGAGTTCAAAGGGGCTGAAGCCCACTCCTTCTTGGGGTACCTCCCTGTAAGCAAAAATGAGGCAAGGTAACAGGACATCCCATCTCCTCCTGAGTTTTTCAGGGAGTCCCATTATCATACCTTTGAGAGTTTTATTAAACCTCTCAACCAGACCATTTGTTTGTGGACGGTAAGGGGTGGTGAACTTGTAGGTAACACCACACTCCTTCCACATTGCTTTTAGGTATGCAGACATGAAGTTGCTACCTCTGTTTGTCACCACCTCTTTAGGAAAACTAACCCTGGAAAAGATTCCCAGGAGGGCCTTTGCCACTGCAGGAGCTGTAGTGGTCCTTAAGGGTATGGCGTCAGGATATCTTGTGTCATGGTCCACTACCACCAAGATAAATCTATTGCCTGAAGCTGTTGGAGGGTCAAGGGGGCCAACTATGTCAACCCCTACCCTTTCAAAGGGCACCCCAACCACTGGAAGTGGAATTAGAGGGGCCTTTGGAGTGCCAACAGTCCTGCCACTGGCTTGGCAGGTCACACAAGATTTACAAAAGTCTTTTGTGTCCTCTGACATATCAGACCAGTGAAACAAGGGGTCAAGTCTTTCACAAGTTTTCATCTGGCCCAAATGCCCAGCCAAAGGAATGTCATGTGCTAGGGTGAAAAGAAACTCTCTGTACTGCAGGGGAATGACCAATCTCCTGGCAGGTCCAGATTTTGGGTCCCTTGACTCGGTATACAAGAGGTTGTCTTCCCAGTACACCCTATGACTGTCACTGACATCCCCATTCTACTGCTTGACAGCTTGCTGTCTTAAACCCTCTAATGTGGGACAGGTTTGCTGTGCCACACTCAGCTCTTCCCTGGCAGGCCCCCCTGCACCCAAAAGCTCAGCAGTGTCTGCTGCCAGCTCCTCTGGTGTAGGTTCTGCACAGGGAGAGGATTCCTCTTTCCCTCTCTATGTCTATGGATTCCCTATCTAAGGCCAGCTGCTGCTGTTTAAGCTTCAGTCTGGTCTCTTCTACCCTCAGCTTTCTGAGTTCCCTTTCCATTAAGTTATCCTCAGGGTGGGTGGGTTGGGAATGTTTAGACACAGAGGAAATGTGGGAAGTTTCAGAGGGAGACCTGTCCCTAACTGCCTGGACCCTAGTAACCTGGCCTCTAGGGGTGAAAGATGCCCTACGGGTGTGGGACCCTCTAACACTACCAGTGTCACTAGGTGCCCTGCTAGGGGGCAGGACTTTGTAAGAACCCTCCCCAGCTTCTTCAGGGAACTCCTCTGAGTCTGACTAGGAACCTTCCCCATTTTCTAACCTCTCCCGAGATGGGCCAGACTGGCTCTGGTCATCTACAATGAGCATGTTAAAGAGAAACTCTTTTGTAGGATTCTTACCTATACTCAAACCTCTGTCCAGGCAGAGACCCCTTAAACGTTATAGTTCAAACTCTCATATGTTGCATTAACAGTTTTGGGAGTGGGCTCTACTATAGACATGATAGAAAAGGTTTAAGGATAGTGAGAGAAAACGTTTCGGAACTTTAGAAAGCACAGAGAAAAAACGTTTTCAAACTTTGGGAAAACTTTTAGAAGTTTTCAAAAACTTTTCAGAACTTTGTTAAAAGTTTTAGAATAGAAAAGTAAAGTTTTGGTTAAGTGTACATATACTGAACTATTTGGTATATGATTTTCTTATGAAAAGCACCAAATGACAAAGTGGTAAAGCAGTTACAAGTACTTATCCCACCGCTGCACCACCAATGTAGGAGGCTGGCCTGGCTTATAGAGGGTACCTTGTGGTACTTACACTTTGTGCCAGGTCCAGTTATCTCTTATTAGTAGAATAGAGGTGTTTCTATCAGCTTAGGCTAGGCTGATAGAAGGTAGCTATGGCAAAGCAGCTTAGGCTGAACTAGGAGACATGCAAAGCTCCTACTATACCACTTATATCATATAGCACAATATCATAAGAAAACACAATACTCAGAGTTACTAAAAATAAAGGTACTTTATTTTCATGACAATATGCCAAAAGTATCTCAGAGAGTACACTCACTTAGAAGGTAAGTAATATCCACAAGTTATATGTACACAAACCCAAAACAGGTAAGTAACAGTAAGAAAAGTAGTGCAAACAATGTAGAATCATAATAGGATGCAATAGGCAAATATAGGTCTAGGGGCAACAAAAACCATATACTCCAAAAGTGGAATGCGAATCACAAATGAACCCCAGACCTATAGGAGCTTGTAGAGGGTCGCTGGGACTGTAAGAAAACAGTAAGGGTGTCCGAAATACCCCACCCCAAGACCCTGAAAAGTAGGGGTAAAGTTACCCTACTACCCCAGAAAGACACAATAGTCCTGATAGAGGGATTCTGCAAGAACCACAAGCACCAGCAAAACACTGAAGACGGATTCCTGGATGTGAGGACCTGCAAGGCAAGGGGACCAAGTCCAAGAGTTGCGATAGTGTCCAGGGGGGGCAGGAGCCCAGGAAACCCCGGATGAAGGTGCAAAAGGGCTGCCACTGGGTGGACGAAGCCAAAGATTCTGCAACAACAAAAAGGGCTAGGAACTTCTCCTTTGGAAGGAAGATGTCTCACGGCGTGCTGGATGTTGCAGAAGTATGTCCATGCAGAAATACCACAAACAAGCCTTGCTAGCTGCAAGGGTCGCGGTAGAGGTTTTTGGGTGCTGCTGGGGACCAGGAAGGACCAGGATGTCTCCCCTTGGAGCTCAGCAACTCAGAGAGCCCCTGCAGAAGCAGGCAGCACCCGCAGAAGTAGGGGAGCAGGCACTTAGAAGATTTGTGAAACCAGACTCACAAAAGGAGGGTCCCACAACGTCGGAGTCCAACTCAGAGGGTTGAGCACTCCAGGACGGAATGCTGGGGACCCAGACTAGGCTGTCCACAAAGGAATCCTTGGAGAAGTGAACAGAAGCCGGAGCAGCTGCAAATCACGCAGTACACAGGTTTGCTGTCTGGTGTGGGGAGGCAAGAACTTACCTCCACCAAACTTGGACTGAAGGACCACTGGACTATGGGGGTCACTTGGATCCAGCTCCTATGTTCCAGAGACCATGCTCGTCAGGATGAGAGGGGACCCAGAGGACCGGTGATGCAGTCTTTTGGTGCCTGTGTTAGCAAGGGAAAGATTCCGTTGACCCACGGGAGATTTCTTCTTGGCTCCCAGTACAGAGCGAAGGCAGACAGCCCTCAGAGCATGCACCACCAGTAAACAGTTGAGAAAGCCGGCAGGATGAGGTGCTACAATGTTGCTGGTAGTCGTCTTGCTACTTTGTTGCCGTTTTGCAGGCGTCCTGGAGCAGTCAGCGGTCGATCCTTGGCAGAAGTTGAAGAGGGAAGTGCAGAGGATCTCTGGTGAGCTCTTGCATTCATTATCTGAAGAATACCCCAGAGGAGAGACCCTAAATAGCCAGAAAAGGAGGTTTGACTACCAAGAAAGGAGGTTTGGCTACCAAGAGAGGTAAGAACCTATCAGAAGGGGTCTCTGACGTCACCTGCTGGCACTGGCCACTCAGAGCAGTCCAGTGTGCCCCCAGCACCTCTGAATCCAAGATGGCAGAGGTCTGGAACACACTGGAGGAGCTCTGGGCACCTTTCCTGGGAGGTACTGGTCAGGGGAGTAGTCACTCCCCTTTCCTGTGTCCAGTTTAGCGCCAGAGTAGGGCTGGGGGATCCCGGAACCGGTGTAGACTGTGTGTCTGACTTGTTACACCAATATCTAGTGGACTCAGATCTGACCTTTCCCAAAGAATTGGGAAAGAAGGCAGACAAATGGGTCAGAACAGAAAAGTTCATACAGGGGGTTACAAGGATGGCAAGAAGAAGGATGGTAAGTCTTCTGACAAGGGTGGGGACAAATATAAAAAAATGAGTCTTCATCAGGCCCACAAAAATCCTCCAAAATCAAGTTAAATAGCCTTGGTGTTATTTGTGTAAAGTCAAAGGCCATTGGACAACTGATGCCAGTTGTCTAAAGAAAAACACCAAACTTCCCAATACCACAACCCCTACTGCAAACTCTAGTGCCCCTAGTAATAGCTGTGGTGGTGGGAGCAAACCTACTAATAGCCAATCCAAGGGAGTAGCGGGGCTCACTTTTGGTAATTTAGCTGGGGTTGGTCTTGTTAGGGAGACCACAGAGGCTGCGTTAGTCTCTGAAGGTGCCATTGACTTGGCCACCTTGGTTGCTTGTCCCCTTAATATGGATAAGTACAAGCAACTTCCCCTAATAAATGGTGTTGAGGTTCAGGCCTACAGGGACACAGGTGCCAGTGTTACCATGGTGATAGAGAAACTGGTACACCCTGAACAACACCTACTTGGTTACCAGTACCTAGTGACAGACGCTCTTAACAAGACTGTTAGCCACCCCATGGCTGTTGTGAGTCTCAACTGGGGGGGGGGTGTAGGAGGCTGGCCTGGCTTGTTGTGGGTACCAAGGGTACTTACACTTTGCACCAGGTCCAGGTATCCCTTATTAGGGTAGAGAGGTGTCTAGCAGCTTAGGCTGATAGAAAAGGTAGTTTAGCAGAGCAGATTAGGCTGAACTAGGAGGCGTTGAAAGCTCCTACTATACCACTGGTGTCATATGCACAATAGCATAAGAAAACGCAATACACAGATATACTAAAAATAAAGGTACTTTATTTTTATGACTGTAGGAGGCTGGACTGGCTTGTAGTGGGTACCAAGGGGTCATTACACCTTGCACCAGGCCCAGGTATCCCTTATTAGTGTATAGTGGTGTCTAGCAGCTTAGGCTGATAGAAAATGGTAGCTTAGCAGAGCAGCTTAGGCTGAACTAGGAGACAAGTGAAGCTCCTACAGTACCACTAGTGTCACTTGCACAATATCATAAGAAAACACAATACACAGATATACTAAAAATAAAGGTACTTTATTTTTATGACAATATGCCAAAGTATCTCAGTGAGTACCCTCAGTATGAGGATAGCAAATATACACAAGATATATGTACACAATACCAAAATACGCAGTAATAGCAATAGAAAACAGTGCAAACAATGTATAGTCACAATAGAATGCAATGGGGGCACATAGGCATAGGGGCAACACAAACCATATACTCTAGAAGTGGAATGCGAACCACGAATGGACCCCAAACCTATGTGACCTTGTAGAGGGTCGCTGGGACTGTAAGAAAACAGTGAGGGTTAGAAAAATAGCCCACCCCAAGACCCTGAAAAGTGGGTGCCAAGTGCACCTAAGTTCCCCAAAGAGCACAGAAGTCGTGATAAGGGAATTCTGCAGGAAAGACCAACACCAGCAATGCAACAACAATGGATTTCCAGACGAGAGTACCTGTGGAACAAGGGGACCAAGTCCAAAAGTCCCGATCAAGTCGGGAGTGGGCAGATGCCCAGGAAATGCCAGCTGTGGGTGCAAAGAACCTGCCACTGGATGGTAGAAGCTGAGGATTCTGCAAGAACGACAAGGGCTAGAAACTTCCCCTTTAGAGGATGGGTGTCCCACGTCGTGAAGAGTCGTACAGAACTGTTTTCCCGCAGACAGACAGCAAACAAGCCTTGCTAGCTGCAAAGCTCGCAGTTAGGGTTTTTGGATACTGCTGTGGCCCAGGAGGGACCAGGTTGTCACCAATTGCGTGAGGGGACAGAGGGGGCGTCCAGCAAGACAAGGAGCCCTCTCAGAAGCAAGCAGCACCCGCAGAAGTGCCGGAACAGGCACTACAAAGTGGAGTGAAACGGTGCTCACCCGAAGTTGCACAAGAGAGTCCCACGCCGCCGGAGGACAACTCAGGAGGCCGTGCAATGCAGGTTAGAGTGCCGTGGACCCAGGCTTGGCTGTGCACAAAGGAAATCCTGGAAAAGTGCACAGGAGCCGGAGTAGCTGCAAAACACGCGGTTCCCAGCAATGCAGTCTGGCGTGGGGAGGCAAGGACTTACCTCCACCAAACTTGGACTGAAGAGTCACTGGACTGTGGCAGTCACTTGGACAGAGTTGCTGAGTTCAAGGGACCTCGCTCGTCGTGCTGAGAGGAGACCCAGAGGACAGGTGATGCAGTTCTTTGGTGCCTGCGGTTGCAGGGGGAAGATTCCGTCGACCCACGGGAGATTTCTTCGGAGCTTCTAGTGCAGAGAGGAGGCAGACTACCCCCACAGCATGCACCACCAGGAAAACAGTCGAGAAGGCGGCTGGATCATCGTTACAGTGTCGCAGTAGTCGTCTTTGCTACTTTGTTGCAGTTTTGCATGCTTCCAGCGCGGACAGCAGTCGATTCCTTTGCAGAAGGTGAAGAGAGAGATGCAGAGGAACTCTGATGAGCTCTTGCATTCGTTATCTAAGGAATTCCCCAAAGCAGAGACCCTAAGTAGCCAGAAAAGAGGGTTTGGCTACTTAGGAGAGAGGATAGGCTAGCAACACCTGAAGGAGCCTATCAGAAGGAGTCTCTGACGTCACCTGCTGACCCTGGCCACTCAGAGCAGTCCAGTGTGCCAGCAGCACCTCTGTTTCCAAGATGGCAGAGGTCTGGAGCACACTGGAGGAGCTCTGGGCACCTCCCAGGGGAGGTGCAGGTCAGGGGAGTGGTCACTCCCCTTTCCTTTGTCCAGTTTCGCGCCAGAGCAGGGCTGAGGGGTCCCTGAACCGGTGTAGACTGGCTTATGCAGAAATGGGCACCTTTCCTATAGCTATCATTTAGTGGAAAGGGTAGGGATAGGCTCCTTACTGTAAAAGAAAGTGATGGCAATCATTTTGCAGTTCTTAAGAATGCACTCCTGGATGGTTATGGCTTAACCACTGAACAGTACAGGATGAAGTTCAGAGAAACCAAAAAGGAGTCTTCACAAGACTGGGTAGACTTTGTTGACCATTCAGCGAAGGCCTTGGAGGGGTGGTTACATGGCAGTAAAGTTACTGATTAGGAAAGCCTGTATAACTTAATCCTGAGAGAGCATATTCTTAATAATTGTGTGTCTGCTTTGTTGCACCAGTACCTGGTGGACTCTGATCTGACCTCTCCCCAAGAATTGGGAAAGAAGACAGACAAATGGGTCAGAACAAGGGTGAACAGAAAAGTTCATACAGGGGGTGACAAAGATGGCAAGAAGAAGGATGGTAAGTCTTCATACAAGGGTGGGGACAAATCTAAAAATGAGTCTTCATCAGGCCCACAAAAACACTCTGGTGGAGGTGGTGGGCCCAAATCCTCTTCTAATCAAAACAAAGAAAATAAACCATGGTGCTATTTATGTAAAATAAAAGGCCATTGGACAACAGATCCCAGTTGTCCAAAGAAAAGCACCAAGCCTCCTACCACTGCAACCCCTGCTGCTACACCTAGTGCCCCTAGTAATAGCAGTGGTGGTGGGAGCAAACCTACTAATAGCCAATCCAAGGGAGTATCTGGGCTCACTATTGGTAACTTAGTTGGGGTTGGTCTGATTAGGGAGACCACAGAGGCTGTGTTAGTCTCTGAGGGGGCTATTGATTTAGCCACCTTGGTTGCTTGTCCCCTTAACATGGATAAGTACAAGCAACTACCCCTAATAAATGGTGTTGAGGTTCAGGCCTACAGGGACACAGGTGCCAGTGTTACAATGGTAATAGAGAAACTGGTCCACCCTGAACAACACCTACTTGGTCACCAGTACCAAGAAACCGATGCTCATAACAACACCCTTAGCCACCCCATGGCTGTTGTGAATCTCAACTGGGGGGGGTTACTGGCCCAAAGAAAGTTGTGGTTGCCTCAGATTTACCTGTAGACTGTCTATTAGGGAATGATTTAGAGATGTCAGCTTGGGCAGAAGTGGAGTTGGAGGCTCATGCAGCAATGCTGGGCATTCCAAGGCATATTTTTGCTTTGACCAGGGCTCAGGCCAAAAAGCAAAAAGGACAGGGTGACTTGGATCCTGGAAGAAGGGACCAAGTACTCCCTAAAGCTAGGGTTAGTAAAGGTAAAACACTACCTACTATCCCTCCCTCTACAGTGGATTCTACTTCTGAGGAAGAAGAATTTCCACCCTGTGCAGAACCTACACCAGAGGAGCTGGAAGCAGACACTGCTGAGCTTTTGGGTGAAGGGGGGCCTGCCAGGGAGGAGCTGAGTGTGGCACAGCATACCTGCCCCACACTAGAGGGTCTAAGGCAGCAAGCTGTCAAACAAGCAAATGGGGATGTCAGTGACTCTCACAGAGTTTACTTGGAGGACAACCTCTTGTACACTGAAGCAAGGGATCCAAAACCTGGAGCTGCCAGAAGATTGGTGATTCCTCAGGAGTACAGGAAGTTCCTCCTAACTCTAGCCCACGACATTCCCTTAGCTGGACATTTGGGGCAAATGAAAACTTGGGACAGGCTTGTCCCCTTGTTTCATTGGCCTAGAATGTCAGAGGACACAAAGGAATTTTGTAAGTCCTGTGAAACCTGTCAAGCCAGTGGCAAGACAGGTGGCACTCCAAAGGCACCCCTTATTCCACTGCCTGTGGTTGGGGTTCCCTTTGAAAGGGTAGGGGTTGACATAGTTGGCCCCCTTGACCCTCCTACTGCTTCAGGCAATAGGTTTATCTTGGTGGTAGTGGACCATGCCACCAGATATCCTGAAGCAATTCCTCTAAGGACCACTACAGCTCCTGCAGTGGCAAAGGCCCTCCTGGGAATCTTTTCCAGGGTGGGCTTCCCAAAAGAGGTGGTATCAGACAGAGGAAGCAATTTCATGTCTGCTTACTTACAGGCCATGTGGAAGGAGTGTGGTGTTACATACAAGTTCACCACACCCTATCATCCACAAACAAATGGACTGGTGGAGAGATTTCACAAAACTCTCAAAGGCCTGATTATGGGACTCCCTGAAAAACTCCGCAGGAGATGGGATATCCTGTTACCTTGCCTCCTTTTTGCTTACAGGGAGGTACCCCAGAAAGGAGTGGGCTTCAGCCCCTTTGAACTCCTATTTGGGCACCCTGTGAGAAGTCCTCTAACACTTATTAAGGAGGGTTGGGAACAACCTTTAAAAGCTCCAAAACAAGACATAGTGGACTATGTACTTGGCCTCAGATCTAGGATGGCTGAGTACATGAAAAAGGCCAGTAAAAACCTTCAGGCCAGCCAAGAGCTCCAAAAGCAATGGCATGACCAGAAGGCTGTTTTGGTTCAGTACCAACCAGGGCAGAAAGTGTGGGTCTTGGAGGCTGTGGCCCCAAGAGCACTCCAAGACAAATGGAGTGGACCCCACATAATTGTTGAAAAGAAGGGTGAAGTCACCTACTTAGTTGACTTAGGCATTGCCAGGAGTCCCCTTAGGGTGCTCCATGTCAATCGCCTGAAACCCTACTATGACAGGGCTAATCTCACCCTGCTCATGGCAACTGATGAGGGACAGGAAGAAGAGAGTGACCCTCTCCCTGATCTCTTCTCTTCCACAGAACAAGGTGCTCTAGTGGAAGGTGTAGTTTTGGCAGATTATCTTACTGCTGAGCAGAAAGACAACTGCATAAATCTCCTGGGTCAGTTTTCTGAACTCTTCTCTACTGTGCCAGGCACCACTTCTTGGTGTGAGCACACTATAAATACTGGAGACAGCTTGCCTGTCAAAAGTAAGATCTATAGGCAGCCTGACCATGTCAGAGACTGCATAAAGCAAGCAGTGCAGAAAATGCTTGAACTGGGAGTGGTTGAACACTCTGAAAGTCCATGGGCCTTTCCTGTGGTACTTGTACCAAAACCTCATTCCAAGGATGGAAAGAAGGAAATGCGGTTTTGTATAGATTACAGAGGTCTCAACCAGGTAACCAAAACTGATGCTCACCCTATACCCAGGGCAGATGAGCTCATAGATACACTGGCATCTGCCAAGTATCTAAGCACTTTTGATTTGACTGCAGGGTATTGGCAGATCAAGTTATCAGAAGATGCAAAAGCAAAAACTGCATTTTCAACCATTGGAGGCCATTACCAATTCACAGTAATGCCTTTTGGATTGAAAAATGCACCTGCCACTTTTCAGAGGCTGGTGAACACAGTCCTGCAAGGGCTGGAAGCTTTTAGTGCAGCATCTCTAGATGATATAGCTGTCTTTAGCTCCAGCTGGGATGATCACCTGGTCCACCTATGGAATGTTTTGGAGGCCCTGCAGAAGGCAGGCCTCACTATCAAGGCTTCAAAGTGCCAGATAGGACAGGGGAAGGTGGTTTATCTGGGACACCTGGTAGGTGGAGAACAGATTGCACCACTTCAGGGGAAAATCCAAACTATTATAGATTGGGTTCCCCCACAACTCAGACTCAGGTGAGAGCCTTTTTAGGCCTCACTGGGTACTATAGGAGGTTCATAAAGAACTATGGCTCCATTGCAGCCCCTGTTAATGACCTCACATCTAAAAAAAATGCCTAAAAAGGTATTATGGACAGCAAACTGTCAGAAAGCTTTTGAAGAGCTGAAGCAGGCCATGTGCTCTGCACCTGTCCTGAAAAGCCCCTGTTACTCCAAAAAATTAATTGTCCAAACTGATGCATCTGAATTAGGGGTAGGGGCAGTCTTATCACAACTTAATCCTGTTGCTTTTATCAGCAGGAGGTTGACCCCTAGAGAAAAGCGTTGGTCTGCCATAGAAAGGGAGGCCTTTGTGCAGCAAGTGCAGCAAACCACTTGTTAATGTCATCCCCCTCCTTGTAAGGGGGAACTATCCTGTGCAGATTCCTTGAATCATGCTCTTTTGCAGGATGACTATTTGGAATACTGCTGCTGCCACCGTGGGATTCAAATCCCAATTTCTGTCTTTCTCTTTCTATCTCCCATGCCTGCCTATCTAAATCCAGCTGTTGCTTCTTGAGCTTCAGTCTGGATTGTTCCACTCTCAATCTATTGAGCTCCCTTTCTAACATTCTGTCATCAGGGTGGGTGGGTGAGGCATGTCTAGAAACAGAAGTATGCTACCCCTAAACCTCTATCTACTCAGAGACTCCTTGATTCCTTCCAGCTAAGGTTGTCATAAGCTATGTTGGACAGATCAAGAGTTTGGCCTGTACCAGACATGATAGAAAGTGTTTAAGGGACAGAAAAAGTGAGAAAAAAAGTTTTCAGAACTTTTTAAAAAACAGAAAAAAAACTTTTTAAACTTTTAAAGAACTTTTTGAAAGTTTAGAGGTACTTTTCAGCACTTAGTAAAGAAGTGAGAGAAGAAAAGCAAAACTTTTTGGTTAGGTGTACATACACGGAACTTGTTTTGTATATTTTTCTCTTATGAAAAGTACAATGACAAAAGTGGTAAGTAGTTGCAAAGTACTTATCCCACAGCTGCACAACCAACGTAGGAGGCTGGACTGGCTTGTAGTGGGTACCAAGGGGTACTTACACCTTGCACCAGGCCCAGGTATCCCTTATTAGTGTATAGTGGTGTCTAGCAGCTTAGGCTGATAGAAAATGGTAGCTTAACAGAGCAGCTTAGGCTGAGCTAGGAGACAAGTGAAGCTCCTATAGTACCACTAGTGTCACTTGCACAATATCATAAGAAAATACAATACACAGATATACTAAAAATAAAGGTACTTTATTTTTATGACAATATGCCAAAGTATCTCAGTGAGTACCCTCAGTATGAGGATAGCAAATATACACAAGATATATGTACACAATACCAAAATATGCAGTAATAGCAATAGAAAACAGTGCAAACAATGTATAGTTACAATAGAATGCAATGGGGGCAATTAGGGATAGGGGCAATACAAACCATATACTCTAGAAGTGGAATGCGAACCACGAATGGACCCCAAGCCTATGTGACCTTGTAGAGGGTCGCTGGGACTGTAAGAAAACAATGAGGGTTAGAAAAATAGCCCACCCCAAGACCCTGAAAAGTGGGTGCCAAGTGCACCTAAGTTCCCCAAAGGGCACAGAAGTCGTGATAGGGGAATTCTGCAGGAAAGACCAACACCAGCAATGCAACAACGATGGAATTTTCAGACAAGAGTACCTGTGGAACAAGGGGACCAAGTCCAAAAGTCCCGATCAAGTCGGGAGTGGGCAGATCCCCAAACTGCCTTTTCAGGGGTTTCACTGCAGCTGCTGCTGCTGCCAACCCCTCAGACAGGTTTCTGCCCTCCTGGGGTCCAGCCAGGCCTGGCCCAGGATGGCAGAACAAAGGACTTCCTCAGAGAGAGGGTGTTACACCCTCTCCCTTTGGAAAATAGGGTGAAGGCAGGGGAGGAGTAGCCTCCCCCAGCCTCTGGAAATGCTTTCATGGGCACAGAAGTGCCCATTTCTGCATAAGCCAGTCTACACCGCTTCAGGGACCCCTCAGCCCTGCTTAGGCGCGAAACTGGACAAAGGAAAGGGGAGTGACCACTCCCCTGACCTGCACCTCCCCTGGGAGGTGCCCAGAGCTCCTCCAGTGTGCTCCAGACCTCTGCCATCTTGGAAACAGAGGTGCTGCTGGCACACTGGACTGCTCTGATTGGCCAGGGCCAGCAGGTGACGTCAGAGACTCCTTCTGATAGGCTCCTTCAGGTGTTGCTAGCCTATCCTCTCTCCTAAGTAGCCAAACCCCCTTTTCTGGCTATTTAGTGTCTCTGCTTTGGGGAATTCCTTAGATAACGAATGCAAGAGCTCATCAGAGTTCCTCTGCATTTCTCTCTTCACCTTCTGCCAAGGAATCGACTGCTGACCGCGCTGGAAGCCTGCAAAACTGCAACAAAGTAGCTAAGACGACTACTGCAACTCTGTAACGCTGATCCTGCCGCCTTCTCGACTGTTTTCCTGGTGGTGCATCCTGTGGGGGTAGTCTGCCTCCTCTCTGCATCAGAAGCTGCGAAGAAATCTCCCATGGGTCGACGGAATCGTCCCCCTGCAACCGCAGGCACCAAAGAACTGCATCACCGGTCCCTTGGGTCTCCTCTCAGCCCGACGAGCGAGGTCCCTCGAATCCAGCAACTGTGTCCAAGTGACCCCCACAGTCCAGTGACTCTTCAGTCCAAGTTTGGTGGAGGTAAGTCCTTGCCTCCCCACGCCAGACTGCATTGCTGGGATCCGCAACTTTTGCATCTACTCCGGCCTCTGTGCACTTCCGGCGGAAATCCTTTGTGCACAGCCAAGCCTGGGTCCACGGCACTCTAACCTGCATTGCACGACTTTCTAAGTTGGTCTCCGGCGACGTGAGCACCGTTTCACTCTTCTTCGTAGTGCCTCTTCTGGCACTTCTGCGGGCGCTGCCTGCTTCTGAGAGGGCTCCTTTTCTTGCTCGACTCCCCCTCTGTCCCCAGACGCAATTGGCGACATCCTGGTCCATCCTGGGCCACAGCAGCATCTAAAAACGCTAACCGCACGACTTGTAGCTAGCAAGGCTTGTTGGCGTTCTTTCGGCCCGAAAACACTTCTGCACGACTCTCCACGGCGTGGGGGATCCATCCTCCAAAGGGGAAGTCTCTAGCCCTTGTCGTTCCTGCAGAATCCTCAGCTTCTTCTGTCCAGTAGAAGCTTCTTTGCACCCACAGCTGGCGACTCTTCAGTCCAAGTTTGGTGGAGGTAAGTCCTTGCCTCCCCACGCCAGACTGCATTGCTGGGAACCGCATGTTTTGCAGCTACTCCGGCTCCTGTGCACTTTTCCAGGATTTCCTTTGTGCACAGCCAAGCCTGGGTCCACGGCATTCTAACCTGCATTGCAGGACCTCCTGAGTTGTCCTCCGGCGGCGTGGGACTCTCTTGTGCAACTTCGGGTGAGCACCGTTTCACTCCACTTCGTAGTGGCTGTTCCGGCACTTCTGCGGGTGCTGCTTGCTTCCGAGAGGAATCCTTGTCTTGCTGGATTCCCCCTCTGTCCCCTCATGCAATTGGTGACAACCTGGTCCCTCCTGGGCCACAGCAGCATCCAAAAACCCTAACCGGGATCTTTGCAGCTAGCAAGGTTTGTTTGCGGTCTTTCTGCGGGAAAACACTTCTGCGCAACTCTTCACGACGTGGGACATCCGTCCTCCAAAGGGGAAGTTTCTAGCCCTTGTCGTTCTTGCAGAATCCTCAGCTTCTACCATCCGGTGGCAGCTTCTTTGCACCCACAGCTGGCATTTCCTGGGCATCTGCCCATCTCTGACTTGCTTGTGACTTTTGGACTTGGTCCCCTTGTTCCACAGGTACCCTCGACTGGAAATCCATTGTTGTTGCATTGCTGGTTTGTGTCTTTCCTGCAGAATTCCCCTATCACGACTTCTATGTCCTTTGGGGAACTTTAGTGCACTTTGCACTCACTTTTCAGGGTCTTGGGGTGGGGTATTTTTCTAACCCTTACTATTTTCTAATAGTCCTAGCGACCCTCTACAAGGTCACATAGGTTTGGGGTCCATTCGTGGCTCGCATTCCACTTTTGGAGTATATGGTTTGTGTTGCCCCTATCCCTATGTGCCTCCATTGCATCCTTTTGTAACTATACATTGTTTGCACTGTTTTCTAAGACTATACTGCATATTTTTGGTATTGTGTACATATATCTTGTGTATATTTGCTATCCTCATACTGAGGGTACACTCTGAGATACTTTGACATATTGTCATAAAAATAAAGTACCTTTATTTTTTGTATATCTGTGTATTGTGTTTTCTTATGATATTGTGCATATGACACTAGTGGTACTGTAGGAGCTTCACATGTCTCCTAGTTCAGCCTAAGCTGCTCTGCTAAGCTACCATTATCTATCAGCCTATGCTGCTAGACATCCTATACACTAATAAGGGATAACTGGGCCTGGTGCAAGGTGTAAGTACCCCTTGGTACTCACTACAAGCCAGTCCAGCCTCCTACATTGGTTGTGCAGTGGTGGGATAAGTGCTTTGAGACTGCTTACCACTCTTGACATTTTACTTTTCATAAGAGAAAAATATACAAAACAAGTTCAGTGTGTGTACACATAACTAAAAAGTTTTTGCATTCTCTCTTTTCACTCTTTTCTAAGTGCTGAAAAGTACCTCTAAACTTTCTAAAAAGTTCTTAAAAAGTTTTAAAAGTTTTTTTTCTGTCTTTCCAAAAGTTCTGAAAAACCTTTTCTTCACTTTTTCTATCACTTAAACCCTTCTAAAAATGTCTGGTACAGGCCAAACTGTTGATCTGTCCAAAATTGCATATGATCACCTTAGCTGGAAATGAGCAAGGAGTCTCTGCATAGATTGAGGTTTAAGTGTAGGGAAGAACCCCTCTAGAGAACTGTTAGTGAATATGCTTATTGAACAGGATAAGGCCATAGCTGGCACCCCTGTTGAAAAGTTAGCTGATGGTTCCCACTCTGATTCTGGAGCACCCCTAGCAAAAGATGTGGGAGGGAAACTTCCTAGCCTGCCCATTAGCAGACAACCTAGCATAGTTGGTACTGATGTTGGGTCACATCATACAGATGGTGTGCTCTCACATTACACTGTTAGCCAAGCTGTTAGGGTGCCATCTGTTAGGGACAGGTCTCCTTCTGTTCATTCTCATCACACTTCTGTTTCTAGGCATGTCCTTCCCACCCACCTGATGACAGAGTGTTAGAAAGGGAGCTCAATAGATTGAGAGTGGAGGAATCCAGGCTGAAGCTCAAGAAGCAACAGCTGGATTTAGATAGGCAGTCTCCAGAGATAGAAAGAGAAAGACAGAAATTGGGATTTGAAACCCATGGTGGCAGCAGCAGTATTCCCCATAGTCATCCTGCAAAAGAGCATGATTCCAGGAATCTGCATAAGATAGTTCCCCCTTTTAAGGAGGGGGATGACATTAACAAGTGGTTTGCTGCACTTGAGAGGGCCTGTGTTGTACAGGATGTCCCTCAAAGGCAGTGGGCTGCTATCCTATGGCTATCATTTAGTGGAAAGGGTAGGGATAGACTCCTTACTGTGAAAGAAAGTGATGCCAACAATTTCACTATTCTTAAGAATGCACTCCTTGATGGTTATGGCTTAACCACTGAACAATACAGGATAAAGGTCAGAGAGACCAAAAAGGAGTCTTCACAAGACTGGGTTGATTTAATTGGCCATTCAGTGAAGGCCTTGGAGGGGTGGTTACAGGGCAGTAAAGTGACTGACTATGAAAGCCTGTACAACTTAATCCTGAGAGAGCATATTCTTAATAATTGTGTGTCTGATTTGTTGCACCAGTACCTGGTAGACTCTGATGTGACCTCTCCCAAAGAATTGGGAAAGAAGGCAGACAAATGGGTCAGAACAAGGGTGAACAGAAAAGTTCATACAGGGGGTGACAAAGATGGCAAGAAGAAGGATGGTAAGCCTTCAGACAAGGGTGGGGACAAATCTAAAAATGAGTCTTCATCAGGTCCACAAAAACACTCTGGTGGGGGTGGTGGGCCCAAATCCTCTTCTAATCAAAATAAGGAAAAGAAACCATGGTGCTATTTATATAAAATAAAAGGCCATTGGACAACAGATCCCAGTTGTCCAAAGAAAAGCACCAAGCCTCCTACCACTACAACCCCTACTGCTACACCTAGTGTCCCTACTAATAGCAGTGGTGGTGGGAGCAAACCTACTAATAGCCAATCCAAGGGAGTAGCTGGGCTCACTATTGGTAACTTAGTTGGGGTTGGTCTGATTAGGCAGACCACAGAGGCTGTGTTAGTCTCTGAGGGGGCTATTGATTTAGCCACCTTGGTTGCTTGTCCCCTTAACATGGATAAGTACAAGCAACTACCCCTAATAAATGGTGTTGAGGTCCAGGCCTACAGGGACACAGGGGCCAGTGTCACAATGGTGATTGAGAAACTGGTCCACCCTGAACAACACCTACTTGGTCACCAGTACCAAGTAACCGATGCTCACAACAACACACTTAGCCACCCCATGGCTGTTGTAAATCTCAACTGGGGAGGGTTACTGGTCCAAAGAAAGTTGTGGTAGCCTCAGATTTGCCTGTAGACTGTCTACTAGGGAATGATTTGGAGACATCATCTTGGTCAGATGTGGAGTTGGAGGCCCATGCAGCAATGCTGGGCATCCCAGGGCATATTTTTGCTTTGACCAGGGCTCAGGCCAAAAAGCAAAAAGGGCAGGGTAACCTGGATCCTGGAACAATGGACCAAGTGCTCCCTAAAGCTAGGGATAGTAGAAGTAAAGCACTTCCTACTATCCCTCCCTCTATAGTGGATTCTACTTCTGAGGAAGAAGAGTTTCCACCCTGTGCAGAACCTACACCAGAGGAGCTGGAAGCAGACACTGCTGAGCTTTTGGGTGAAGGGGGGCCTGCCAGGGAGGAGCTGAGTGTGGCACAGCAAACCTGTCCCACACTAGAAGGTCTAAGACAGCAAGCTGTCAAACATGCAAATGGGGATGTCAGTGACTCTCACAGAGTTTACTGGGAGGACAACCTCTTGTACACTGAAGCAAAGGATCCAAAACCTGGAGCTGCCAGGAGATTGGTGATTCCTCAGGAGTACAGAAAGTTCCTCCTAACTCTAGCCCACGACATTCCCCTTGCTGGACATTTGGGGCAAATGAAAACTTGGGACAGGCTTGTTCCCTTGTTTCATTGGCCTAGAATGTCTGAGGACACAAAAGATTTTTGTAAGTCCTGTGAAACCTGTCAAGCCAGTGGCAAGACAGGTGGCACTCCAAAGGCACCCCTTATTCCACTGCCTGTGGTTGGCGTTCCCTTTGAAAGGGTAGGGGTTGACATAGTTGGCCCCCTTGACCCTCCTACTGCTTCGGGCAATAGGTTTATCTTGGTGGTAGTGGACCATGCCACAAGATATCCTGAGGCAATTCCTCTAAGGACCACTACATCTCCTGCAGTGGCAAAGGCCCTCCTGGGAATCTTTTCCAGGGTGGGCTTCCCAAAAGAGGTAGTTTCAGACAGAGGAAGCAATTTCATGTCTGCTTACTTGAAGGCCATGTGGAAAGAGTGTGGGGTGACATACAAGTTCATCACACCCTATCATCCACAAACAAATGGACTGGTGGAGAGATTTAATAAAACTCTCAAAGGCATGATTATGGGACTCCCAGATAAACTCCGCAGGAGATGGGATATCCTCTTACCATGCCTCCTTTTTGCCTACAGAGAGGTAACCCAGAAAGGAGTGGGCTTCAGCCCCTTTGAACTCCTCTTTGGACACCCTGTTAGGGGTCCACTAACACTTGTCAAGGAGGGTTGGGAACAACCTTTAAAAGCTCCAAAACAAGATATTGTGGATCATGTACTAGGCCTCAGATCAAGGATGGCTGAATACATGAAAAAGGCCAGTAAAAACCTTCAGGCCAGCCAAGAGCTCCAGAAGCAATGGCATGACCAGAAGGCTGTTTTGGTTCAGTACCAACCAGGGCAGAAAGTGTGGGTCTTGGAGCCTGTGGCCCCAAGAGCACTCCAAGATAAATGGAGTGGACCCCACACAATTGTTGAAAAGAAGGGTGAAGTCACCTACTTGGTTGACTTAGGCACTGCCAGGAGTCCCCTTAGGGTGCTCCATGTCAATCGCCTGAAACCCTACTATGACAGGGCTGATCTCACCCTGCTCATGGCAACTGATGAAGGACAGGAAGAAGACAGTGATCCTCTACCTGATCTCTTCTCCTCCACAGAACAAGATGCTCTAGTGGAAGGTGTTGTATTGGCAGATTGTTTTACTGCTGAGCAGAAAGACCACTGCATAAATCTCCTGGGTCAGTTTTCTGAACTCCTCTCTACTGTGCCAGGTACCACTTCTTGGTGTGAGCACACTATAGATACTGGAGACAGCTTGCCTATCAAAAGTAAGATCTATAGGCAGCCTGACCATGTCAGAGACTGCATAAAGCAAGAGGTCCAGAAAATGTTAGAACTAGGAGTGGTTGAGCACTCTGAAAGTCCATGGGCCTCTCCTGTGGTACTTGTGCCAAAACCTCATTCCAAAGATGGAAAGAAAGAAATGAGGTTTTGTGTTGATTACAGAGGTCTCAACCAGGTAACCAAAACTGATGCTCACTCTATAAATGCCAAAACTACACCTTCCACTAGAGCATCTTGTTCTGTGGAAGAGAAGAGATCAGGGAGAGGGTCACTCTCTTCTTCCTGTCCTTCATCTGTTGCCATGAGCAGGGTGAGATCAGCCCTGTCATAGTAGGGTTTCAGGCGATTGACATGGAGCACCCTAAGGGGACTCCTGGCAGTGCCTATGTCAACTAAGTAGGTGACTTCACCCTTTTTCTCAACAATAATGTGGGGTCCACTCCATTTGTCTTGGAGTGCTCTTGGGGCCACAGGCTCCAAGACCCACACTTTCTGCCCTGGTTGGTACTGAATCAGAACAGCCTTCTGGTCATGCCATTGCTTTTGGAGCTCTTGCCTGGCCTGAAGGTTTTCACTGGCCTTTTTCATGTACTCAGCCATCCTAGATCTTAGGCCAAGTACATAATCCACTATGTCTTGCTTTGGAGCTTTTAAAGGTTGTTCCCAACCCTCCTTCACAAGTGTTAGAGGACCTCTTACAGGGTGTCCAAATAGGAGTTCAAAGGGGCTGAAGCCCACTCCTTTCTGGGGTACCTCCCTGTAAGCAAAAAGGAGGCAAGGTAACAGGGCATCCCATCTCCTGCAGAGTTTTTCGGGGAGTCCCATTATCATTCCTTTGAGAGTTTTATTAAACCTCTCAAACAGTCCATTTGTTTGTGGATGATAGGGTGTGGTGAACTTGTATGTCACACCACATTCCTTCCACATGGCCTTTAAGTAAGCAGACATGAAATTGCTTCCCCTGTCTGATACCACCTCTTTTCGGAAGCCCACCCTGGAAAAGATTCCCAGGAGGGCCTTTGCCACTGCAGGAGCTGTAGTGGTCCTTAGAGGAATTGCTTCAGGATATCTGGTGGCATGGTCCACTACCACCAAGATAAACCTATTGCCTGAAGCAGTAGGAGGGTCAAGGGGGCCAACTATGTCAACCCCTACCCTTTCAAAGGGAACCCCAACCACAGGCAGTGGAATAAGGGGTGCCTTTGGAGTGCCACCTGTTTTGCCACTGGCTTGACTGGTTTCACAGGACTTACAAAATTCCTTTGTGTCCTCTGACATTCTAGGCCAATGAAACAAGGGGACAAGCCTGTCCCAAGTTTTCATTTGCCCCAAATGTCCAGCTAAGGGAATGTCGTGGGCTAGAGTTAGGAGGAACTTTCTGTATTCCTGAGGAATCACCAATCTCCTGGCAGCTCCAGGTTTTGGATCCCTTGCTTCAGTATACAAGAGGTTGTCTTCCCAGTAAACTCTGTGAGAGTCACTGACATCCCCATTTGCTTGTTTGACAGCTTGCTGTCTTAGACCGTCTAGTGTGGGACAGGTATGCTGTGCCACAGTCAGCTCCTCCCTGGCAGGCCCCCCTTCATCCAAAAGCTCAGCAGTGTCTGCTTCCAGCTCCTCTGGTATAGGTTCTGCACAGGGTGGAAATTCTTCTTCCTCAGAAGTTGAATCCACTGTAGAGGGAGGGATAGTAGGTAGTGTTTTACCTTTACTAACCCTAGCTTTAGGGAGCACTTGGTCCATTCTTCCGGGATCCAAGTCACCCTGTCCTTTTTGCTTTTTGGCCTGAGCCCTGGTTAAAGCAAAAATATGCCCTGGAATGCCCAGCATTGCTGCATGAGCCTCCAACTCCACTTCTGCCCAAGCTGATGTCTCTAAATCGTTCCCTAGTAGACAGTCTACAGGTAAATCTGAGGCAACCACAACTTTCTTTGGACCAGTAACCCCGCCCCAGTTGAGATTCACAACAGCCATGGGATGGCTAAGAGTGTTGTTATGAGCATCAGTCACTTGGTACTGGTGACCAAGTAGGTGTTGTTCAGGGTGGACCAGTTTCTCTATTACCATGGTGACCCTGGCACCTGTGTCCCTGTAGGCCTGAACCTCAACACCATTTATTAGGGGAAGTTGCTTGTACTTATCCATATCAAGGGGACAAGCAACCAAGGTGGCCAAATCAATGGCCCCCTCAGAGACTAACACAGCCTCTGTGGTCTCCCTAACAAGACCAACCCCAACTAAGTTACCAAAAGTGAGCCCAGCTACTCCCTTGGATTGGCTATTAGTAGGTTTGCTCCCACCACCACTGCTATTACTAGGGGCACTAGGTTTAGCAGCAGGGGTTGTAGTGGTAGGATGCTTGGTCCTTTTCTTTGGGCAACTGGGATCAGTTGTCCAATGGCCTTTTATTTTACATAAATAGCACCATGGTTTCTTTTCTTTGTTTTGATTTGAAGAGGATTTGGGCCCACCACCCCCACCAGAGTGTTTTTGTGGGCCTGATGAAGACTCATTTTTAGATTTGTCCCCACCCTTGTCAGAAGACTTACCATTACTTCTTCTTGCCATCCTTGTCACCCCCTGTATGAACTTTTCTGTTCACCCTTGTTCTGACCCATTTGTCTGCCTTCTTTCCCAATTCTTGGGGAGAGGTCAGATCAGAGTCTACCAGGTACTGGTGTAACAAATCAGACACACAATTATTAAGAATATTCTCTCTCAGGATTAAGTTATACAGGCTTTCATAGTCAGAAACTTTACAGCCATGTAACCACCCCTCCAAGGCCTTCACTGAATGGTCAACAAAGTCTACCCAGTCTTGTGAAGACTCCTTTTTGGTTTCTCTGAACTTGATCCTGTACTGTTCAGTGGTTAAACCATAACCATCAAGGAGTGCATTCTTAAGGACTGTAAAATCATTGGCATCACTTTCCTTAACAGTAAGGAGCCTATCCCTACCCTTTCCACTGAAAGATAGCCATAGGATAGCAGCCCATTGCCTTTGAGGGACCCCTGTACATTACAGGCGTCCTCTCAAGTGCAGCAAACCACTTGTTAATGTCATCCCCCTCCTTGTAAGGGGGAACTATCTTGTGCAGATTCCTAGAATCATGCTCTTTTACAGGATTACTATCTGTAATACTGCTGCTGCCACATGGGGTCCAAACCCCAACCTCTGTCTTTCTTTTTCTAAATCAAATGCTTGCCTATCTAAATCCAGCTGTTGCTTTTTGAGCTTCAGCCTGGATTTTTCCACTCTCAATGTGTTGCGCTCCCTTTCTAACACTCTGTCATCAGGGTGGGTGGGTTGGGCATGCCTTGACACAGAAGAATTGTGAGAATGAACAGAGGGAGACCTGTCCCTAACAGATGGCACTCTAACAACCTGGCCTAAAGGAGCTATATCTATACTATGATGAGAACTCACCTCAGTACCAGCCCTGCTAGGTGGTCTGCTAATGGGCAGGTTGGGAAGGTTCCCTTCTAACTCTTTTACTAGGGGTGCCCCAGAATCAGAGTGGGAACCATCAGCTAATCTCTCACCAGAAGTGCCAACTAAGGTCTTATCTTGTTCAATGAGCATATTAACTAACAGTTCTCTTGAGGGATTCTTCCCTACCCCTAAACCTCTTTCAATGCAGAGACTCCTTTCTCCTTTCCAGCTAAGGTGATCATAAGCAAGTTTGGTCAGATCAACAGTTTGACCTGTGCCAGACATTATAGAAAAGGTTTAAGGGACAGAAAAAGAAAGAAAAAGTTTCAGAACTTTTTAAAGCACAGAAACATTTTTTTTTAAACTTTTTAAGAACTTTTTGAAAGTTTTAGAGGTACTTTTCAGCACTTAGCAAAAGAGTAAGAGGAGAAAAGCAAAACGTTTTGGTTAGGTGAACATACACTGAACTTTTTTTGTATATTTTTCTCTTATGAAAAGTACAAAATGACAAAGTGGTAAGTAGTTGCAAGTACTTATCCCACAGCTGCACAACCAATGTAGGAGGATGGCCTGGCTTGTAGTGGGTACCAAGGGGTACTTACACTTTGCACCAGGTCCAGGTATCCCTTATTAGTGTAGAGGGGTGTCTAGCAGCTTAGGCTGATAGAAAAGGTAGCTTAGCAGAGCAGCGTAGGCTGAACTAGGAGGCGTGTAAAGCTCCTACTATACCACTGGTGTCATAAGCACAATATCATAAGAAAACACAATACACAGATATACTAAAAATAAAGGTACTTTATTTTTATGACAATATGCCAAAAGTATCTCAGTGAGTACCCTCAGTATGAGGATAGCAAATATACACAAGATATATGTACACAATACCAAAATATGCAGTAATAGCAATAGAAAACAGTGCAAACAATGTATAGTTACAATAGAATGCAATGGGGGCACATAGGGATAGGGGCAACACAAACCATATACTCTAGAAGTGGAATGCGAACCACGAATTGACCCCAAACCTATGTGACCTTGTAGAGGGTCGCTGGGACTGCAAGAAAACTGTGAGGGTTAGAAAAATAGCCCACCCCAAGACCCTGAGAAGTGGGTGCAAAGTGCACCTAAGTTCCCCAAAGAGCACAGAAGTCTTGATAGGGGAATTCTGCAAGGAAGGCCAACACCAGCAATGCAACAACGATGGATTTCCTGACGAGAGTACCTGTGGAACAAGGGGACCAAGTCCAAGAGTCACGATCAAGTCGGGAGTGCGCAGATGCCCAGGAAATGCCAGCTCTGGGTGCAAAGAAGCTGCCACCGGATGGTAGAAGCTGTTGATTCTGCAAGAACGACAAGGGCTAGAAACTTCCCCTTTGGAAGATGGATGTCCCACGTCGTGAAGAAGCTTGCAGAGGTGTTTCCGTGCAGAAAGACCACAAACAAGCCTTGCTAGCTGCAAGGGTCGCGGTTAGGGTTTTTGGAGGCTGCTGTGGCTCAGGAGGGACCAGGATGTCGCCAATTGCGTGAGGAGACAGAGGGGGCATCCAGCAAGACAAAGAGCCCACTCAGAAGCAAGCAGCACCCGCAGAAGTGCCGGAACAGGCACTACAAAGTGGAGTGAACTGGAGCTCACCCGAAGTCACAAAGGAGGGTCCCACAACGCCGAAGGACAACTCAGGAGGTCGTGCACTGCAGGTTAGAGTGCCAGGGACCCAGGCTTGGCTGTGCACAAAGGAAATCCTGGAAGAGTGCACAGGAGCCGGAGAAGCTGCAAACCACGCAGTTCCCAACAATGTAGTCTAGAGTGGGGAGGCAAGGACTTACCTCCACCAAATTTAGACTGAAGAGTCACTGGACTGTGGGAGTCACTTGGACAGAGTTGCTGAGTTCAAGGGACCTCGCTCGTCATGCTGAGAGGAGACCCAGAGGACCGGTGATGCAGTTCTTTGGTGCCTGCGGTTGCAGGGGGAAGATTCCGTCGACCCACTGGAGATTTCTTCGGAGCTTCTAGTGCAGAGAGGAGGCAGACTACCCCCACAGCATGCACCACCAGGAAAACAGTTGAGAAGGCAGCAGGATCAGCGTTACAAGGTCGCAGAAGTTGTCTTTGCTACTTTGTTGCAGTTTTGCAGGCTTCCAGCGCGGTCAGCAGTCGATTCCTTGGCAGAAGTTGAAGAGAGAGATGCAGAAGAACTCTGATGAGCTCTTGCATTCGAGATCTAAAGAATTCCCCTAAGCAGAGACCCTAAATAGCCAGAAAAGGAGGTTTGGCTACTTAGGAGAGAGGATAGGCTAGCAACACCTGGAGGAGCCTATCAGAAGGAGTCTCTGACGTCACCTGCTGGCACTGGCCACTCAGAGCAGTCCAGTGTGCCAGCAGCACCTCTGTTTCCAAGATGGCAGAGGTCTGGAGCACACTGGAGGAGCTCTGGGCACCTCCCAGGGGAGGTGCAGGTCAGGGGAGTGGTCACTCCCCTTTCCTTTGTCCAGTTTCGTGCCAGAGCAGGGCTGGGGGATCCCTGAACCGGTATAGACTGGCTTATGCAGAGATGGGCACCATCTGTGCCTATCAAAGCATTTCCGGAGGCTGGGGGAGGCTACTCCTCCCCAGCCCTGACACCTTTTTCCAAAGGGAGAGGGTGTAACACCCTCTCTCTGAGGAAGTCCTTTGTTCTGCCTTCCTGGGCCAAGCCTGGCTGGACCCCAGGAGGGCAGAAACCTGTCTGAGGGGTTGGCAGCAGCTGCAGTGAAACCCCTGGAAAGGTAGTTTGGCAGTACCCGGGTCTGTGCTAGAGACTCAGGGGATCATGGAATTGTCTCCCCAATGCCAGAATGGCATTGGGGTGACAATTCCATGATCTTAGACATGTTACATGGCCTTGTTCGGAGTTACCATTGTGACGCTATACATATGTCGTGACATATGTATAGTGCACACGTGTAATGGAGTCCCCGCACTCACAAAGTCTGGGGAATTTGCCCTGAACAATGTGGGGGCACCTTGGATAGTGCCAGGGTGCCCACACACTAAGTAACTTAGCACCCAACCTTTACCAGGTAAAGGTTAGGCCTATAGGTGACTTATAAGTTACTTAAGTGCAGTGGTAAATGGCTGTGAAATAACGTGGACGTTATTTCACTCAGGCTGCAATGGCAGGCCTGTGTAAGAATTGTCAGAGCTCAATATGGGTGGCAAAAGAAATGCTGCAGCCCATAGGGATCTCCTGGAACCCCAATACCCTGGGTACCTTAGTACCATATACTAGGGAATTATAAGGGTGTTCCAGTATGCCAATGTAAATTGGTGAAAATGGTCACTAGCCTGTTAGTGACAATTTGGAAAGAAATGAGAGAGCATAACCACTGAGGTTCTGGATAGCAGAGCCTCAGTGAGACAGTTAGTCATAACACAGGTAACACATGCAGGGCACACTTATGAGCACTGGGGCCCTGGCTGGCAGGGTCCCAGTGACACATTCAACTAAAACAACATATATACAGTGAAAAATGGGGGTAACATGCCAGGCAAGATGGTACTTTCCTACACAACCCCCCCCAAACGAAGGACAATAAGACTAGCCATGACCTGATGAGTCTTCATTGTCTAAGTGGAAATATCTGGAGAGTCCATCTGCATTGGAGTGGGCACTCCCAGGTCTATATTCCACTGTATAGTCCATTCCCTGCAGGGATATGGACCACCTCAACAATTTAGGGTTTTCACCTTTCATTTGTTTTAGCCAAAGTAGAGGTTTGTGGTCTGTCTGAACAATGAAGTGAGTGCCAAACAGGTATGGCCTCAACTTCTTCAGTGCCCAGACCACAGCAAAGGCCTCCCTCTCTATGGCAGACCAACGCTCTTCTCTAGGGGTTAACCTCCTGCTGATAAAAGCAACAGGTTGATCCTGGCCCTCAGAATGAAGTTGTGATAGGACTGCCCCTACTCCTAATTCAGATGCATCAGTTTGGACATAGAATGTTTTAGAGTAACAAGGGCTTTTCAGGACAGGTGCAGAGCACATGGCCTGCTTCAGCTCCTCAAAAGCTTTCTGACAGTTTGCTGTCCATAATACCTTCTTAGGCATTTTCTTTGAAGTGAGGTCATTAAGAGGGGCTGCAATGGAGCCATAGTTCTTTATGAACATCCTACAGTACCCAGTGAGGCCTAAAAAGGCTCTCACCTGAGTCTGAGTAGTAGGGGGAACCCAATCCATAATAGTTTGGATTTTCCCCTGAAGTGGTGCAATCTGTTCTCCACCAACCAGGTGTCCCAGATAAACCACCTTCCCCTGCCCTATCTGGCACTTTGAAGCCTTGATAGTGAGGCCTGCCTTTTGCAGGGCCTCCAAAACTTTCCATAGGTGGACCAGGTGATCATCCCAGCTGGAGCTAAAGACAGCTATATCGTCCAGATATGTTGCACTGAAAGCTTCCAGCCCTTGCAGGACTGTATTCACCAACCTCTGAAAAGTGGCAGGTGCATTTTTCAATCCAAAAGGCATTACTGTGAATTGGTAATGGCCTCCAATGGTTGAAAATGCAGTTTTTGCTTTTGCATCTTCTGATAATTTGATCTGCCAATAACCTGCAGTCAAGTCAAAAGTGCTTAGATACTTGGCAGATGCCAGTGTATCTATGAGCTCATCTGCCCTGGGTATAGGGTGAGCATCAGTTTATGGTTACCTGGTTGAGACCTCTGTTGTCAACACAAAACCGCATTTCCTTCTTTCCATCTTTGGAATGAGGTTTTGGTACAAGTACCACAGGAGAAGCCCATGGACTTTCAGAGTGCTCAACCACTCCTAGTTCTAACATTTTCTGCACCTCTTGCTTTATGCAGTCTCTGACATGGTCAGGCTGCCTATAGATCTTACTTTTGACAGGCAAGCTGTCTCCAGTATCTATAGTGTGCTCACACCAAGAAGTGGTACCTGTCACAGTAGAGAAGAGTTCAGAAAACTGACCCAGGAGATTTATGCAGTGGTCTTTCTGCTCAGTAGTAAGACAATCTGCCAGTACAACACCTTCCACTAGAGCATCTTGTTCTGTGGAAGAGAAGAGATCAGGGAGAGGGTCACTGTCTTCTTCCTGTCCCTCATCAGTTACCATGTGCAGGGTGAGATCAGCCCTGTCATAGTAGGGTTTCAGGCGATTGACATGGAGCACCCTAAGGGGACTCCTGGCAGTGCCTAAGTCAACTAAGTAGGTGACTTCACCCTTTTTCTCAACAATTATGTGGGGTCCACTCCATTTATCTTGGAGTGCTCTTGGGGCCACAGGCTCCAAGACAAACACTTTCTGCCCTGGTTGGTACTGAACCAAAACAGCCTTCTGGTCATGCCATTGCTTCTGGAGCTCTTGGCTGGCCTGAAGGTTTTTACTGGCCTTTTTCATGTAGTCAGCCATCCTTGATCTGAGGCCAAGTACATAGTCCACTATGTCTTGTTTTGGAGCTTTTAAAGGTTGTTCCCAACCCTCCTTAACAAGTGATAGAGGACCTGTCACAGGGTGTCCAAATAGGAGTTCAAAGGGGCTGAAGCCCACTCCTTTTTGGGGTACCTCCCTGTAAGCAAAAAGGAGGCATGGTAAAAGGATATCCCATCTCCTGCGGAGTTTTTCAGGGAGTCCCATAATCATGCCTTTGAGAGTTTTGTTAAATCGCTCTACCAGTCCATTTGTTTGTGGATGATAGGGTGTGGTGAACTTGTATGTAACACCACACTCCTTCCACATGGCCTTTAAGTAAGCAGACATGAAATTGCTTCCTCTGTCTGATACCACCTCTTTTGGGAAGCCCACCCTGGAAAAGTTTCCCAGGAGGGCCTTTGCCACTGCAGGAGCTGTAGTGGTCCTTAGAGGAATTGCCTCAGGATATCTGGTGGCATGGTCCACTACCACCAAGATAAACCTATTGCCTGAAGCAGTAGGAGGGTCAAGGGGGCCAACTATGTCAACCCCTACCCTTTCAAAGGGAACCCCAACCACAGGCAGTGGAATAAGGGGTGCTTTTGGAGTGCCACCTGTCTTGCCACTGGCTTGACAGGTTTCACAGGACTTACAAAATTCCTTTGTGTCCTCTGACATTCTAGGCCAATGAAACAAGGGAACAAGCCTGTCCCAAGTTTTTATTTGCCCCAAATGTCCAGCTAAGGGAATGTCGTGAGCAAGAGTTAGGAGGAACTTTCTGTACTCCTGAGGAATCACCAATCTCCTGCCAGTTCCAGGTTTGGATCCCTTGCTTCAGTGTACAAGAGGTTGTCCTCCCAGTAAACTCTGTGAGAGTCACTGACATCCCCATTTGCTTGTTTGACAGCTTGCTGTCTTAGACCTTCTAGTGTGGGACAGGTATGCTGTGCCACACTCAGCTCCTCCCTGGCAGGCCCCCCTTCACCCAAAAGCTCAGCAGTGTCTGCTTCCAGCTCCTCTGGTGTAGGTTCTGCACAGGGTGGAAATTCTTCTTCCTCAAAAGTAGAATCCACTGTAGAGGGAGGGATAGTAGGTACTGATTTACCTTTGCTACCCCTAGCTTTAGGGAGCACTTGGTCCATTCTTCCAGGATCCAAGTCACCCTGTCCTTTTTGCTTTTTGGCCTGAGCCCTGGTTAAAGCAAAAATATGCCCTGGAATGCCCAGCATTGCTGCATGGGCCTCCAACTCCACATCTGACCAAGCTGATGTCTCCAAATCATTTCCTAGTAGACAGTGTACAGGTAAATCTGAGGCTACCACAACTTTCTTTGGACCAGTAACCCCCCCCCAGTTGAGATTTACAACAGCCATGGGGTGGCTAAGTGTGTTGTTGTGAGCATCGGTTACTTGGTACTGGTGACCAAGTAGGTGTTGTTCAGGGTGGACCAGTTTCTCTATCACCATTGTGACACTGGCACCTGTGTCCCTGTAGGCCTGAACCTCAACACCATTTATTAGGGGTAGTTGCTTGTACTTATCCATGTTAAGGGGACAAGCAACCAAGGTGGCTAAATCAATAGCCCACTCAGAGACTAACACTGCCTCTGTGGTCTCCCTAATCACACCAACCCCAACTAAGCTACCAATAGTGAGCCCAGCTACTCCCTTGGATTGGCTATTAGTAGGTTTGCTCCCACCACCACTGCTATTAGTAGGGACACTAGGTGTAGCAGTAGGGGTTGTAGTGGTAGGAGGCTTGGTGCTTTTCTTTGGACAACTGTGAACTGTTGTCCAATGGCCTTTTATTTTACATAAATAGCACCATGGTTTCTTTTCTTTGTTTTGATTAGAAGAGGATTTGGGCCTACCACCCCCACCAGAGTGTTTTTGTGGGCCTGATGAAGAGTCATTTTTAGATTTGTCCCCACCCTTGTCTGAAGACTTGCCATCCTTCTTCTTGCCTTCTTTGTCACCCCCTGTATGAACTTTTCTGTTCACCATTGTTCTGACCCATTTGTCTGCCTTCTTTCCCAATTCATGGGGAGAGGTCAGATCAGAGTCTACCAGGTACTGGTGCAACAAATCAGACACACATTTATTAAGAATATGCTCTCTCAGGATTAAGTTATACAGGCTTTCATAATCAGTAACTTTACTGCCATGTAACCACCCCTCCAAGGCCTTCACTGAATGGTCAACAAAGTCTACCCAGTCTTGTGAAGAATCCTTTTTGGTCTCTCTGAACTTCATCCTGTACTGTTCAGTGGTTAAGCCATAACCATCCAGGAGTGTATTCTTAAGAACTTTGAAATTATTGGCATCACTTTCCTTTACAGAAAGGAGCCTATCCCTACCCTTTCCACTGAAAGATAGCCATAGGATAGCAGCCCACTGCCTTTGAGGGACCTCCTGTACAACACAGGCCCTCTCAAGTGCAGCAAACCACTTGTTAATGTCATCCCCCTCCTTGTAAGGGGGAACTATCTTGTGCAGATTCCTTGAATCATGCTCTCTTGCAGGATGACTATGGGCAATACTGCTGCTGCCACCATGGGTTTCAAACCCAATTTTCTGTCTTTCTCTTTCTATCTCTAAGGACTGCCTATCTAAATCCAGCTGTTGCTTCTTGAGCTTCAGCCTGGATTCCTCCAATCTCAATCTATTGAGCTCCCTTTCTAACACTCTGTCATCAGGGTGGGTGGGAGGGACATGCCTTGAAACAGAAGTATGATGAGAATGAACAGAAGGAGACCTGTACCTAACAGATGGCACCCTAAAAGCTTGGCTAACAGGAACAGCACTTCTACTATGATGAGAATGAATGCTCTTACTGTGATGTGAGACCACAATATCTGTATGATGTGACTCAACATCAGTACCAACTATGCTAGTTTGTCTGCTAATGGGCAGGCTAGGAAGTTTCCCTTCTAAATCTTTTGCTAGGTGGGCCCCATGATCAGATTGGGAACCATCAGCTAACTTTTCACCAGAAGTGCCACCTCTGGCCTTATCCTGTTCAACAAGCATGTTAACCAACAGTTCTCTTCAGGGATTCTTCCCTAGACTTAAACCTCTTTCTATGCAGAGCCTCCTTGCTCCTTTCCAGCTAAGGTGATCATAAGCAAGTTTGGACAGATCAACAGTTTGGCCTGTGCCAGACATTTTAGAAAGTGTTTAAGTGATAGAAAAAGTGAGAAAAAAGTTTTTCAGAACTTTTGGAAAGACAGAAAAAAACTTTTTAAACTTTTTAAGAACTTTTTAGAAAGTTTAGAAGTACTTTTCAGCACTTAGAAAAGAAGTGAGAAAAGAAAAGCTAAACTTTTTGGTTTAGGTGTACATACACTGAACTTGTTTTGTATATTTTTCTCTTATGAAAAGTACAGTGACAAAAGTGGTAAGTAGTTGCAAAGTACTTATCCCACCGCTGCACAACCAATGTAGGAGGCTGGACTGGCTTGTAGTGAGTACCAAGTGATACTTACACCTTGCACCAGGCCCAATTATCCCTTATTAGTGTATAGGGTGTCTAGCAGCTTAGGCTGATAGATAATGGTAGCTTAGCAGTGCAGCTTAGGCTAATCTAGGAGACGAGTGAAGCTCCTACAGTACCACTAGTGTCACTTGCACAATATCATAAGAAAACACAATACACAGATATACTAAAAATAAAGGTACTTTATTTTTATGACAATATGCCAAAGTATCTCAGTGAGTACCCTCAGTATGAGGATAGCAAATATACACAAGATATATGTACACAATACCAAAAATATGCAGTATAGTCTTAGAAAACAGTGCAAACAATGTATAGTTACAAAAGGATGCAATGGGGACATATAGGGATAGGGGCAACACAAACCATATACTCCAAAAGTGGAATGCGAACCACGAATGGACCCCAAACCTATGTGACCTTGTAGAGGGTCGCTGGGAATGTAAGAAAACAGTGAGGGTTAGAAAAATAGCCCACCCCAAGACCCTGAAAAGTGAGTGCAAAGTGCACTAAAGTTCCCCAAAGAGCACAGAAGTCGTGATAGGGGAATTCTGCAGGAAAGACACAAACCAGCAATGCAACAACGATGGATTTCCAAATGAGGGTACCTGTGGAACAAGGCGACCAAGTCCAAAAGTCACAAGCAAGTCGGAGATGGGCAGATGCCCAGGAAATGCCAGCTGTGGGTGCAAAGAAGCTGCTACTAGGCAGTAGAAGCTGAGGATTCTGCAGGAACGACAAGGGCTAGAGACTTTCCTTTTGGAGGACGGATCTCCCACGCCGTTGAGAGTCGTGCAGACGTGTTTTTCTGCAGAAAGACCGCCAACAAGCCTTGCTAGCTGCAAATCGTGCAGTTAGAGTTTTTGGATGCTGCTGTGGCCCAGGAGGGACCACGATGTCGCCAATTGCGTCAGGGGACAGAGGGGGCGCCCAGCAAGACAAGGAGCCCTCTCAAAAGCAGGCAGCACCCACAAAAGTTCCGGAACAGGCACTACAAAGAGGAGTGAAACAGTGCTCACCCGAAGTTGCACAAAGGAGTCCCACGCCGCCGGAGGACAACTAAGAAAGTTGTGCAATGCAGGTTAGAGTGCCGTGGACCCAGGCTTGGCTGTGCACAAAGGATTTCCACCGGAAGTGCACAGAGGCTGGAGTAGCTGCAAAAGACGTGGTCCCCAGCAATGCAGTCTGGCGTGGGGAGGCAAGCACTTACCTCCACCAAACTTGGACTGAAGAGTCACTGGACTGTGGGAGTCACTTGGACAGAGTTGCTGGATTCAAGGGACCTCGCTCGTCGTGCTGAGAGGAGACCCAGAGGACTGGTAATGCAGTTCTTTGGTGCCTGCGGTTGCAGGGGGAAGATTCCGTCGACCCACGGGAGATTTCTTCGTAGCTTCTAGTGCAGAGAGGAGGCAGACTACCCCCACAGCATGCACCACCAGGAAAACAGTCGAGAAGGCGGCAGGATCAGCGTTACAGAGTTGCAGTAGTCGTCTTTGCTACTTTGTTGCAGTTTTGCCGGCTTCCAGCGCGGTCAGCAGTCGACTCCTTGGCAGAAGGTGAAGAGAGAGATGCAGAGGAACTCTGATGAGCTCTTGCATTCGTTATCTAAGGAATTCCCCAAAGCAGAGACCCTAAATAGCCAGAAAAGAGGGTTTGGCTACTTAGGAGAGAGGATAGGCTAGCAACACCTGAGGGAGCCTATCAGAAGGAGTCTCTGACATCACCTGCTGGCCCTGGCCACTCAGAGCAGTCCAGTGTGCCAGCAGCACCTCTGTTTCCAAGATGGCAGAGGTCTGGAGCACACTGGAGGAGCTCTGGGCACCTCCCAGGGGAGGTGCAGGTCAGGGGAGTGGTCACTCCCCTTTCCTTTGTCCAGTTTCGCGCCAGAGCAGGGCTGAGGGGCCCCTGAACCGGTGTAGACTGGCTTATGCAAAAATGGGCACCATCTGTGCCCATGAAAGCATTTCCAGAGGCTGGGGGAGGCTACTCCTCCCCTGCCTTAACACCTTTTTCCAAAGGGAGAGGGTGTAACACCCTCTCTCTGAGGAAGTCCTTTGTTCTGCCATCCTGGGCCAAGCCTGGCTGGACCCCAGGAGGGCAGAAACCTGTCTGAGGGGTTGGCAGCAGCAGCAGCTGCAGTGAAACCCCTGAAAAGGCAGTTTGGCAGTACCAGGGTCTGTGCTACAGACCTGTGGGATCATAGGATTGTGCCAACAATGCCAGGATGGCATAGAGGGGGCAATTCCATGATCTTAGACATGTTACATGGCCATATTCGGAGTTACCATTGTGAAGCTACACATAGGTAGTGACCTATATGTAGTGCACGCGTGTAATGGTGTCCCCGCACTCACAAAGTCCGGGGAATTGGCCCTGAACAATGTGGGGGCACCTTGGCTAGTGCCAGGGTGCCCACACACTAAGTAACTTAGCACCCAGCCTTTACTAGGTAAAGGTTAGACATATAGGTGACTTATAAGTTACTAAAGTGCAGTGAAAATGGCTGTGAAATAATGTGTGCATTATTTCACTCAGGCTGCAGTGGCAGGCCTGTGTAAGATTTGTCAGAGCTCCCTATGGGTGGCAAAAGAAATGCTGCAGCCCATAGGATTCTCCTGGAACCCCAATACCCTGGGTACCTCAGTACCATATACTAGGGAATTATAAGGGTGTTCCAGTATGCCAATGTAAATTGGTGAAAATGGTCACTAGCCTGTTAGTGCCAATTTGGAAAGAAATGAGAGAGCATAACCACTGAGGTTCTGAATAGCAGAGCCTCAGTGAGACAGTTAGTCATAACACAGGTAACACATACAGGGCACACTTATGAGCACTGGGGCCCTGGCTGGCAGGGTCCCAGTGACACATACAACTAAAACAACAAATATACAGTGAAAAATGGGGGTAACATGCCAGGCAAGATGGTACTTTCCTACAGTGACATCCTGGTCCTTCCTGGGCCCAGGCAGCACCCTTTTTCTTAAACTACAACTCTTGCAACTAGCAAGGCTTGTTTGTGTTATTTTGCCAAGGAAACAACTCTGCATCCTCCAGCACACCGTGGGACATCTTCTGCATGAAGAAGAACTTCCTACCTCCTTCCATTGTTGCAAATCTTGCAGCTTCTTCCAACCAGAGGCAGCTATTTTGCACCTTCATCCGGGGTTTAGTGGGCTCCTGCTCCCCCCGGACACTTTTGCGACTCTTGGACTTGGTCCCCTTCCTTTGCAGGTCCTCAGGTCCAGGAATCCACCTTCAGTGCTTTGCAGTCTGTTTTGGTCTTTGCAAAATCCTTTATCACGACTTTAGTGTGTTTCTGGGGTAATAGTAGTACTTTACTCCTATTTTCCAGGGTCTTAGAGTGGGGTATCTTTTACACACTTAGGTGGTCATTACAACCCTGGCGGATGGTGTAAAAGCTGGGGTAATACATCGAACAGGTCGGCGGACAAAAAAAGGGAATTATGACGTGGCGGAAACCGCCAACATAGACAGCTCTTTAACACTCCGACCGCCACGGCGGTACAGACAAGCAGCGCGGCGGTCACCGCCAACAGACAGGCGGGAGACAATGTACCGCCCACAGTATCACAGCCTGCCAATCCGCCACCTTTTCTGGGGCGGATTCACCGTGGATACAAACACGGCGGAAACAGCTTTTGCAATGCAAACACTCACCTTAACACACTCCACGAGGAAGTAGGCCACCATGGAGCCCGAACTACAAATACTCCCTGCGCTTGTCTACCTGCTCTTCTACGAACATCAGCAACGTAGGCGCCGAAGACAACGATGAGTACTGCACCTACGACATAGGGGAGGGGGGAGGCAAAAGTCAGGGACACACACACGGAACACCCCCACCCCCACCCCGACCCTCGCACATTACAACACACACACCAATGCATTTCCGAACATCACAGTAACAACCCCCAGCCCCCCCAGAAGAATGCAAAAACAAAAGGAAATGAGTTCAACCAATGTAATGTATCAAAAATCAGTAAGCACATATATACATCAATATATACACATTCCAAATATATACATCACGATTAGTAGTACAGGTATGCGCATTTCAATGTCCGTGGACCACTGGGCCCAAAATGCATGGGCGAGGCCCACACTAGATACCTGTCCCGGAACGGAGAGAACACTGCAGGGGCATCAGATAGAAATACAACAGGCACCTCAGGGGGAAGGGAAGGGGGGGCACCTCAGCCGGATGACTGCACCACGCCAGATCCACAACGGGGCTCCATGCTCATTGATGTATCCTGGGGAGTGCAAAGCCACAGTCTCTCAAGTCTCTACAGTGGGTGGGTTGCCCACTGTACCATCCTGGGGAGTGCAAAGCCACAGTCTCTCAGTCTCACAAGTGGGTGGTTTGCCCACTGTACCATCCTGGGGAGTGCAAAGCCACAGTCTCTCAAGTCTCTACAGTGGGTGGGTTGCCCACTGTACCATCCTGGGGAGTGCAAAGCCACAGTTTCTCAAGTCTCACAAGTGGGTGGTTTGCCCACTGTACCATCCTGAGGAGTGCAAAGCCACAAGTCTCTCAAGTGGATGCAGGTCTCCACTGGTTCTGGAGGGGGACTGGTGCCCAGAGTGCATCAGGATCCCCGTGACGGTCCCTGTTCCGTCACTGTCCCAGCTGCACATGGGCTGACGATGCTTGATCTGGCGGTCTATTCCCTGTTCAGCGGTGCTTTGCCCTGTTCAGCGGTCTTCACCATGGCGGTCTCTGACCTGTTCAGCAGTGCTTTGCCATGGCGGGCTTTGCCCTGTTCAGCGGTGCTTTGCCCTGTTCAGCGGTCTTCACCATGGCGGTCTCTGACCTGTTCAGCGGTGCTTTGCCATGGCGGGCTTTGCCCTGTTCAGCGGTGCTTTGCCCTGTTCAGCGGTTTTCACCATGGCGGTCTCTGACCTGTTCAGCGATGCTTTGCCATGCCGGTCTTTGCCCTGTTCAGCGGTGCTTTGCCCTGTTCAGCAGTCTTCACCATGGCGGTCTCTGACCTGTTCAGCGGTGCTTTGCCATGCCGGTCTTTGCCCTGTTCAGCGGTGCTTTGCCCTGTTCAGCGGTCTTCACCATGGCGGTCTCTGACCTGTTCAGCGGTGCTTTGCTATGGCGGTCTTTGCCCTGTTCAGCGGTGCTTTGCCCTGTTCAACGGTCTTCACCATGGCGGTCTCTGACCTGTTCAGCGGTGCTTTGCCATGGCGGTCTTTGCCCTGTTCAACGGTGCTTTGCTCTGTTCAGCGGTGCTTGACTTTGCTGTCTGTGACCTGTGCATTGGTGTGTGGCATGACGGTCCCTCATTACCCAGCGGGGCTGTGGCTGCCAGGGCCCTCCAGGGCGCTGACTCTGGCGGTGGTCTCCTGACCAGTGACGATTGTGCTGCCCTCCAGGGCACTGACTCAGGCGGTGGTCTCCTGACCAGTGACGATACTGCTGCCCTCTGCACTGACTCTGGCAGTGGTCTCCTTACCAGTGACAATACTTCTGCCCTCCAGGGCACTGACTCTGGCGGTGGTCTCCGGACCAGTGACGACAATGCTGGTGGTCGCATCCCGGCCGCCGGGGAGGATGGCGCCCTTTTCCACTGTGCTGCTCTTACCAGACTTTGGAGACTTCTTCTGGCCCTTCACAGCCTTTGGAGGAGTCACAGCTGACTGGGCACTCCCCCCGGGACCCTTGTGAGCAGTTTTTCCGCCAGGAGTCTTCACCCTGTCCCGTCGGCCACTTTCCAACTTAAGGTGCTTTACAAGGGGTGGACTGGCAGTGCTTTGGCTCCGTGTCACACTGGCTGCCCTGGTGGCCGGTGCACTCCACAGACCTTTAACACGCACCACAGGTACTGGACTTTTATTGGCTGAGGTGCTAGTACGGGACCTATGAATTGGAGGGGTGGGGGTGGTGGCAAAGAGGTCAACGTTGCTGAGGAAGAGTTTCTGACGAAGACTGGGATGGGTAGCTGGAGGGGGTCTGGGAGTGGAGGAAGAGGAGGTGGTTGTAGGAGGTGTCACTTTAGGTGATTTGGGTGCAGGTGCAGGTACTGGAGGCTGTCGTGAGGTGGATGGATGTTGGGTGTGTGGGTGCCCGCGTTTGTGTATTTTGGAAGGGGGCGTCACAGACACACTGGGAGTGGACACAGGGGACGTGTAAATGGTAGTGGGGGTGGTGAGTGCAGGTGAGCGGGGTGTGGTGCTGGGTGTTCTGGTGCGAGTCCTAGTGTGTGTAGATGTAGTGCATGCAGGTGAGAGTGTAGACGACACTGGGAGGGAGGAGGGAGACGACGAGGAGGGGGACACAGTGGAGGCAGTGGATGTTGCTGTGTCTGTATGTGGGTGATGCTTGTTTGAGTACCTGTGGGTTGTGTGGTGCTTATGTTTGCCTGAGCTACTTTTGTTTGTTGAGGTGTATGCATGCTTGTATGATGGTGTGCTTGGGATAGGCTGGGGTACAGGGGACTGGGTCTGGGTGGAGGAAGTTGGAGGGGGGAGGCTAGACACAGGGACAATGGCTGCCATCAGTGCTGAGGCCAGAGATTGCAGGGTTCGATGAAGGGCAGCCTGCCCAAAATGAATGCCCTCTAGGAATGCATTACCGTGTTGCAACTCAGTTTCTACACCCTGGATGGCATTCACAATGGTAGACTGCCCAACAGTGAGTGACCTGAGGAGGTCAATGGCCTCCTCACTGAGGGCAGCAGGGGTGACTGGGACAGGGGCTGAGGTGCCTGGGGCGAAGGTGATGCCCACCCTCCTGGGTGAGCGGGCACGAGGCGAAGGCTGAGGGGCTGCTGGGAGGGCAGTGCTGGTAGGGGAGGTGGCGGCTGTACCTGTAGAAGTGGGGGGCACAGATGGTGCCGCCACCACAAGGGAGCTCCCATCGGCGGATGAGTCCGTGTCGCTGTTTGGTGATCCGATGACCGACGTGAAGCTCCCCTCGCCCTCCGTCCCACTGGTATATTCAGAGTCCGTGGTGTGGCCCTCCATGGCCATGTGGGATGCAGCTCCCTCGTGCGCCGCTGCCACTGCATCTCCGCCTGATGATGCTGATGCACACAAGAACAGGAAGGCCACAAAAGGGGGGGGACGACAGAAGAAAGACAGGTTGAGTGCATGGCTTACCGCTACCGTTGGCAGACAATACAGACACAGCAGCCCCCTGCACTATGCCGTGCTCTTGGCCTCTACAGATGCAATTCCTGGGATCTGGCCTACATGGCTATGGTGGTCATCTGCACGCATAGATGACACAGGGGCATGTATACCTGTACTTGGCACTCTACAGAGGTGGGGTGGAGTGCCACATGGCCTGCATTCCGGAGTGGCCTAGCCTACGTAAGTCGCCTTGGCCTAGGGAAACCCACATCCCTCCTCCCCCACCCAGACCCCTCCACTGCACGCAAAGTCTGCAGAATGAGAGTGTACTCACCCCCTTGTGTCTGCTGTGATGCCCTCAAGCGCCCATCCAACTCCGGGTAGGCCACTGCCAGGATCCGGAACATCAGGGGGGTCATGGTGCGACGGGCACCCCTCCCACGTTGGGAGGCCATCCCCAGCTGAGCCTCCGCCGTCTTCTTGCTCCAGCGGCGAATGTCCTCCCATCTTTTCCGGCAGTGGGTGCCCCGTCTCTGGTGGACCCCCAGGGTCCGGACATCCTTGGCGATGGCACGCCAAATGTCCTTCTTCTGGTGGGCGCTGACCTACATGACATGTGCAGGGGAAGAAGAGAAGTCATTACCAACAGCACCGTCGAAGTGAGTGGCCCACATCCCTGCCCTTGCCATGTGGCACATGCATTCACAGTCCTTCATGTTCCCTGAACTTCGCCCCCTTCCTAATGACATCCAGCCCTCTCCACCCAGCATAGCCCATACAACGTGCTCCCTGTGTACTTACCTGTTGGTCTGGAGGACCGTAGAGTAGCGTGTACTGGGGGAGGACCCTTTCCACGAGCTTCTCCAACTCCTGAGCAGTGAAGGCAGGGGCCCTTTCCCCAGACGCACGAGCCATTGTCTCTTCCAGACCGAGGTCACAGCAGCACTTGCAGTGTAGGGCTTCTCCTGTCGAAGATCAGGTATCGAGTGATTGAACAGATGACAATGGCGGCCATTCCCGCGGCGGTGACGTCTCCGGCAGTGCATATCATCACCGCCGGCGCACTTGATCATTGGCTCCTGGGACCCATAGGGTCCAATGTTAACCAATGCAGCATTGCGCCTCGGTCTTCGACCGCCTACCGCAACGGTGTACAACGCCAGCGCAGTTACCTCACATCCCATTGTCCCAGTTTAGAGGTCAGGCAGCCGCCATTTCAGGGACCCACATGGCTTAATTTACTACTGCGTCACACATACCAAGGCCTACAACACACATACAGGAAGAGTTATGTATTTGGTGTCGTGTTCTGTGTAGCTGTGGGTACATACCTGGGAATTTGTTGACTCTGTAGTCGCTGTTGTCCTTCTTAGGCACTGTCAGCTGGGACATTTGAGGAGATGGAGGAATCCTCCGGTGTACCGACCGCTGGTGGACCTGTTAACAATGGAGGAGCGACATTCAATCTTCACCTACAGGTTTGACCGTGCCACAATCCAGGAACTGTGTACCCAGTTGGAGCCAGACCTGATCTCACCAATCCGCCATCCCACAGGAATACCCCCTGAAGTGCAGGTGCTATCAGTGCTCCATTTCCTTGCAAGTGGATCGTCAGGGATGTCCCAGCCTATGTTTTCCAACGTGTTGTCCAGAGTGTTGTCTGCCCTGCTTAAACACGTAAGGAGCTACATCCTTTTCCCTCAGGTGGAGGATTTGGCTACAGTGAAAGGGGACTTCTATGCCCTTGGACATATCCCCAACATCATCGGTGCTATTGATGGCACCCATGTAGCTCTGGTTCCCCCCCACAGGAGTGAACAGGTGTACAGGAACCGGAAGAGTTATCATTCCATGAATGTACAGATGGTGTGTTTGGCAGACCAGTACATCTCCCAGGTAAATGCTATGTTCCCTGGCTCTGTGCATGACGCCTACATCCTGCGGAATAGCAGCATCCCTTATGTGATGGGTCAACTCCAGAGGCACCGGGTGTGGCTATTAGGGGACTCTGGTTACCCCAACCTGTCCTGGCTATTGACCCCAGTGAGGAATCCCAGGACCAGGGCAGAGGAACGCTACAACGAGGCCCATGGGCGGACTAGGAGGGTGATCGAACGCACCTTCAGCCTCCTGAAGGCCAGGTTCAGGTGCCTCCATATGACAGGTGGTTCCCTATTCTACTCACCAAGGAAGGTGTGCCAGATCATCATTGCCTGCTCAATGCTTCACAATCTTGCTTTGCGACGCCAGGTGCCTTTTCTGCAGGAGGATGGTCCAGATGACGGTGTTGTGGCAGCTGTGGAGCCTGTGGAGCCTGTGGACAGTGATGAGGAGGAAGCTGAGGAAGAAGACATAGACAACAGGGAATCAGTCATACAGCAAGATTTCCAGTGACACACAGGTGAGAACACTTTTTTTGACTATTACATTCACTTTCACACTTCTACCTCTATCCTGTCAGTCAATTGGTAGCAGTATTTGGTAACTAAGTTGTACCTTTCCATTATGGTTTCACAGGTGTGGTTACCAACGTGTGTCATCTGCTTGCATCCTTCATGGACTTGTGATGTGTGACATAGGTATGTTGGCATTACAATAGAAAACGCTTTTTGAAACTGTCATCGCTAATACAAATTTTATAAATCACAGACTGACTCCAGATTGTTTTGTGGTTCAAGGGTGTTTCTTGAAGTGCTAATTATTGGAGGGGGTGGTAAAATGGTGATGGTGGAGGAATGTCCATGGCAGAGTCCAGTCTATTAGTCACACAGGTGCACTGCCCATATGGGGATAGGAAGTGGCGCTGGGGCAGTTAGAATATGGACAGGGTTACTAAGTGGGACAGTGGGAGGACAATCAGGGTGGTCTCATTTCCTGCCGGGGGTCTTGCCATCTTGCTCTGTCCTGTTCCTGGATCTCAGGGACCGCTTGCGGGGTGGTTCTCCGTCTGCAGGGGGTGGGGTGCTGGTGTGGTGGTCCTGTGGCGGGGCGTCCTGTCCACTAGCGCCGGAGGAGGTGGTGGGCAGTTCATCGTCCATGCTATTGTCAGGGGCCCCTTGGAGTGCCACGGTGTCCCTCATGGTCTTTTGTATGTCCTTCAGCACCCCTATGATGGTGCCCAGGGCGGAGCTGATGGTTCTGAGCTCCTCCCTGAACCCCAAATACTGTTCCTCCTGCATGCGCTGGATCTCCTGAAACTTGGCCAGGACCGTCGCCATCGTCTCCTGGGAGTGGTGGTATGCTCCCATGATGGAGGAGAGGGCCTCGTGGAGAGTATAGTGAAGTAGATATAGGATCCCCTGTACTACTCTTAAATCATGGTCAACATGTTTCTCGCTTAATAGTCATAATGATCTGGTGCGATTCGTCAGGACCAATGCACCCACCTAATCCTTAGAAAAGTAACCCATATTCAGGGAAATTATATTTAGCAGGAACCTCAAATATTGAATAGAAAAAACATGATTGGTAAACAGGTAGCGAACACTTAATTATGTGCAGGGTGTCAACAAATCAGGGCCGCATACTCGTTTAATCTCCCTTCGTTGATGTGCAAAAACAACAGTGAAAGAGAAAACTTTTAAAATGTATACACAAAGAGGCAACTTTGCCACCCTCCTCATATTAGTGGATGGGCCCGATCGGGGAAAGCACCAAGGTGGCGTGGTCCAATGTTGTCTAAGTATATAGATGCAGAACAAAGAACTGTTAGGCTAAGAACATGCATTATGTCGATTATCGGTTGAGCCAAGAGCGTCCCTCTGAAAAAAATTAATCTGTTATGCATCTAAATGATACATCCCAAACTCTATCTTAAAAACCAATATCTAAACAAAACAGTTTTGTTGGTATCAATCAAGTATAGTTTCTACTGATAAAGACTGCCACGGAGATCACCCTTATTGGCAGAAAACTATGGGGGTCATTCTGACTCCCGGGGGCGGCAGAAAGCGCACGCCCGGCGGGAGCCGCCGAATGACCGCACCGCGGTCAAATGACCGCGGCGGCCATTCTGGCTTTCCCGCTGGGCCGGCGGGCGACCGCCAGAAGGCCGCCCGCCGGCCCAGCGGGAAAGCGCCTTCAACGAGGATGCCGGCTCCGAATGGAGCCGGCGGAGTTGAAGGCGTGTGACGGGTGCAGTTGCACCCGTTGCGATTTTCAGTGTCTGCTAAGCAGACACTGAAAATCTTTGTGGGGCCCTGTTAGGGGGCCCCTGCAGTGCCCATACCAGAGGCATGGGCACTGCAGGGGCCCCCAGGGGCCCCACGACACCCGTTACCGCCAGCCTCTTCCTGGTGGTGTAAACCGCCAGGAACAGGCTGGCGGTAAGGGGGTCGGAATCCCCATGGCGGCGCTGCTTGGAGGATTCATTTGGCCAGGGGAAAACCGGCGGGAAACCGCCGGTTTCCCTTTTCTGACTGCGGCGTTCCCGCCTCGGTCAGAATTGGCCAGGAAGCACCGCCAGCCTGTTGGCGGTGCTTCCACGGTCCCCGGCCCTGGCGGTCCATGACCGCCAGGGTCGGAATGACCCCCTATGTCTTTCACGGAGAACGAACAGGGAAGTCAAAAAAGTACTTGGTCTGAATATGTAAATCTAAATAGAGATGGTCTAGACACTCCCACGGGGAAGTACCCTTCTGTCATATCATGTGGTGCAATGTGTAAATAGTGCACCCAAATTAAATAGAAAAAGTAGTAGAACAAATATATGAGCCAAGATTATGCAGGAGAAACACAGACATGTAAATATTACAAGTCCAGAAATACCTTCAGCACGATGAAAGGCACGTGTGTGAACATCAGCAGGACCTAATGCCGAGGTCTGTAGGGAATGGTAAGCTCCATCACTCATTTGGATTTAAATCACAGTGCATGCAGGAAGCGCGTCTAAATGGAGTAACCGGGACCGTTCTTCGCGGTCCCAGAAGTGAGCGTCGCTCTTAAATTCTTGCTGGCTCGAATAAATACAACCGGCAGAGTAAACCGGGAAGCCGGTACAGCAAAAGGGAATTAGCCCCGAAAACATTGAGAGGGGTCTGGGGCAGGATATACAGCGTTAGACGCAAGACGGGATCACCACACTTACTTGTACTTAGCCACGATTAGCGGTCCCATCTACTTCGGCTTGAAGCTCCCGGAACAATGGGGCTCGGATGGAAGGTGGAGCTTTTTAAAAGAGGGGAAATACATGAAAAGCGAAAATGGACTAACGTGTCTCTGCTTCCTAAGAGGTAGTAGACACTAAAAAAGTACAACAAGAGGGGAGGCCATATTTGTAGAGGCAGAAAAACCTCCAGACTACAGAAGGTTCCCTAAGGGATACAAATCAATGCAGAAAATACACTATTATTAAACCACAGTCCTGAGAATTGTGTCATTATGTCGGTAATTAATAAAGTATCATGGGGACCAGAACAGAAATCAAAAAATTAAAAAATTACCATAATCAGGAAAATCTAGTTCTAGTAATGTCACAATCAGATGTGGGATAGTTTGAGTGGACCAAAGAACAGGAAGGGGGATACTCCTACCTATGAATGAAATTGTTCCAAGGAATATCGTCGTTAAGCCCAACCTGGTGTGTCTTCAATCTAAAAACGCAACGCTGTTCCTTCTCAAATACCATGGTAATGCTATCCCTGTTGTCCTTAACTGTTTCCAGAAGGGCCCATCTCAGGTCATTGGGAGTGTGATTCTTTTCAATGTAATGGTTTGTCATTTTCGTCGCAGACCTATGACACCTGATAGTGCTACGGTGTTCATTCATGCGTGTTTTGACCATTCTGGTAGTCATGCCTATATATCGCAAGTTACAAGGACACGTAATCATATGAATACAATTCTTAGTGCGGCAGTTAGTATGTTTTATTAACTGCCATTTCCTTGGCTCACCCAAATCCAATTCCTGAGTGCTGGTAGTGAACGGGCAAACATTACATCCACCACAAGGGTGGTGCCCTCTAACACCCAGCCAATTCTCAGTAACGGAAGCAGCAGAATGGCCACGAGATGTCGGTCTGGTGTGTACCACTAGATCCTTGATTTTCTGGGTTCATTTGAAGGCAAAAAGGGGGCGCTCTAAAGATTCCCCAGCGCTATTGAGGATAGGCCAATGTCTCTGAATGATCTTCTTAATACGGTTACTTAAAGGGGTAAAAGTGGTCACTCAAGTCAGCCTAGACTGTTGGTCATGTGTCGTATTGGATAACAAGGTCTCTCTGGGAATGTTGCTAGCTCGTTTCATGGCCCCTTTGATGATGGACTTGGGGTAGTCTCGTTCCACCAGGTTACCACATAAAACATCTGCTTGTGCATGGAAGTCAGCTAACTCTGAGCAGTTTCGTCTAATCCGCAGAAATTTGCCAAAAGGAAGATTACTTCTCAAGGCCTTAGGGTGGTGGCTATTGTATAGAAGGAGGCTGTTCCTATCAGTAGGTTTGTGAAACACAGAGGAGTGTAAAACTCCGCCCAGTAATGTGATACGTAAATCAAGGAAGGACACTTCTTTATTAGAACAGTTAGCGCTAAAACGCAGATGGATATTTTTAATCATGACAGAGGTCGGTTATCACAATAAATTATGTTTTACCTCTAGTCATTTTTAACAGCACTCCTTTTTTTCATACCAACCCTATATCTCTATACTTTTTGACCGGCTGGTTACCATTATAAAAGATCTCCGGCAAAGTGCCCCCTTGTGGGGCCCGTCAGGCATTGCAGTGCCGGCCTGACGAGGAGCACAGCCTATGATGAAGCATGTCACCAGTTGGTGAGTGAGGGCTCTTGCTTCTAATATTTAAACACCCAGGAACCTGCGAATCATAGGCTCATACACATGTAGTGGAACTGTGTATATACATTTTTGTGTTACCTGATTGAAGAAGAATGCCAGAGTTGTGATAGGTTGATGATTGAAGGATAATGTCATAGTTGTAATAGTGTGATGCTGCGATGATTCAAGAATGATGCCAGAGTTGTAATAGCGTGATGGTGTTATGATTTAAGAATGATGCAGAGTTGTAATAGGGTGGTGGTGTGATGATTAAGGAATTATGTCAGAGTTGTAATAGTGCAATGGTGTGATGATTCAAGAATGATGCCAGAGTTGTAATGGTGCAATGGTGTGATGATTCAAGAATGGTGCCAGAGTTGTAATAGCGTGATGGTGTGATGATTCAAGAATGATGCCAGAGTTGTAATGGTGTGATGATTCAAGAATGATGCCAGAGTTGTAATGGTGCAATGGTGTGATGATTCAAGAATGATGCCAGAGTTGTAAGAGTGTGATGATTTAAAAAATATAGGAGAGGCGGCAACTGTAGAAGTAAGTTTTTCTTAGAATAAAAATGCCTAAAATTAGCTTGGTTTCGCTAGCATAACTAGCTTGTCACACTGCACAAAAAGTGCATGTTTAGTTTTTTGTGCATGAGCTACAATTGCGTATGTTTTTTTTTTTTTTTCTTTCATAAAATGATCGAAATTCATCTGCAAGCCGTAGTCTCTGACCTTTGTGTGAAAATGTAACTTATCGTTGACTTCCTTGAGAAGGAGTGTATTTCTGTTGCAACATTGCAAGGCTGTGAGCTAAGCCTCTGTCGTTGTGAATGTGCAGAAGCAGAGCCCTAGTTCTAGTTAGGAGATCCATCGTTGTGAGATGGAAGGACACCCATCTTCCAGGCATAACACACTGGACTGCAGCAAAGCAGAGTCAGTGACCCTGCGGAGGGAGGGGTTAGAGGGTTCCACAAGGTCCCCATTGCGTGGGACACGCTCCTACACGAAATGCAGATCCTCTCCGAGGGAAACTAGACTTCTATTTCCTCCTCAGATGAGCTTGTCCTTCCTGCCCCCTCTCTCCCCAACTGTTACCCCTCTGTCGCTGGGAGGAGTCGACTGTCACTTACAGCACCCATTACCCAATGGTCATACCCTCCACGTGTCAGGGATGCGAGCCCCACCTCATTGCCCTGTGTGCCCTGCGGCTGTACATCTACTCTCCCCTAATAATACTATATACTTATGGACGATCTGACCTGCTAGTTGTGATGGTTTTGAACATTGTTAGTTGATTGTGATACTATGAACCAATATCTCTTGCTAAACCAAGCTGTAGAATGTAATGTGGCGAAACCCTTTGTGATAATACGCATAGATACTGGAAATGTATGTATAGTCAAATGATGTCCAGTCTTTGTACTGCATAAACTGATGTAAAAATAAAAAAACTTGGTTCAAAATAACAGAATGAATGTGTAGAAGCAGTTTGTTGTTTCTCTTGTGTTTTTGCATTATTAAAACTTATGGCTTCTTCTGTGTAACAAGTTATTTATTAAACAACCAATGAGTATAATGCACAAGTACATCTAATTCTGAAATTAATTATGTGATCGGTGCAGTGCAAGTAACATTTTTGGTGCTGCCTCTGTATGTAAAATCAACCTATGAATCTGTGTGTTTTCTTAGTGCAGAGCATTGTAAAAGACGTGCTTTTTAGGAAAGAGACAGCCTTTACTGACTTTCCTGTGAGACTTTAAATTTCATCTTTTTCTGCATGTTGCTTGGAGAGGGCGCGATGCTTGTGGTCCTTTCTGTATTTAGGCTTATTTACTATTTACTGCTAGTAATATGACTGACTGCCAGGTGTACTGCTCTCGTTTAAGTTCTTAAAGGCACATTGCATCATTTAAATGTTTAGGATTTTGATTTTATGCTAATCCTCTTGGCTATAATGACTTGCTTTCTGTAATGACACTGTTATTTGAATCCATGTCCAAATACTGAGAGCTGGAAAAGCCTTGTTGTGCAGGTTTTCTCAGTGCTTTGACTGAAAGTTAAAGTTCAGGATTCTCCCTTCCCTGCCAATCGAGCCTCCACAATTAACGAAGAGTGTAGCGTCGACAAAAGCACGTCCGGCGTGGGGTCAGCTGGAGACAGACAGGGTTTTGACTTCTCTAGAGTACTTCTCTCACAGTCATCACGTCTCTGTAAGTACTTGAACCTCCACAAACCGGCCTTTCATCCTTCAAAGGTTACCCTTAAGGCTTGAGCAGATGAAAGGCTGAGATGTCACCGATGACTGGGGAGGGAACTATGTGTTGACTTGTAGGAAAATATTTTCCCTGTGGAAGGAAAGTACTAGAAGGTGCCCCCCTTGTATTGTTGGTTTGCCCCCAAATACTGTGGAACATGAAAGTGCCTTGCAGAGAGGTGGGGAGAAAGCGCTGTCATAGCTCATCGATAACAGATTACTGTGTGCGTGATAATGTCGTGGGTTAATTATGATAATTAGAGGTGTTGAAGGTTGTACTCCTGGGTTGGCAGGTGAACCATGGATATGTAAATATATACATGTAGGAGCTGTTTACATTGAAGTCAGGAGCGCTGGAAAGCTGGATATGGCCCTGTGGTTGGTGAAAGGGCACAGTGTGGTGGTTTGACACAACAGCACAATACTACCGACAAAGGACCGCACCATCCCACCCAGAGCCTGACGGCGGAGTACATGAAGACAGGAGGCGGTCACTTCTCTCTGATCTTTATTGCATTTGTTTAAACTATCATTGTTATAAGCTTCTGCAGAAATCTAGTGATTGGTAGAAACCACACACCATACACAGTCATTTGACTGTGGAGCATAAGATAATACAGGCATCTTCCTGACCAGGGTTCTACTACTGGAGGCAGCCATCCGTGGTCGCATTGTGTGCTTTCATGGCATGGGGGGGGGGGGCTAGGCATCTTCTCAGTTACAGTTCTATGCACTGCTTGCAACCTACTACAGCAAGCATTATCAGCTTTCAGCCAGGCAGGATCGAGCAGCAAGGAATGAGCTCCTTCACAGTGTAGCATGGGATATCATATCCCTCTTCACGGCTCAGTTTTTACGCACCGTTGGCAGCCATCCGCGGAACGTACTATGTTCTCACAGTTAGAAAGGATCCAAGGGCATGGTGTGTGGACACAGAGAAGCATCAGGTTGCACTCACAGGTACAGCGCCAGCCCAAGCGGCCAGAGACTCCAGAGATGCTCTCCCCTAGAGGAATCAGGCCGTTCTGAAATTTGCCACATCCTCGGTACCCCTCCCTTTTGCAGGGGCAGCTGACATACTCCTTGCAGCACTGCTCATTCGCTTTTTGGCACCTGAATGCCTCAAGAGCGCAGCTCTCCTCTGAGCACTCTTGTGAGCTGACCTGAGGGACCAGGACGGTGGCCAACCAGAGGCAGAGCCAGGGCACCACCAGCGCTTGAACCAGTTTCTGAAAAAAGAAGACGAGGCATCGTTAGCAGAGATGGGCTGTGAATGATAAACCACATCTATTGTCACTAAGCGCAGTGCCCATATATGAGGAATATGAATTATCTACAGGGTAACCATGAGGCTGCCACAAACAATATGCATGTAATAAATTTCACAGTCACATATAGTATGACTTCATCATAACATTTCTTAGTGAATCATTGTGTATGTCTGGTGTGTAAGCATGTTAGAACCCATCAGGAACAAACTCCAAAAGGGGGAACCTACCTGAAGGAAACCTCCTACCATGCCAAACCTCAAACACTGCCAAAACATCTCCACGCAACATAACCCAATTATCTTGGAATCAAGAAACGTTACCTTCAAGATCATCAAGTAACAAAACACCTAGGAGCAAAATGTTGATTTCGGAATTACTTTCTAGGACATCCTCAAGCCGGGGTAAGGGTTAGGCAGGATAATTCACTGCTCTGTGAACAAAGCTGCCTTATGATGTGGTGGATTAGTGTTCAGGGCGGTAGGGATCCACAGACGGGCCCTGCTTTCATTTGCTAAATTCACTCCCCAATCTCTTCAGACCGTTCAGCTGTGGTTGAAGAATATAAGGTTCATCTAAGTTTCTTTTCAAATGATGCGGTCTCCGGCTTGTGTATCACGCCTCTTGGCTGGTGTCACAGCTTGCTTTCAAGATGATGACAGAATCCAACAAGGCCATTGAGTGGTGGATACAGAGGTTTGGGGGTGCAGATGCCATGAGGTTTGGAGTGCAGGGGTGATCAGAAGACATTTAGGATCAGAGGTCATTGAGGACTTACTGATGTTAAGGTTTAGAGAATATTAGAAATTGGGTCTTTAGTTGGCACAGGTATACACCCTGTCCAAGTAGGGGCCACAAACCTAGTCAGGGTAAGTCAGTTACACACCATAAATTAACCTGTGCTCACCCTCTGGTAGCTTGTCCCAGGCAGTCAGGCTTAACTTAGGAGGCAATGTCTAAAGTATTTGTGCAACACCTTAAACAGGAAGACAGTTGAAACACCACAAAAGAACTCCACACCAAGTTAGAAAATTAGATTTATGGCCCGATTCACAAAGGCAAACTTAGACCTGAAGTCTTAGTTTAGACCTAAAGTCTAACTTAGACCAAAAGTCTAACTTTACTAGTACACAGACCAAACGTCTAAGGGTCAGATGGATCAAACACTTTTGCTTTGGGCCTATTGCAATCGCAAAAACACATTTTGGTATGTATCAAGTCCAATTTGTGATTCCGAATCGCAAATTGGATTTGCGACTACATACAATACAGTATTAGGAAGGGGCGTGCCATGGGCATCCCATCCTAATACCGAATCACAGAGGTATGTATGATTGGTTTGTGACCATGAATCCGATCGCAAAACAATCGCAGTTACCACCAATTTCAAATTGGTGGTAACCCATTCGCAATGGGGAAGGGGTCCCCAAGGGACCCCTTCCCCTCTGTGAATGCATGCGAAAACATTTTTTAGGAGCAGGCAGTGGTCTCACCACTGCCTACTCTTAAAAAATGTAAAGAAAACCTTTAAATTTTCTTTTTTAAACGCATCCCGTTTTCCTTTATGGAAAATGGGCTGCATAAAAAAAAAAAAAAAAGATTGCTTTATTTAAAATCAGTCACAGACTGTGATTGTAGCCATTTGCAATGGGTCACTGTTAGACCTGACAGCCTTAGGGTGGTCACCCCTAACTTTTTGCCTGCCTCCCTCCACTTTGTGGGCACTGTTTTTGCTGGTTTTTAGACTCTGCGCACTTTACCACTGCTAACCAGTGCTAAAGTGCATATGCTCTCTCCCTTAAAACATGGTAACCTTGAATCATACCTGATTGGACTATTAATTTACTTATAAGTCCCTAGTAAGGTGCACTTTATGTGCATAGGGCTAGTAAATTAGATACTACTAGTGGGCCAGCAGCACTGGTTGTGCCACCCACTTAAGTAGCCCCTTTTCCTTGTCTCAGGCCTGCCATTGCAAGGCCTGTGAGTGCAGTTTCACTGCCACCTCGACTTGGCATTTAAAAGTACTTGCCAAGCCTAGAACTCCCCTTTTTCTACATATAAGTCACCCTTAATGTGTGCCCTAGGTAACCCCAAGAGCAGGGTGCTGTGTGGGTAAAAAGGCAGGACATGTACCTGTGTAGTTTTATGTCCTGGTAGTGTAAAACTCCTAAATTCGTTTTTACACTACTGTGAGGCCTGCTCCCTTCATAGGCTAACATTGGGGCTGCCCTCATACACTGTTGAAGTGGCAGCTGCTGATCTGAAAGGAGCAGGAAGGTCATATTTAGTATGGGCAGAATGGTAATACAAAACCCTGCTGACTGGTGAAGCCGGATTTAATATTACTATTCTAGAAATGCCACATTTAGAAAGTGAGCATTTCTCTGCACTTAAATCCTTCTGTGCCTTACAATCCACGTCTGGCTGGGCTTGGTTGACAGCTTCTTGTGCATTCACTCAGACACACCCCAAACACAGGGTACTCAGCCTCACTTGCATACATCTGCATTTTGAATGGGTCTTCCTGGGCTGGGAGGGTGGAGGGCCTGCTCTCACACAAAGGACTGCCACACCCCCTACTGGGACCGTGGCAGACAGGATTGAATTGAAAGGGGACCTGGTGCACTTCTTAGCCACTCTTTGAAGTCTCCCCCACTTCAAAGGCACATTTGGGTATAAAACAGGGCCTCTGCCCTACCTCATCAGACACTTGCTGGAGAAGAAACCTGAACCAGAAACTACATCCTGCCAAGAAGAATTGCCTAGCTGCTCAAAGGACTCACCTGTCTGCTTTCTACAAAGGACTGCTGCCTTGCTGTTGCCCTGCTGCCTTGCTGAACTCTTGTCTGGCTGTGAAAGTGCTCTCCAAGGGCTTGGATAGAGCTTGCCTTCTGTTCCTTGAAGTCTCAGGACCAAAAAGACTTCTCTCTTTTACTTGGACGCTCCGTGCGCCGAAAATTTCGACGCACAGCTTGCTCCGCGGCGAGAAAAACGCCGCACACCGACGCTGATCGACGCGACGCTCTTGGGACGGTCGAAAATCCGACGCACGGCTTCGCAAGGACACCGCCGCCCGACCTCTAGAGGAGAAATCGACGTGACGCCTGCCGTGAGATCGTAATTTCAACGCGCAGCCCCGCAGATCGACGTCTAGAGGAGAAATCGACGCGACGCCTGCCGTGAGACCGTAATTTCGATGCGCAGCCCCGCAGACCGACGCGCAGCCGGAGAACAAGCAGGAAAATCCACGCACAGACCCGGGACATCTGGTAATCCCCGCGATCCACACAAAGAGACTGTCCACGCGCCGGAAAACGACGCACGACTTCCCCGCGTGGAAAATAACGACGCAAGTCCGTGTGTGCTGAGGAGAAATCAACGCACACACCCTTTTTCCACGCACCTCTTCTTTTGTGGCCCTCTGAGGAGATTTTTCCACGCTAAACCAGGTACTTGTGCTTGAAAGAGACTTTGTTTATATTCTAAAGACTTAAGACACTTTATATCACTTTTCAGTGATATCTCTACAATTTCTCATTACAACTTTGTTCGTTTTGACCTACAATTATCCTGATAAATATTATATATTTTTCTAAACACTGTGTGGTGTATTTTTGTGGTGCTATATGGTGGTATTGTATGATTTATTGCACAAATACTTTACACATTGCCTTCTAAGTTAAGCCTGACTGCTCGTGCCAAGCTACCAGAGGGTGGGCACAGGATAATCTTGGATTGTGTGTGACTTACCCTGACTAGAGTGAGGGCTTTTGCTTGGACAGGGGGTAACCTGACTGCCAACCAAAAACCCAATTTCTAACATTGGTGATCAGCGGTGAGGATAGGACTTGTATTTGTGCAGTGACATACAGTAGCTAAGTATTTCACTACCTACCCACAGTTGAAGGTCAACTTGGTTTTTATCTCTTTTTGCAAATCTGTTTTTTTCCTGACAATTTTCAAAAACTAAATCCTCACTCAACATGTCTCTGACTGGGTCTCAGACAGGGGACTTTGACCTAGTCCAGTTGGATACATATACGGTCAAACAACTAAGAGGATTCTGCAGGGCATTGAGGGTACCCACCCAAGGGGCCTCCAGAAAGGAGGACTTTCAAGTGGCGCTGAGGGCCTGGGCAGAAGCCCATTTAGGGGATGATGAGGAAGAGGAGCCAGAAAATGGCCCCTCAGAGGAATTTTCACTATCTCATCAATATTAAATTAATGAGGTAGGTCCATTTGCGAGCCCTTGCGAATCGCTATATGAAACTCCTGGAGTTTCATACATTCCAATAGCGATTACCTAATTGCGATTCACAAAAAATCGCAATTTGGTAATCGCTATTGGAAAGAATGATACATCAGGCCCTGAGTTTGCTATTAGTAAAGTTAGACTTTAGGTCTAAACTTAGACTTCAAGTCTAATTTGGACTTTTGGTATAAGTTTACTTTTTGTGAATCAGGCCCTACATTTTTATGAGTTATACAAGACCAAACGACAAAAGTCCAGTAGAAGTTAGTATATGAATTTTTGAAGATCAAAGGAAACTGTGGTGCTTAGAAATCATAAAGAACCAACCACAGCTTTCTGATCACGCTAGACTAGGGTAAATCCAAAGTTCACGCTGACCATGGTGCAGTACGGGCCGGCAACAGAGACCAACACTGCCCCACTGCCCCACTGAAAAAGTACCTTGTGGAGGGCTCGAGGCAATGTTGAACATCTAATGCGAAGAGCAGAGGAGACGATGTGAAGGCGATGCACCAGTTCTAAGTTGTGCAGCCAGGGATGCGTTGTCATCGAGTTATGCAGTTGCCGATGTGATGTCCTCGAGCAGTGGTGCGGCGTTTAACCCGTTTTACGATAAAAGAACTACATTGACGTTGAGCAGCCCAACCAGAGATGGGTTGATGCCGAACCTCTCAAGTGTAAGCGGTGCAGCGTTGTCGAGCCACACAGTTGATGATGTGACGTGTCCTGCGGCAGCAATGCGTTGCATTGAAGGAGATGTGTTGGTTCCAACTGACACAATGATGGAAATGTGTGGGTTTTGTAGAACACAGCCAGCAAACCCAGCTCAAAGACCCAGGACTGGCTTGGCACCACATGGCAGTGCAGGACTCACAGTTGGCAGAGTTCAGAGGCTGTAGCAGGGTTGTTGGAAGTCTTTGATGTCCCTGGGACTTCAATACAGGAGGCAAGCAAGCAAGTCCTTGGAGTCACTTTGGTTCTGGGGTTGTAGAGATGTAGGTCCAGTCCTTTTCATTCCAAGGCAAGGAGGGCAGCGGGCAGCAGGGCAGGCAATCAAAGCAAGAGTCCAGCAAATTTAAGGAGATTCCAGCAGAGTGGCAGTTCTTTCAGCAGCACAGCAATCCTTCATCTTGGCAGAATGTCCTCAGGTCTAAAAGTGTACTGATTTGGTGGTTTCTGAGGTCCAGTAATTATACCCAGTTCTGCCTTTGACGTGGGGGCATTTCAAAGAGAGGCCTTTAAAGTGCACAAGGTCCCTCTCCTTCCTGCCCTGGATCCAGACTCACTACAGGGTGGTATGCAGCCCTTTATGTGGGGTCAGGCACAGGCTATTCCGATGTAAGTGTCATCTCCTCCATCCCATCCTGCCCAGGATGAGCCATCAGGATGCAGATGGGCACTCAATCACAGCTACTCTCCCTGTTTGTGGATGTTTACAGGGACTGCACAAAGCCCAGCTGTGACTTACCGAGACATGTATTCAGAGACAGACAGAAGGCACAGAATGGTTAAAGTAAGAAAGTTCCAACTTTTTAAAAGTGGCATTTTCAGCTTTACAATTTAAAATCCACCTTCACCATAAGTTAGGATTTTAAACTGTGATTCCAGAGACACCAAAATTGGGGTCCCATTTCTCACCAATTGGAAATTACACTTACAAAATGTAATAAGGTCATTCCAATGTTAATCTATGGGAGAGACAGGCCTTGCAGTAGTAAAAACGAAATTAAGAGGTTTTCACTACCTGGACATGTAAAACTTAAAATTACATGTCCAACCTTTTAAATACACTGCACCCAGCCCCTGGGGTATTTACACACTTGTATGAGTGTCTCTGTATAATGTGTTGTGTGATGTGAAGTGCTCTGATATCCTACACTGGTATCAGTAGCTGTTGGACATGGCCTGGTTGGGGGGATTTCCCTGAAACCTTTTGCTTTTTACTCTTGTTTTTTTGCTGACTCTTTGCACGGCTTTACGACTCTGGGCACTTGCCCATTGTACCGCAGTGGGAACGTGCGAGCGCCCTTCCTACACATGCCAGGAAGGGTCATGCACTTGGGTGGTTAAAACTCTACCAAGGAGTGCCCTGTAAAGTGGTACACCACATACACAAGGCAGCCCTGGCTACTGGTGGGACACTGCACTAAGTGTGCCACCTCCCCCCCAACCCGAATAGCCTGACCCGCATGTATCAGGCCTGGCCATGCAGGCCTGGGGAGGCGCAGGTGCATCTGCATCTAGGGGGGCATCTCTCATGCTTTGACCAACCCTAAGCAAGCCTTACGCTACCCCTAGGGTGCCCCCTGAAGGGCAGCGAGGATAGTAGGCGTAAGGCAAGGCAGGGCCACCAGGGTGTTCCTTGTCCATACAGGGAAGAACCCCTTTGTTGAGTCTCCCTGCCTAGAGGATTGGGCCCTCCTATAGGTTTCGCTGATTCCCTGTGAGTGGCCCTAGGGCCCGGGGCACTGTCCCACTGTGGCCCTCTTCCTACACCTGGTGGGAAGTGGTGCTAACCAGTATGTACTGAACCTGCCCCTGCGGGTCAGAGTCGGCACACTTGCAATGCTATTCTGACATGTGCTGAACCTGGCCCGGCAGGTCAATATGTGATCACTTGTCCCACGGTGTCCGATAAGAGACTAGGGTGGTCATTTCGCCCGCCAGGCGGGAACCGCCATTTGGCCGCTACGTGGTCAAAAGACCGCTGCCGGCATTCCAACCTTCCCGCTGGGCCGGCGGGCGCTAACCATGTTAGCGCCCGCCGGCTGTGAGAAAGTAGCCTCTTTCTAGCCTTGTTACCCCCACTTCTGGCCTGTTTGTGAGTGCATGTTAGGGTGTTTGTCACTGTTTTCACTGTCTCACTGGGATCCTGATGACCAGGCCCCAGTGCTCATAGTGAAAACACTATGTTTTCAGTATGTTTGTTATGTGTCACTGGGACCCTGCTAGTCAGGACCCCAGTGCTCATAAGTTTGTGGCCTATATGTATGTGTCACTGGGACCCTGTCACACAGGACCCCAGTGCTCATAAGTGTGCATGTATATGTTCCCTGTGTGGTGCCTAACTGTCTCACTGAGGCTCTGCTAACCAGAACCTCAGTGGTTATGCTCTCTCATTACTTTTTAATTGTCACTAACAGGCTAGTGACCAATTTTACCAATTTACATTGGCTTACTGGAACACCCTTATAATTCCCTAGTATATGGTACTGAGGTACCCAGGGTATTGGGGTTCCAGGAGATCCCTATGGGCTGCAGCATTTCTTTTGCCACCCATAGGGAGCTCTGACAATTCTTACACAGGCCTGCCACTGCAGCCTGAGTGAAATAATGCACACATTATTTCACAGCCATTTTCACTGCACTTAAGTAACTTATAAGTCACCTATATGTCTATCCTTTACCTGGTAAAGGTTAGGTGCAAAGTTACTTAGTGTGTGGGCACCCTGGCACTAGCCAAGGTGCCCCCACATTGTTCAGGGCAAATTCCCCAACTTTGTGAGTGCTGGAGACACCATTATATGCGTGCACTACACATAGGTCACTACCTATGTATAGCTTCACAATGGTAACTCCGAATATCGCCATCTAACATGTCTAAGATCATGGAATTGCCCCCTCTATGCCATCCTGACATAGTTGGCACAATTCCATGCTCCCAGTGGTCTGTAGCACAGACCCTAGCACTGCCAAACTGCCTTTTCAGGGGTTACACTGCAGCTGCTGCTGCTGCCAACCCCACAGACAGGCTTCTGCCCTCCTGGGGTCCAGCCAGGCCTGGCCCAGGATGGCAGAACAAAGGACTTCCTCAGAGAGGGGGTGTTACACCCCCTCCCTTTGGAAAATGGTGTGAAGGCAGGGGAGGAGTAGCCTCCCCCAGCCTCTGGAAATGCTTTGTTGGGCACAAAGGGGCCCAATTCTGCATAAGCCAGTTTACACCGGTTCAGGGACCCCTCAGCCTTGCCTGGGCGCGAAACTGGACAAAGGAAAGGGGAGTGACCACTCCCCTGACCTGCACCTCCCCTGGGAGGTGCCCAGAGCTCCTCCAGTGTGCTCCAGACCTTTGCCATCTTGGAAACAGAGGTGCTGCTGGCACACTGGACTGCTCTGAGTGGCCAGTGCCCTCTGCTGACGTCAGAGACTCCTTCTGATAGGCTCCTTCAGGTGTTGCTAGCCTATCCTTTGTCCTAAGTAGCCAAACCCTCTTTTCTGGCTATTTAGGGTCTCTTTCTTTGGGGATTCCTGAGATAACGAATGTAAGAGCTCATCAGAGTTCCTCTGCATCTCTCTCTTCACCTTCTGCCAAGAATTCGACTGCTGACCGCGCTGGAAGCCTGCAAAACTGCAACAAAGTAGCTAAGACGACTACTGCAACATTGTAACGCCGCTCCTGCTGCCTTCTCAACTGTTTTTCTTGGTGTGCATCCTGTGGGGGTAGTCTGCCTCCTCTCTGCATCAGAAGCTGCGAAGAAATCTCCAGTGGGTCGACGGAATCTTCCCCCTGCTAAAGCAGGCACCAAAAAGCTGCATCACCGTCCCTTGGGTCTCCTCTCACGATGACGAGCGAGGTCCCACGAATCCAGCAAGACTGTCCAAGAGACCCCCACGGTCCAGTGACTCTTCAGTCCAAGTTTGGTGGAGGTAAGTCCTTGCCTCCCCACGCCAGACTGCATTGTTGGTTTTTGCAACTTTTGCAACTTCTCCAGCTCCCGTGCACTTCCGGCGGAAATCCTTTGTGCACTCGGAAGCTGTGGTCCCCGGCACTCTAACCTGCATTGCACGACCTCCTAAGTTGTTCTCCAGCGACGTGGGACTCCTTTGTGTGACTTCAGGCGAGCACCATTTCACGCATCCTCGTAGTGCCTGTTTCTGGCACTTCTCCGGGTGCTATCTGCTGCTGGGAGGACTCCTTGTCTTTCTCGACGTCCCCTCTACCTCCTGGTCCAATTTTCACCATCCTGGTCTATCCTGGGCCACAGCAGCATCCAAAAACGCTAACCGCACGATTTGCAGATAGCAAGGCTTGTTAGCGTCCATCTGGCGGGAAAACACTTCTGCACGACTCTCCAAGGCGTGGGGGATCCATCCTCCAAAGGGGAAGTCTCTATCCCTTGTCGTTCCTGCAGTATTCACAGTTCTTCAGCCTAGTAAGAGCTTCTTTGCACCAACAGCTGGCATTTCTTGGGCATCTGCCCATCTCCGACTTGCTTGTGACTTTTGGACTTGGTCCCCTTGTTCCACAGGTACCCTCAGTCAGGAATCCATCGTTGTTGCACTGCTGATTTGTGTTTTCCTTGCATTTTCCCTCTATCACGACTTCTGTGTCTTTAGGGGAACTTCAGTGCACTTTGCACTCACTTTTCAGGGTCTTGGGGTGGGGTATTTTTCTAACCCTTGCTATTTTCTAATAGTCCCAGCGACCCTCTACAAGGTCACATAGGTTTGGGGTCCATTCGTGATTCACATTCCACTTTTGGAGTATATGGTTTGTGTTGCCCCTATCCCTATGTGCTCCCATTGCATCCTATTGTAATTTTACACGGTATGCACTGTTTTCTAAGACTATACTGCTTATTTTTGGTATTGTGTACATATATCTTGTGTATATTTCTTATCCTCATACTGAGGGTACTCACTGAGATACTTTTGGCATATTGTCATAAAAATAAAGTACCTTTATTTTTAGTATAACTGTGTATTGTGTTTTCTTATGATATTGTGCATAATCATTTGTGGTACTGTAGTAGCTTCACACGTCTCCTAGTTCAGCCTAAGCTGCTCTGCTAAGCTACCATTATCTATCAGCCTAAGCTGCTAGACACCCTCTACACTAATAAGGGATACCTGGGCCTGGTGCAAGGTGAAGTACCTCTTGGTACTCACTACAAGCCAGTCCAGCCTCCTACATTGGTTGTGCAGCGGTGGGATAAGTGCTTTGAGACTACTTACCACTCTTGACATTGTACTTTTCATAAGAGAAAAATATACAAAACAAGTTCAGTGTATGTACACATAACTAAAAAGTTTTGCATTTCCTCTTTTCACTGTTTTCTAAGTGCTGAAAAGTACTTCTAAACTTTCTAAAAAGTTCTAAAAAGTTTTAAAAGTTTTTTTTCTGTCTTTCTAAAAGTTCTGAAAAAACGTTTTCTTCACTTTTTCTATCACTTAACTCTTTCTAAAAATGTCTGGCACAGGCCAAAATGTTGATCTGTCCAAACTTGCATATGATCACCTTAGCTGGAAAGGAGCAAGGAGTCTCTGCATACAAAGAGGTTTAAGTGTAGGGAAGAATCCTTCTTTAGAACTGTTATTGAACATGCTTAGAGAACAAGATAAGGCCATAAGTGCCCAATCTGTTGAAAAAGTTGTTGATGGTTCTCAATCTGATCCAGGGACTCCCCTGCAGATAGATTCAGTAAGGAAACTTCCTAGCCTGCCCAGTATCAGACAGCCTAGCAGGGTTGAAGTAGATGTAGAGTCACACCATACAGATAGTGTGGTCTCTCATCACAGTAGGAGGTCTCATCATACAGATGATGGACTCTCCCATTATACTGTTAGTAAACTTGTTAAGGTTCCCTCTGTTAGGGACAGGTCTCCTTCTGTTCATTCCCATCACACTTCTGTTTCTAGAAATGTCCCTCCCACCCACCCTGATGACAGAATGTTGGAAAGGGAGCTCAATAAGTTGAGAGTGGAGACTTCCAGACTGAAGCTTAAGAAGCAACAGCTGGATTTAGATAGACAATCTCTAGAGATTGAAAAGGAAAGACAGAAGCTGGGTTTAACTACCCATGGTGGCAGCAGCAGTATTCCCCATAGTCATCCTGTAAAAGAGCATGATTCCAGGAATCTGCACAAGATAGTTCCCCCTTACAAAGAGGGGGATGACATTAACAAGTGGTTTGCTGCACTTGAGAGGGCTTGTGTTGTTCAAGATGTCCCTCAAAAGCAGTGGGCTGCTATCCTATGGCTATCATTTAGTGGTAAGGGTAGAGACAGACTTCTTACTGTGAAAGAAAGTGATGCCAACAATTTCACTATTCTTAAGAGTGCACTCCTTGATGGTTATGGCTTAACCACTGAACAATACAGGATAAAGTTCAGAGAGATCAAAAAGGAGTCTTCACAAGATTGGGTTGATTTCATTGACCATTCAGTGAAGTCCTTGGAAGGGTGGTTACATGGCAGTAAAGTGACTGACTATGAAGGCCTGTTTAACTTAATCCAGAGAGAGCATATTCTTAATAATTGTGTGTCAGATTTGTTGCACCAGTACTTGGTAGACTCTGATCTGACCTCTCCCCAAGAATTGGAAAAGAAGGCAGACAAATGGGTCAGAACAAGAGTGAACAGAAAAGTTCATACAGGGGGTGACAAAGATGGCAAGAAGAAGGATGGTAAGCCTTCAGAGAAAGATGGTGAAAAATCTCAAGATAAGCATGGGGATAAGGGTAAAACCAAAGATCCCACTTCAAATCTTAAACACTCTTCAGGGGGTGGGGATAAAACTAATTCTTCCTCTTCTTCTCAACCTACACAAGTTAAAAAGCCTTCGTGCTTTGTGTGTAAAAATAGAGGCCATCGGCCAGGGGATAAGTCCTGTCCAGGTAAACCCCCTGAGCCTACCACCACTAATACATCAAGCTCTAGTGCCCCTAGCAGTAGTGGTACTAGTGGTGGGACTGCTGGCAACAGTCAAGCAAAGGGTGTAGTTGGGTTCACTTATGGGTCCATAGTAGAAACTGGGGTAGTCAGTCCCAAGACAGTTTCTGTCACACCTAGTGGCATTGGCCTTGCCACACTGGCTGCTTGTCCCCTTACAATGGATAAGTACAGGCAGACAGTTTCAATAAATGGTGTTGAGGCCTTGGCCTACAGGGACACAGGTGCCAGTTTCACTTTGGTGACTGAAAACCTAGTGGCTCCTGAACAACACATCATTGGACAACAGTATAAGATTATTGATGTCCATAACTCCACTAAGTTTCTTCCCTTAGCTATAATTCAGTTTAGTTGGGGTGGAGTTACTGGCCCTAAGCAGGTGGTGGTATCACCTAGCTTACCTGTAGATTGTCTCTTAGGTAATGACCTAGAGGCCTCAGGTTGGGCTGATGTAGAGTTTTATGCCCATGCAGCCATGCTGGGCATCCCTGAGGAATTGTTCCCTCTCATTTCAAGTGAAATGAAAAAGCAAAGGAGAGAAGGCCTGAAAACTCAGGATCCCTCTCCATCAACAGGTAAAAAGGGTATCACAGTATCCCCTAACCACCCTACCATTCAGGATACCATTCCTGTGGTGGGAGAAACCTCTCCTGGGGTGGCACCTGTTCCAAGGGAATCATCAGCTGGCAAAGCTGGACTCCCTGAGGTGGAAGTACCTCTCTGTGGGATAACTAACATTGGTGAGAAACAGAGCACCATTTTAGTTAACATGGAGCATCCCTCCAACCCTCCCAGAGAAACTTTAGTGCAGAAACCCTGCACTACCTCACAACACTTAGGACAGCATCCCTGCCCTAGTGTGGACCTCATAGGACAGCATCCCTGCCCTGCTCCAACTCAAGAGAAACAGCATTCCTGTTCTCTCTTCCAGCCAGATGGACAAAGTTTTTGCCCAGCTATGGCTTTTCTGAGACAGCATCCCTGTCTGGCATTTCCATCACTACAAATAGGTTCAGTGGACAATTCCCACTGCTCTAAACTAAAACTTACTGATAGAAACTCTGAAAATACATCTTCACATTGTTGCTTAGCTAAAAAACTTCAAACAGGGTGGTTTACATCCCCACATGGAAGTAACCATATAGTGGATGATAAAGGGAGTAACCAGTCTATTGCAGAGCTACTCTCTACTTATCACCACTTAGACAATAAAGTCTCAACTGGCCAAGGTTAGCCTTATTGTCCTTAGTTTGGGGGGGGATGTGTGAGAAAGTAGCCTCTTTCTAGCCTTGTTACCCCCACTTCTGGCCTGTTTGTGAGTGTATGTTAGGGTGTTTGTCACTGTTTTCACTGTCTCACTGGGATCCTGATGACCAGGCCCCAGTGCTCATAGTGAAAACACTATGTTTTCAGTATGTTTGTTATGTGTCACTGGGACCCTGCTAGTCAGGACCCCAGTGCTCATAAGTTTGTGGCCTATATGTATGTGTCACTGGGACCCTGTCACAAAGGACCCCAGTGCTCATAAGTGTGCATGTATATGTTCCCTGTGTGGTGCCTAACTGTCTCACTGAGGCTCTGCTAACCAGAACCTCAGTGGTTATGCTCTCTCATTACTTTTAAATTGTCACTAACAGGCTAGTGACCAATTTTACCAATTTACATTGGCTTACTGGAACACCCTTATAATTCCCTAGTATATGGTACTGAGGTACCCAGGGTATTGGGGTTCCAGGAGATCCCTATGGGCTGCAGCATTTCTTTTGCCACCCATAGGGAGCTCTGACAATTCTTACACAGGCCTGCCACTGCAGCCTGAGTGAAATAATGCACACATTATTTCACAGCCATTTTCACTGCACTTAAGTAACTTATAAGTCACCTATATGTCTATCCTTTACCTGGTAAAGGTTAGGTGCAAAGTTACTTAGTGTGTGGGCACCCTGGCACTAGCCAAGGTGCCCCCACATTGTTCAGGGCAAATTCCCCGACTTTGTGAGTGCTGGAGACACCATTATATGCGTGCACTACACATAGGTCACTACCTATGTATAGCTTCACAATGGTAACTTCGAATATGGCCATGTAACATGTCTAAGATCATGGAATTGCCCCCTCTATGCCATCCTGACATAGTTGGCACAATTCCATGCTCCCAGTGGTCTGTAGCACAGACCCTGGCACTGCCAAACTGCCTTTTCAGGGGTTACACTGCAGCTGCTGCTGCTGCCAACCCCACAGACAGGCTTCTGCCCTCCTGGGGTCCAGCCAGGCCTGGCCCAGGATGGCAGAACAAAGGACTTCCTCAGAGAGGGGGTGTTACACCCTCTCCCTTTGGAAAATGGTGTGAAGGCAGGGGAGGAGTAGCCTCCCCCAGCCTCTGGAAATGCTTTGTTGGGCACAAAGGTGCCCAATTCTGCATAAGCCAGTTTACACCGGTTCAGGGACCCCTCAGCCTTGCCTGGGCGCGAAACTGGACAAAGGAAAGGGGAGTGACCACTCCCCTGACCTGCACCTCCCCTGGGAGGTGCCCAGAGCTCCTCCAGTGTGCTCCAGACCTCTGCCATCTTGGAAACAGAGGTGCTGCTGGCACACTGGACTGCTCTGAGTGGCCAGTGCCCTCTGCTGACGTCAGAGACTCCTTCTGATAGGCTCCTTCAGGTGTTGCTAGCCTATCCTTTGTCCTAAGTAGCCAAACCCTCTTTTCTGGCTATTTAGGGTCTCTTTCTTTGGGGATTCCTGAGATAACGAATGTAAGAGCTCATCAGAGTTCCTCTGCATCTCTCTCTTCACCTTCTGCCAAGAATTGGACTGCTGACCGCGCTGGAAGCCTGCAAAACTGCAACAAAGTAGCTAAGACGACTACTGCAACATTGTAACGCCGCTCCTGCTGCCTTCTCGACTGTTTTTCTTGGTGTGCATCCTGTGGGGGTAGTCTGCCTCCTCTCTGCATCAGAAGCTGCGAAGAAATCTCCCGTGGGTCGACGGAATCTTCCCCCTGCTAAAGCAGGCACCAAAAAGCTGCATCACAGTCCCTTGGGTCTCCTCTCACGACGACGAGCGAGGTCCCACGAATCCATCAAGCCTGTCCAAGAGACCCCCACGGTCCCGTGACTCTTCAGTCCAAGTTTGGTGGAGGTAAGTCCTTGCCTCCCCACGCCAGACTGCATTGTTGGTTTTTGCGACTTTTGCAACTTCTTCAGCTCCCGTGCACTTCCGGCGGAAATCCTTTGTGCACCCGGAAGCTGGGGTCCCCGGCACTCTAACCTGCATTGCACGACCTCCTAAGTTGTTCTCCGGCGACGTGGGACTCCTTTGTGTGACTTCAGGTGAGCACCGTTTCACGCATCCTTGTAGTGCCTGTTTCTGGCACTTCTCCGGATGCTATCTGCTGCTGGGAGGGCTCCTTGTCTTGCTCGACGTCCCCTCTACCTCCTGGTCCAATTTGCACCGTCCTGGTCCATCCTGGGCCACAGCAGCATCCAAAAACGCTAACCGCACGATTTGCAGATAGCAAGGCTTGTTAGCGTCCATCCGGTGGGAAAACACTTCTGCACGACTCTCCAAGGCGTGGCGGATCCATCCTCCAAAGGGGAAGTCTCTATCCCTTGTCGTTCCTGCAGTATTCACAGTTCTTCAGCCTAGTAAGAGCTTCTTTGCACCAACAGCTGGCATTTCTTGGGCATCTGCCCATCTCCGACTTGCTTGTGACTTTTGGACTTGGTCCCCTTGTTCCACAGGTACCCTCAGTCAGGAATCCATCGTTTTTGCACTGCTGATTTGTGTTTTCCTTGCATTTTCCCTCTATCACGACTTCTGTGTCTTTAGGGGAACTTCAGTGCACTTTGCACTCACTTTTCAGGGTCTTGGGGTGGGGTATTTTTCTAACCCTTGCTATTTTCTAATAGTCCGAGCGACCCTCTACAAGGTCACATAGGTTTGGGGTCCATTCGTGATTCACATTCCACTTTTGGAGAATATGGTTTGTGTTGCCCCTATCCCTATGTGCTCCCATTGCATCCTATTGTAATTTTACACTGTATGCACTGTTTTCTAAGACTATACTGCTTATTTTTGGTATTGTGTACATATATCTTGTGTATATTTCTTATCCTCATACTGAGGGTACTCACTGAGATACTTTTGGCATATTGTCATAAAAATAAAGTACCTTTATTTTTAGTATAACTGTGTATTGTGTTTTCTTATGATATTGTGCATAATCATTTGTGGTACTGTAGTAGCTTCACACGTCTCCTAGTTCAGCCTAAGCTGCTCTGCTAAGCTACCATTATCTATCAGCCTAAGCTGCTAGACACCCTCTACACTAATAAGGGATACCTGGGCCTGGTGCAAGGTGTAAGTACCTCTTGGTACTCACTACAAGCCAGTCCAGCCTCCTACACCGGCCCAGCGGGAAGGAGGCCTGCAACACAGAAGCTCGCTCCGAATGGAGCCGGTGGTGTTGCGGGCGTGCGACGGGTGCAGTTGCACCCGTCGCGCTTTTCACTGTCTGCTAGGCAGACAGTGAAAAGCTTCATGGGGCCCTGTTAGGGGGCCCCTGCACTGCCCATGCCAGTGGCATGGGCAGTGCAGGGACCCCCAGGCGCCCAAGACACCCGTTACCGCCAGCCTCTTCCTGGCGGTGACAACCGCCAGAAACAGGCTGGCGGGAAGGGGGTCAGAATCCCCATGGCAGCGCTGCTTGCAGCGCTGCCATGGCGGATTCGCCCAGCAAGGGCAAAAACGGCAGGAAACCGCCGGCCCCGGTTTTCTGACCGCGGCGTCAGAATGGGCTAGGAAGCACCGGCAGCCTGTTGGCGGTGCTTCCGTCATTCGTGGCCCTGGCGGTCTTGGACCGCCAGGGTCAGAATGACCCCCTAGGTCTGCCGTTGCTTACCAGAATGTGCGCACTTGCACAATGGTGTTCCAATGTACACTAAGCCGGACACAGCAGGCCAGTGGGCGTGCACTTGCACAATGGGGTTTAATGTGCCTTCAGGCCATAGGAACTTTCCCACTGTGAATACAGTGTGGAAGCTTGTGCGCCTTCCTACCTATGCCAGGAAAGTGGTACTGACCAGTATGTGCACATATGCACGCTTGTGTGTCCCTATGTTCTTGGCCTGTCACAGCAGGCCTGAGTGGGCACACTTGCACCCGTGTGGTGTCCTTTAACTCTGGTCCAGCCTGCCCCGGCAAGCTTGTGCGTGCGCCAGGGCACATGTGTCCACGTAATGAAAAAATACACATCAATCAATCAAAAAATTTGTAGAGCGTGCTACTCACCCGTGAAGGTCTCAAGGCGCTGGGGGAGGGGAAACGGGGGGCAGGGAGGGTCACTGATCGAACAACCATGTCTTGAGGTTCTTTCTGAAGACCAGTAGGGCTTTGGTTTTGCGAAGGTCGGTGGGGAGGGAGTTCCAGGTTTTGGGGGCGAGGTAGGAGAAAGACCTGCCTCCTGTGGTGGTGCGCTGGATGCGGGAGACTGTGGCTAGGGTGAGGTCAGCTGATCAGAGGTTGCGTGTGGGAGTGTGGAAGTTTACTCTTTCATTGAGGTAGGTTGGGCCGGTGTTGTGGAGGGATTTGTGTGCGTGGATGAGGATCTTGAATGTGATTCTCTTGTCTATGGGGAGCCAGTGAAGGGATTTGAGGTGTGGTGAGGTTCGTTTGTGGCGGGGAGGCCAAGGACGAGGTGTGCGACTGTTCTGGATTCTCTGGAGTTTGCGTTTGAGTTTGAGTGTGGTGCCGGCGTAGAGGGCGTTACCGTAGTCCAGTCTGCTGCTGATGAGTGCAAGGGTGACTGTCTTTCTAGTTTCTGGGGGAATCCATTTGAAGGATTTTTTTAGAGTGCGGGGTGTGTGGAAGCAGGAGGAGGTTAGTGTCATGGAGAGGGAGGGGTCGAGGATGATGCCGAGGATTGATTGATTGATTGATTGATTTGTCAGTAAAGCTCTAGAAACGCAACTTCTAGGAAGTGGGCATTTCTATGTTCTAAAAACTCACTTTGGTGGCAGTTATTTCAAACTCCATTTCACTGGAGGCTGGGGAGAGCATATCTGTGCATTCCGCAGCGACAGCCATAAAACTTGGGCACCGACAGGCGTCTGCCAGTTGTGGGCCTGGCTGGGTAGACTGGAAGGAGAGGTTTTGACACTTGGCCTCTTGGAGTCAGATCATGGTACCACTAAATATAAGGATTCCCATGTGGCCTGCCTTTGTTGAGTGCGTTGCATTTCTCTCATGCGACAACCGACTGCATGCTCATTGTGTGCGGTGTCATAGGTGATGACTTTCGGAGGTTTGGGTGTCCTAAGAGCTGTGCAGTGTCCTACCTCGTGCGGCCCCGCCGAACTTGCATTTTTTGTGTGTGTAGCCAGATCATCTGGTGTGACTCAAATCATCATGTACCAGACGTTGTGCCTCATTCCAGGGAGACACGGAATAGGAATCCTTCATGTGCATGCTCAAGGATTGTCTGGTACGACTCAGATCATCACGCACCAGACATTGTGCCTTCTTCCAGGGAGGTATGACATTCAGCACTTTGTGATTTTGATTGGGATTGCCTGGTGCGACTCAAGTCATCACGGACCAGACGTTGTGCCTCATTCCAGGGAAGCACAACATTGAGCACTTTGTGTTGCTGATCAGAAGTGTCTGGTGCAACTCAAGTCTTTGAGCACCAGATGTGGCACCTCATTCCAGGGAGCTACGGGTGTGGAATCCTTTTTGTGTGTTTAACCAGATTGTCTGGTACGGCTCAAGTCAATGCTCACCAGATGTTGTGCCTCATTCCAGGGAGGGATGACATTGAGCACGTTGAGTGTGCAATCAGAACCTGTCTGGGACAACTCAAGTCTCATGCACCAGACGTTGTGCCTTATTCAGGGAAGTTTGACATTAAGCACTTTGTGTTGGTGATCGGAATCATCCGGTGCAACTCAATTCATTGCACAGCCTACGTAGCACCTCCATCCAGGGAGGTGCGGATTGGTATCTCTTCGTGTGCAAACAGGACAGTCTGGGGCTTCTCAAGCCATTGCACCCCAGGTGTTGCCCCTCCTCCCAGGGAGGTGCAGGATTTCGTAACTCTTGTGCATTAGGGTGCCTGGCTTGGCTGGGCACCACTGTGACCAGCATGTGTCCGCCAACAACCCTCCCCCATACTTGGCAGACCAGGGCCAGCACTAGAAGGCACAGTGCAGAGGGGTCTCAGTGAACTTCCAGAGTGGTGGCCAAACCTTCATTTGCTGACTATTATCTGCTCTGCGGTGTCCCTTCTTTTCCCCCCATATTGTCCCCGAGTGCCTGAACAAGAGTGCCTCGGGTAATGTGAGGCCTAGCACCCGGGGAAAGACTGTTTGCATCTTCTGCTAGTGGGAGGAGAGGTAGTAGGGCCAGTTGGAGGGTGGAGGAAGAGTCTGGGGCCCAACGGGAGGCTCCACGAACGCAGTGACAGCTAACCTACCGGATATTAGTGCACCGCATTAGGGTGCTGGGAGTGAGTGTATTCTAGTGCATAAGGTACGAGCTGACTGATATCCATGGCACCATTTGGCAGTGCGGAGTGAGTGTGTGGGAGAGATTGAGGGTAATTGTTAACACCATACAATGGTGTTGCCAGACACTTAATTCTTGCCAGAGGACTTACTCGGTTGACGTTAGATTTTACCTGTGCGGCTCATGCTGTTGAGCTACTTTAAATTGCAGCATTGCTCTGTATGTACACATTGCTGAACGTGTGTATAAGTGAGTTGGGTAGTTGCTAGGAAGGGTCCAGTGAAGACTATGTTTCTCAGGGAATGTGTTATTCTTGTCATGTGTGCATACTGCAAATGTTGTTTTAACTCAGTTGGGCCTAGTACTGCTAGTGTTGTTTCGAATGGTGATTCCTGCCTAGAGTTACATGCTATTCATGCTGTGTTAATGTGTGTGTTGAATACAAAACCTATTTACATACAGCTCATGTGCAGTCTCTTTTGTAATGCTCAGTGTAACTGCTTTGTGGTATTGCTGTGCCAGCGCTGTACACATTGCCCTGTGACAAGCCCGACTGCTCCGTGCCAAGCTACCCAAGGGTGAGGTCAGGCTATACAGTCAGTGTACTCAACCACCCATCATGGGAGTGGTAGGTTCTGCCTGGCAGGGTCCCTTGTGTCCTCTGCCAAGAGCCTGGGCATCTGGTAGAAAATCAGCTGTCCATGATCCCTCAGATCAAGGCAGTCACAGCAAAGTGGTTCAGCCTATTGAAAGCCAGTAGGAAGGGCGCTCCTCTTATGTCACCAGCGGTGTTGAAAGCGACTAACGTAGTGGTGATCGTGCCCCGCTTGGACTAAGCAAACTCCCTGTAATTGGGTCTCCCTGCAACTTCATTACACAAACTACAACTTTTTCAAAATGCAGCAGCAAGCATAGTCTGTAAATTGTTTAGACGTGTGCATATCTCTCCTGCCATAAAGAAGCCTCACCGCCCGTCAAACAGAGTTCTTTTTAATACATCTTGTATTATTTACAAATCCACTCATGATTATGCTCTAGCCTTTGTCGCAAGCAAATTTGAGAGATATGTTTGCAGATCCTCCCTTGACAACCAGTTGAGGATCTCTCGGTTCAAGTGACAGAGGGTGGGAGCTTCTCTGTCCTGGCCCCATGTTATGGAACTTTCTTCCTTTCCCGGTCAGGCTGGAACCCAACTTTGAGAGGTTCAGGAAACATTTGAAGACCTGGCTACTTAAGCAAGCTATATATGCTCTCATTTAGCACTTGCTGTGACGTGCTGAGCAGCTGGTAGGTGTAAGTGGGAGGCCGGTGAAGGGTTGTAAGGGTAGCAGGTAGACCCAGCTGTCATATAATTCACACCGGTGTAATCTCACATAATCTACAGCAGTTTGAGTTACAATTGTTATGTGAAATGCCAGAGATTACACCATTACCACACCTTGCACATTTGAGACTTTGTTCCAGCAGAACTCCTATAGAGAAACAAAGAAAGAAGGAGATTTAGCAGAATACAAGCAGCTGTTCGTGTTACCTGTGATGTTGTGCCCGTGGCGGCTGCTGCCTGGAATGTGTGGAGGGGCAGAGTGTGGAGCGGGAGGGGCAGCGTGCTGTGCGGAGTGGAATAATAATCAAATATTTTTTAAAAAGTCTTACCTGCCACTTCCGACCCTCTGTTTTCCTCTGCTCCCGTCACACGTCCTTCCCTTGTTGCTCTCCTCCCCACCCAATCCACACCCTTCTCTCATGTTGTTACCCAGCATGAGAGAAACGCTAGGATTGGCCTGAGCGGGCTGAAATGCCGCTCAGAGAGGTAGTGAGAGCCTGCACTTGGTCTCCACCTGGCTGTGAAAAACAGCTCGGGTGGAGAGCTCTAAGTGCGCATGTCGGTTTGGCCAGCCTAAGACGGCCAGCCACACCAACATGCACACCCAGCGGCTGATTTTAGAGCCCCTAGTGCCTCTTTGCGCCACATTAGCGTCATTTACTTGTGCAAATGTGGCCCAACCAGGCTGAAATAAGGGTGCCAAATTTAAAAAGTGGCATAATGCATGCACTGTGCCACTTTGTAACCCTTTGCTCTACATTATGCCTGTGCCAGGCATGTTGTATGCAAAGGAGGCGTTCCCCCATTAGGGGGGTCCGAAAAAATGGTGCAAAGAAATCTAAGAGATTTCTTTGCGTCGTTTTTACGGCACTTTTAAGACCAGCACAAAGCAGGCGTTAAAAGGAGGCGCACCATTGTGTTCAATGGGCCTCAATGGGCTTCGCAGGATTAGGGTAAAAAAATGTTATGTTAATCCTGTGAAGCTCCTAATTAGCGTAAAAAATGCTGCAGCTAGTTCCCCCAGCTACTGCCATGGTGTGCCGTATCTTAGATATGGCGCACACATGGTGGCGTTAGGGGGTGCAAGAAAAGTGGCCTTACCCCAGGTGTAGCGCCACTTTTCGTAAATCAGGGCCTTAGAGTGCATTTAACACTCCTTCTTCCCCTGCTGACACTGTGGATGGCCCAGCCCTACACCAGTCAGCAGACTGGCTAAGCAGAAAAATAAAATGATGATAAATACTTTTATTATCATTTTATTTTCCACTTTTTGCTGCCGTTCTGCAGTAGGGCGACGCTTCTCTGCCGTAGCGGAGGGGCCACCCCTGGCCAGTCTTACAAACAAGAAACTGGCTCTTCTTGGAGTTCTATGTGTTTGATGGGTTCAGGGCTAGCCTGGGAGGATTTGTTTGTGTTTAGGATTTATTTATTATTTTGCTGGTGGGATGACTCAGTGAATTGAATGCTCGTCTTTGACAAATGCTGTAATGTGAAGGTGACAAGCCTGAATACTGGTAAGCGAGATTGAACTTTCCATCCCTCTGAGACGGATAAATTAGGGCCCAGATTTAAGGGCCCCTAGCGCCATTCCGACGCCACATTAGCATCATTTTTTTCACGCTAATGAGGCGTTGGAACGCCAAAAATGCAACGCCATAATTATAAACTGGTGCAATGCATGCATTGCGCCACTTTGTTACCCCTTGCGCCACAATATGCCTGTTCCAGGCATAATCTATGCAAATGGGCATGCTGGCGCTAGGGGGCTGAAAAAATGGCGCAAAGAAATCCAAGAGATTGCAGCATTTTTGTCGGTATTTTTAATGCCTGCTCAGAGCAGGCGTTAAAGGGACGCTCCCATTGTTTTTAATGGTCTCTGGGTGCTTTGCAGGATTAGCGACAACATTTTTGGCGCTAAACCTGCAAAGTGCCGGGCTAGTGTAAAAAAGTATGACGCTAATACCCCTGGCTATTGCAAAGGTGCGCCGTATTTTAAATGTGGCGCACAGGTGGTGGCGTTCGGGGGGTACTAAGGGGCGCAAGAAAAGTGGCACTTTTCATAAATCTGCCCCAAAGTATCATAAATTGGGTAGTGGCAACACTGGTTATTTATAGAGCTTAAAAATGGCAGAAGTGCTGTACGAAGCGCTTAAGAGAAGGTCTTACATTTCTTCTTAGATGGATTCCCTTTAGTTGTTCTCTTTGCTCAGTGTAATCCCATTCAGGCTACCTCTATCTCTTGTTATCGCCGGGTGGTGGCCACCTTGTGGTCACCCTCTGGGGATGAGCAAGCTTGTCCTCACCTGGGTCACTGACGCCCACCACTCCAGTTCTTTCTTTCAGCAGATGCTCTCTCTTCTACTTGTGCAATTTCCGAAATAGATGGTCTGATGTACATTTCTGATTGCTAGGTAATTGATTTGCATTTGTCGTTTCCATCCCGTATTTTTTCCTCTGGACCACAGTGATTTAAATTTTTGACATATAGAGCAAAACTCTCTTCTGTGTCCCAGCCCCTCCTCTTGCAATGGCATTTACTGATTTGCTAGAGAGACTCCACTGCATGAAGTCTTACTAAGTCTCAAAGCTCATCCAGCCATCATTATACAAAGAGGCATTCTGAATACTTGGGCTGGGGATGGTTTGCAATGCAGGGAAGGGTCACTTGAACCTGTTTGCTAATTTCCAATAGGTGGCTCCGTTCCCATCCATTACATGGCAATCAACATGGCCTGTTCCTTTTGGCAGCAAAGTTTGTTACATCCTAGCAAGATTCTGTCCCCTTTGGCTGCGACGTGCAATCTGCTTTTAGGGGCGCTCTGGGTGTTGTTAGATTTTGGCGCTGCCTCAGGTTTACAAAAACTCGTAAATCTGGGGCAGCGTCAAAATGCAATGGGTGTTGCTGTTGCACGCCCACAGCAACACCCACTGGGGCATAGTTATGAGCCCCTAGCGCCACTGAACCGTCACTTTTCATGACACTCTTGTGGCGCTATGCACTGCGCCGTATTTATGAGGTGGCGTTAAGCTACTTTTTGTGGCATAACGCCACCTTGTAAATACGGCCCCTTCATATGCAGCACTGTGTTCTGTATTTACTCGTACAAAACCATCGAAATTCAGCAGTTATAGTTAGAGTCCTTTCAAGTCACTAAAACTCGCACCGTAAGGGAACTATAACTCGCGCCCTCGCCATGCACAGCCAATTACTCCATGTTATATCATTGATGACATCTTCTATGCCATTTTTCATACTAACTGGGGACCGCCCCCTTTGCATACATTATGCCTGGCGCGGGCATCTTGTAGCGGAAAGTGTTGCAAAGTGCTGCAATGCATGAATACAGGCAGCTGTTTACACACATTCCTAGTATAACGCTAATATGCACCTGTGGGGGGTGTTTTGTTATACGTGCTGATTAATTTGCTAAAACTGACAGGCGTCTAAGAAGAGGTAAATACATGGGAAAATGCAGCATTTTACGACTCCGTTTATTGTCTAAACACAAAATAAAACTGGATAAATACCAAGAAGTCAGCAAAAAAATACATCTGGATAAAAACAGAAAGAAATGGTAAGAAGATAAATACCATAAAACCGGGAGCCCTCTTTATAAGCAGCCTACAGGGTGCCTGAGGGTATATTCCTAGCAGGTCCCTGCATGAGGTAGGCACTGCCCCCCCCCCCCTGGGGCGGGCACACACCTGAGGCTTCACACGGACGCAGGAGTCTTTAGGGTGCCAGAGGGTATATTCCCATCAGGACCCTGGATGAGTTTCGCACTGCCCCCCCCTGCAGAGGTACACGCCTGAGGCTTCACACGGACTCAGGCAGTCTTTACGGTGCCTGAGGGTATATTCCCAGCAGGACCCTGAATGAGTTACGCACTGCCCCCCCCGACACGGGTACACATCTGAGGCTTCACACGGACGCAGGCAGTCTCTAGGGTGCCGGAGGGTATATCCCCAGGAGAACCCTGCATGAGGTACGCACTGGCCCCCCCTGGGGCGGGTACACACCTGAGGCTTCACTCGGACGCAGGAGTCTTTAGGGTGCAGAGGGTATATTCCTAGCAGGACCCTGCATGAGGTATGCACTGGCCCCCCTGACACGGGTACACACCTGAGGCTTCACACGGACGCAGGAGTCTTTAGGGTGACTGAGGGTATATTCCCAGCAGGACCCTGCATGAGGTACGCACTGGCCCCCACTGGCATGGGTACACGCCTGAGGCTTCACACGGATGCAGGCAGTCTTTAGGGTGGTGGAGGGTATATTCCCAGCAGGACCCTGGATGAGTTACGCACTGGCCCCCACTGGCACGGGTACACGCTGAAGCTTCACACGGACGCAGGAGTCTTTAGGGCGCCTGAGGGTATATTCCTGGCAGGACCATGGATGAGTTACGCACTGCCCCCCCGGCACGGGTACACGCCTGAGGCTTCACATGGACGCAGGCAGTCTTTAGGGTGCGGAGGGTATATTCCCAGCAGGACCCTGCATGAGGGGCACTGGCCCCCCTGGGGCGGGCACACACCTGAGGCTTCACACGGACGCAGGAGTCTTTAGGGTGCCGGAGGGTATATCCCCAGGAGGACCCTGCATGAGGTAGGCACGGGTACACGACTGAGGCTTCACACAGAAGCAGGCAGTCTCAAGGGTGTGGGAGGGTATATTCCCAGCAGGACCATGGATGAGTTACGCACTGCCCCCCCGACACGGGTACACATCTGAGGCTTCACACGGACGCAGGCAGTCTCTAGGGTGCCGGAGGGTATATCCCCAGGAGAACCCTGCATGAGGTACGCACTGGCCCCCCCTGGGGCGGGAACACACCTGAGGCTTCACTCAGACGCAGGAGTCTTTAGGGTGCAGAGGGTATATTCCTAGCAGGACCCTGCATGAGGTACGCACTGGCCCCCCTGGCACGGGTACACACCTGCGGCTTCACACGGACGCAGGAGTCTTTAGGGTGACTGAGGGTATATTCCTAGCAGGACCCTGCATGAGGTAGCACTGGCCCCCCTGGGGCGGGTACACACCTGAGGCTTCACACGGACGCAGGAGTCTTTAGGGTGCGGAGGGTATATTCCCAGCAGGACCCTGCATGAGGTACGCACTCGCCCCCCCTGGCACGGGTACACACCTGAGGCTTCACACGGACGCAGGCAGTCTTTAGGGTGGTGGAGGGTATATTCCCAGCAGGACCCTGGATGAGTTACGCACTGGCCCCACCCCCGGCACGGGTACACACCTGAGGCTTCACACGGACGCAGGCAGTCTTTAGGGTGCGGAGGGTATATTCCTAGCAGGACACTGCATAAGGTACGCACTGGCCCCCCCTGGCACGGGTACACACCTGAGGCTTCACACAGACGCAGGCAGTCTTTAGGGCGCCTGAGGCTATATTCCTAGCAGGAGCATGGATGAGTTACGCACTGGCCCCCCCGGCACGGGTACACGCCTGAGGCTTCACACGGACGCAGGAGTCTTTAGGGTGCCGGAGGGTATATCCCCAGGAGGACCCTGGATGAGGTAGGCACGGGTACACGCCTGAGGCTTCACACAGAAGCAGGCAGTCTCAAGGGTGTGGGAGGGTATATTCCCAGCAGGACCATGGATGAGTTACGCACTGCCCCCCGACACGGGTACACATCTGAGGCTTCACACGGACGCAGGAGTCTCTAGGGTGCCGGAGGGTATATCCCCAGGAGAACCCTGCATGAGGTACGCACTGGCCCCCCCTGGCACGGGTACACACCTGGGGCTTGTAACATTCACACGGACGCAGGCAGTCTCGGGTGCCTGAGGGTATATTCCCAGCAGGACCCTGCATGAGTTACGCACTGGCCCCCCCTGGCACGGGTACACACCTGAGGCTTCACACGGACGCAGGAGTCTTTAGGGTGCCGGAGGGTATATTCCCATCAGGACACTGAGGTACGCACTGCCCCCTCCCCCTGGCACGGGTACACACCTGAGGCTTCACACGGACGCAGGCAGTCTCTAGGGTGCCGGAGGGTATATTCCCATCAGGACCCTGCATGAGGTACGCACTGCCCCCCCCTGGCACGGGTACACACCTGAGGCTTCACACGGACGCAGGCAGTCTCTAGGGTGCCTGAGGGTATATTCCCAGCAGGACCCTGCATGAGGTACGCACTGGCCCCCCTGGCACGGGTACACACCTGAGGCTTCACACGACGCAGGAGTCTCTAGGGTGCCTGAGGGTATATCCCCAGCAGGACCCTGCATGAGGTACGCACTGGCCCCCCCTGGCACGGGTACACACCTGGGGCTTGTAACTTTCACACGGACGCAGGCAGTGTGCGCTTTTAAGAAGCACTGGTGCTGTGCACTGTGCAAACCATAAAACATTGCAGTATTGATTAGTTCAGTTTGGGAAGATCCGTAAACCCCAATACATGGACCCCCGAAGAGTAAGGCGCACTCCTTCGTCTACATATGATGCCTGTAACTGCTCACGCTGGCCCTTTAAACCGCATGCCCTTGAGCTGCAGAACAAAAATAATTCCTACCCCTGCTCGTCCAGGAAGCGCTTCAATGTCATGTCGTGGACAGTAAGCGCTATATAAAAAACAGTACAATTTACTTAAGTTAGTTAGAACACGGCATTTACTTGTCCCAGCTTAGAGCTTTGTTGTAATGCAAATAATCGGTGCTATCACATGGCATGTAAATGGTACTCATTAATCAGCCTTGGAAGGATGACAGGCTGAGCCCATCCTGCAAAGATTCCAAACAAATCCTTGCAAGTTAAGCACAGATCTCTGCAGCAGGCACATTAACGCAATGAGCTAGGAAGCAGGCTATACTTACCCCCATGGTGAGTGTGTGTAGATGAGGCTGTGTGATGCAATGTGTGCTCGTCGGAGGACTAGCTCAGGGCCTTCAGTGCTCCACAGCAGCCACAGCAGGTTATATGTGCTCCGTGACCCGAGAGGCCACACCCACCACCCTGGGTCTGTCACGACAGAAGCAGCAGAACCGGTTCTTTTCCTGTGTCCTGACCTGGCTTGGAGCCCTGCCCTGGAGCGGATCCATCAACAGGGGCTTCAGTCACACTGATAGCCCAAGGGGGGCTGTGACTGATGCAAAGTGAGTGCAGGAAATGTGCAGGCTTCTGCCTCTATCCAAGCAGCTGTCCTTGTGTCAAGCGTTCAGCGCCTCGTCAGGGGTAGCAAGCGCTGTATAAATGTAATTTAAACGTGGTCCCTGCAAACATGCAGGAGTATTCACCAATATATTAAGTTCGTTATTCCGTTTTAAATGTGCATGGGATTGCACGGGGAGGGGGGGGTGCTGTGTTCATTCCTCTGGCATGCAGAGAGAATGTTCCAGAAAGCGCCTTGAAGCTTGCCACTGACTGGCGAGTAGTGACCGAGGCACCCTGGTCAGCATGGGAGGTAATGAAGTGAAACTCAGGGGAAGTTCCCTCTAAGAGACAATTACACACGGGGTGAGGGTGTGTTGGGGGGCGGGTAAGCATATGTGTGACCCCACCATAAATAGCTCAGATCGGTGCACAGAGGTACAAGCTTCTAAACTGTGCACAGATTAAGCAAGCTATTTGCACTCTGTAGGTATGGCTTCTTTGATCACTCACTATGTCTAAGACTCGACAAAGACATAGAAGGGGCATATCCGCCCTTGCAGATATGTCCACACATGTAATATAATGCCCCCTGCCTTAGGGCTGTAAGGCCTGCTGTACCGGTGGCTTACATATATTGCATGCAGTGTTAGGGGGCAGGGCACACAGGCTGTGTGCCATGTCGTGTTCTCACTCTTAGCTGCACCAAGGCACGCAGCCTGCAATGACAGTCTGCATGTGCTAGGAGAGGGGTCCCTGAGGGTGGCACAGTACATGTTGTAGCCCCTGTGGACCATCTTTGGTACCTCTGCCCTTGATACCCCGGGTACCATTTACTAGGGACTCACGGGGGTGCCAACCGTATCGCCAATTGGGGAACAATCAAAGAGGTCTGACCCTAGGGACATGGTTAGCAGGAACCCAGTGCACTTTCAGTCAAAATTAAATCGAATACCAGGCAAAAAGCAGGGGTGTCCATGTCCCAAAGGGGCACTTTCTACTCTCTAGCCTCTCTTTTTATTTGTGGTTTATCCTCGGACGCATATTAGTTAAACTAACCCTTCCTTTAGTTTTCTAACCTTCTCTCCCTCCAGGGACCATTTACTTCTCCCTTTCATGACTGTTTTCCTTACTACTGATCTGTACCATATTAGCCTGTTTTCTATCCAATGTTTGTGATATCCCAGTGTAATTCCACCCAGAGTTTTGTAACTTAAGCTAGCTAAACTGAAAGAAGAACGCCACTGAGTCTGTTGAAACAACTGTACAAACAGCACAGGGCAAACATGCATAGAACAGACCTTGCACACGCAACAGTGAACGGATCTGGAAAAGTAGAGGCAGGACTAAACCGATGCATGAACTAAAAACTATTCCAGAGGAGACAATCTCTAATGAATCACTGAAGAATACATACATCTATCACCCTTATAGGTGTTAAACAGATAGGAGGTGCGAGGACACCGTGGTCCCCGACCTCAACTATACAGACCAGTGGTCACCAAAATTGTAAACTTAAGATTCTATTTTCCCATTCAATGGTCACCAAATCCCATCCATAAAAACGTAAATTCTGTTGCATGTAGATTCCAGGCCAGCCATACCAAAGCGTCCACCCAGATGTCCACAGGTCCACGGTCCTCGTCTATGAAAGACACGTCCACCAGCGGTCACCAGACGCCGTGTTCATGAAAGCACTCGACCACAAATACTCAAATGATGCCCGTGGCAGGTGGTCTCAGTACAGACTATAGACCACTCAGGACCACACACTCCATGAGCGCTCTACCCTGATAAACTATACAGGGCCTTATGGGATACTCTGTGAAAATGTGGAGTTTATCTGGTCTGCTGTATTACAAGTGCCATAGGCTATAACACGCTTCTATTGTGGAGAACGGGGCAACTACTGTGTTTGTGAGAGAGTGTCCCATCCGCCAACCTCTGAATAAGGCCCTTAGGGACACATTTATCAAAACATCACGCAGTGCAGCAGGCCAGCTTGCAGGACTGCGTGATAGGGAAAGGGCAAGAATGCTCCGTACTTAATATTACACGGCACATTAGTTTCTTTTCGCTGCACTGAGACACATTGTGCTGCCTAGCGTCAATGCAGGCACACTTGCGCCATGGTGCAAGGACGTCTGCGTTGTAAACAGGATTGCTTTTGTGGAGGTAAGGCCACCTTCGTGCACAAAAACAATCCAGAGAGGCATTTCCCTTATTCTATGTGTGCTGCGTAAGGAGGAGAGTAAAGAAATATCTCAGCTGGGGAGGCGTAGCATTTTGATGCATTCTCAGGTCTACCAGGTCTACCAGTAATCACATATCTGGGGATGTGCCAAAATCCATGGGTGGATGCATGGGAATACCCACGCTCCACCCATGGAATGCCTTTCCAAGGCAGAGTAATGCAACACAGCGATTTGCGCAGTGTAACATTATCATAGATTTATCAAGCCACACAAGACCATGCAAGGTGGCCTAGCTTGGCTCGATCAACCTAACTTAAGGGTTGCTTCACACTTGCGCCCCGTTGCGTGACGCAAGGTGACGCAACTCTTTTACAAACATGCCCCTAAGTCTCTGCCACCAGATGAGTAATCTTGTGCTTCTCACGCTATGGAGGCCCCACATACACACTGTTAGGACAAGAAACATGTAGTTCAAGTTTGAAAAACTACGCACTCCTGGCCACCAGTCTAAGGAAAGCACATTCTCGCCACATAGCCTCACGCACACTTCAAGCACACATTATTATGACTAAGGGCCTGATTTACATTTCGGTGGATGGGTTACTCCATCACAACGGTGACAGATATCTCGTCCACCGAAATATGAATCCCATAGGACATAATGGGATTTATATTTTGGAGACGGGATAGCTGTCACCATTGTGACGGAGTAGCACGTCCGCCGAAATCTAAATCCGGCTCTGTGTACTCCAGCCACATGCACACCACCCAACAGACATGCAAGTGACTGACCATCAAATGACCCTAACTCCAGCACGCCAGGGGCAGACTGACCTACGGAGCAGTCAGGTGCTGCCCAGCGGGCTGGTCTGACAGGTCAGTGTGTGGACCAGTGTTTTGCCAGTTTGTGGGCCTGTTTCCCTGTCTGCTGGGCCTATTTGTACTGGTGATTTTCTTAATATTAAAACAAGCATTGCCTGCAGCAAGCTCAAATCCAAGCAGTCTGCCACACCTTGCAAAACAGCCACGCCGCGTGGCTTTACAAGTTAAGAACTGACCCAATTTGCAAACATGGGCCACTTGTTTAGCTTTCTAACTCACTATTGGGGACTACCTTTATATTGGCGCCTGGGCCTATTTTTGTCCCACTTGGACCCTGTTGCACCTGACAATGGTGCCTGATTCTCAGTCATTCATCTGGTGAAGCTCCTTTAAGTGCATTATGAGAAATTGTTTAGAAAGTTCAGTGAAGCCTGTATTACATTCATGGGAGGTCTAACACCCACTGGTAAGTCTTTAGAAGGAAACCAAATACAAGGTTAATAAAAAACATATTTTTCCACCGAGAGAAAAAAGAACAAAAAATAAATTAAAATAGAAAAATTAAAATTCTTGAAGAACATTCCAGAATAGAAATCTGTTGCATTGCAGATTTTTTAAGAAGCTCTACAGATGAACCAAACTCATCCATTAAATCATCAGCTCCACCGGGTACAGGTGGTTCAGACAAGGGGACACTTGGGTCTAAGGGTAGCTTGTGTCTGATATTACTTCCAGTACTAGGTAAACTGACACTGTGAATGTGATGATGATACATACAGTCACAGGGTAACTTTCTTCTTTACTAGTTTCAGGATTGGCAAATACACTGTGTCGGCATCCGTCTGCGCTTCGACCGTGCCTAGTGCCAGGAACCCTAGTTCTCCCGCACACACCAATACACCGCCACCGAACTCCGAGCCTTGGATCCCGGAATCCATAATAACAACAACTGCTGCTTCACTTTTCAATGATGAATGGTAGGACCTTTTATATGCCAGCACTGTCTTTTCTCCTGCAACACCGGACCACCCACACACAGAATCACCACCACACCAACCACAACTGCTTCAGAACAAATCCACTGCCTCCTGCTCAACGCACAATCACTCAGCAAGCACGCAATTGAGATCTGGGACACCATCACCTCCATCACCCCGACGTCGTCTCCCTCACTGAGACCTGACTCAACCCTGCATCCACTCCCGACATTGCCTCAGCAACTCCAAATACAGCATAGCACACCAGGACTGCATCAACAAACACAGAAGCAGAATTGCCATCATCTGCAAATAAGTGATCCACTGCACCACTGCCACAGATAACACCACCCTGATCATGAAACATATCAACTTCCAATTCCAAATCAATGGCAAAACCACCATCAGAGGCACCCTTGCCTACAAACTTCCAAGACCACGCCCTCGTTTCTGCAACGCCATCCCTAAATCCATCACTCAACTCGCCTTCAACTCCAAACACTACATCTTGCTCGGAGACCTCAATTTTCACCTCAACGACCTCAATGACGCCAATAACTCCAACCTCCTTGAAAGCATGAATAACATTGGCCTCACCCAACAAACCACCGACCCCATACACTATGCAGGACACACGCTCAACCGCATCTTGACGGTCAGCGACAGAGTCAAGTACAGCCATGTCACAGAGCTCACCTGGACAGACCACACCATCACCCACTTCACCATCACAGGATCCCTTGGCACTAAGCCTCCCAGCACCTCACGCCATAGCTGGAACAAAGTAGGAGAGAGCCCGTGGACAGACACCCTCAGCACCACCCACAGACACCATCAGCACAACCCTCCCTCACACTATAACCACCCTTGAACAGGCTGTCAAGAACTTCTCTGCGTGGATCACAGATTGCGCCGACAGATTTGCCCCCATCAATCCACCAAACTCAAGAGACCCTCCAAACAAACCAGTTGGTAGACCACTGAAGTGAGAACTGTGAAACGAACTGCAAGCAACTAGAAAGGAAATGGCGTACCAGCAAGGAGCCCACAGACCGACCCACCTTCAAGTCATCCCTCAACTAATACTACCAACTACTGAAAGAGACGAAGAGAAGCACCCGGGCCAACCACAACAAAGCCAGCCTCTAACACAGCAAAGAACTCTTCAACATCGTCAGAGACTTTTCCAACCCCCTCGGCCACCTAAAACATTATGAACCTTTCTTAGGAACTCTGCGTCACCCTGGCGGACTTCTTCCATGACAAGATCTCCAGCATCTACAAAACATTCAAACCCCAACCCACCATCACTGACACGCTCAGCCTCCTTACTCTCACAGATGCAAAGCCGATGCTACCTTCGACCATCTGCTCACCGCCTGGGACCAGCGCCCCACACAAAACACCACAGCAATTATGAACTCCTTCCACTAAGGAGCACCCAAGGACCCCTGTCCCCACCAAATTTTCGACCTCAAGAGCAAGATGATCAGCAGTGATCTCATTGCCATCTTCAACTCATCCATAACCACGGCCATCTTCCCCGAAGTATGGAAACATGCAGAAGTCAAACACCTTCTCAAGAAACCTTCCACTGACCCCAGAGAACTCAATAATTACTGTCCCATCTCTCTGCTCTTCTTTACCACCAAAGTCCTTGAAAAGGCCATCAACTACCAACTTACAGAACATCTGGAGATCAACAAACTGGACCCCTCTAAATCCGGATCCTGTACCAACCACACCACCTAAACCGCCCTGATCGCTGCCACTGACGACATCAGAACTCACCTGGACGGGGGAGAAACGTCAGCCCTGACCGTCCTTGGCCTCTCAGCAGCATTTAACATTGTATCCCACCACACGCTTACCAAGAGGCTTCATCAAGGAATCCAAGTAAATGCCCTCAGATGGATCGCATCCTTCCTCACCGGAAGAATCCTGAGAACCAGCCTGCCACCTCGGAACCCAAGAACATCATCTGCGGCGTCCCTCAAGGCTTGTCCCTCGGCCGTTCACTGTTCAACATCATCATGACCCCTTTCGCCCCCGTTGTCAGAACCCACCAACTACTGCCCATCTCTCTGCCCTCCTTTCCTGCCAAGACCACTCCACCACAAAGGCCAACTTCCGCAGGTGCATGACAGGCTTCACCGACTGGATGAATAACAACTGCCTAAAACGCAACACAGAATGGAACTGCTGATCTTTGGGAACAACACCTCCCTGTGTAACGACTCCTGGTGGCCTACCGAACTAGGACCAGCACCCACTCAGATAGACCATGCTTGCAACCTTGGCATCATCCTGGACAGCAAGCTCACCATGAAAAACTAGATCAACTTAGTCTCTTCCGCCAGCATTCTCCCTTGTTGCATGCTCGGTAAGCTCTTCAAATGGCTTCATATCAATACCAGATGAACCATCACCCAAGCCCTAGCCACCAGCCAGCTGGACTACACACTGTACGTAGGATTCACCACGCAGCTCCTGAGGAGGCTGCAGACCATTCAGAACTCTGCGGCCAGAGTCATCCGCGACCTCCCCAAATGGACCCCCACCATGCCCCCTGAAGAAGCTCTGCTGGCTTCTCATTCAGAGCAGATGTCAATTTGAGATGCTGATCCACACCTACAAGTCGCTTCACAATCAAGGACTAGCATACATCAGCCACCACCTGAACTTCCTCTAACCCTCCAGACACCCACTTTCCGCTTCCCTGCCCTTTGCACACATACCCTGCATCCGCAGAAGCGGAGGACGCTCTTTCTCCTATCTTGCTGCGAAATTCTGGAACAATCTCTCACTGCACCTACGGACCTCATCCGCTCTTCTGAAATTCAGGAAAGGACTCAAGACCTGGTTGTTTAACTGAACCCCTTAGAAGATATGTTCTCAGCGCTTGGATACCCTCACAGGTGATAAGCCGCACTACAAATCCTGTTTGATTGATTGACTATTCTTGTCACACTTGAAATTTTCTCAGCATTTACCATCTTCTGTTATAACACTTCCTTTGTTCACTTTGGTTTGAAAAATCTGCATTTATCTTTTTCCACTATCTTGGAATTTATGAGTTGCATGATCCCAGGCTTTGGATTTATTTTGGTGATGAGAAATTCTTCTCTGGGTATCACAAGGAATCCCTTCTAACATAGCTTTATCAGATGTGGGATGTCTAGATTTGAGCAACCAAGTACAAACACTAGAGGAGTGTGGTCTTCTTTTTAATATTATGAATGGCGACACCCCTTTGACGGAGTTGAGGTAATTCTATATGCTCACAATCTTTTCCTGCTAGAAAGGATTTGGACATTTTGCCCATGACCTTCTAGAAAATCCCTCCAGGAACACTGGCCGGACAAGAAAGGGGCATCTATTACCCACTAAGGGGGTCATTTTGACCCTGGCGGTACGAGACCGCCAGGGCTAAAATGCCGGAAGCACCGCAAGCAGGCTGGCAGTGCTTCCTGGGGTATTACTTCTGCCGCGGTCGCACCGCCGGGGCCGGCGGTATTCCGCCACATTTGCCCTGGAGGTGATAATCCGCCTGGGCAGCGCTGCTAGCAGCACTGCCCAGGGGATTATGAGTCCCCGACCGCCAGTCTTTTTCTGGCGGTTTGAACCGCCAGCAAAAGGCTTGCGGTACGGGGAGTCATGGGGCCCCTGGGGCCCCTGCACTGCCCATGCCACTGTCAAGGGCAGTGCAGGGGCCCCCTGACAGGGCCCCATGCAGCTTTTTACTGTCTGCCTTGCAGACAGTGAAAAGCGCGACGGGTGCAACTGCACCCGTCGCACGGCCGCAACACCGCCGGCTCCATTTGGAGCCGGCTCCCATGTTGCGGCCCACATCCCCGCTGGGCCGGCGGATGGAAACTTGGTTTCCGCCTGCAGGCCCAGCGGGGATGTCAAAATGGGCACCGCGGGAGTGCGGCTGTATTGGCGGCCGCCCGGCGGTTACAGCTTGGCGGGTGGCGTTTGCCGCCCACCCAAGTTGTAATGACCCCCTAAGTGTGTCTCCTGCATCAGTTGCCATGCGCTTGGACACTCTCAACACTGCCCCTCATTTGACTTTATCCAGTGGAGCATTAATATTCCACATGCAGAGTCTTATGAGACCCTGAGATGGAGCATCATCCTGATTAGCCGTGGGGAGAGATAGAAATATCATTAAAACCCTGTGACGGGCTGGCCGTATTTCGCCCGCACATGCACATGACTTGTGCTGATACTGCAGGGCTGCACCGAAACAGCCCGGCAGTGCAGCCAATGAACAGCCAGCATTCCAGTCGGCGCGGGACGGAGGATGCTTAAAGGGGCCGGTTTTGGAACAGACAGGGAAGGGGGAGGCGAACAGCGCAAGAGGAGACTGGTGGAGCGGCGGACGAGACGGCGAACACACAGAGGAGGAGGAGGCCCAACGGGAAGAGAGGAGTTGGACCCAGGGAGAGCGGTGCCTTCCCAACCGATGGGAAGTGCTTAACCAAGCAGCTGACTGAGGTCCAACACCACAGTAGATCGGGAAGACGGAATGCCGGATCCTGCCAATTCCAGGTGTGTGGGGAAACTGTTCTGAGGGTCGGGAGGTGGAAAGACTAAGGGAGGCACGATATTTTCACAGGTAAAGAGGTGGGGTGGCAAGGGAAAGAACCCGTATTTGCACCATTACAAGACAAAGCAATAGATAACAGTACCAAGTACACAAAGGAAGGAATAAAGACGCCGCGTAAGGAAAGAGCCTGTATGAGAATAAGAGTCATGCCAAGGGTACAAGTAAAAGGATAGAGAAAGAGTATCTGTAGAAGATATAGTGCAGAAGCAACAGAGAGACAAGAAAGCGGACAAACAGGCAAGGATTGAGACAAGACTCACTGGCAGAAAGGTGAAGAAAAGAGAGGAAACCCACCTTCCAGTCTAAGGAAAACATAGGAAAAGAAAGGAAAAGACAGCAGGAAAGAAAACAGAATAAGAAGAAGGAAGGTCAGGAGGAGATAGAAAAGAGAACTACGAAACGAGTAGCATAAAAAAAAACACTTACCGATATCTCTCTGTTTCTCTCCACATGCGCTTCCCGGGAAACCTATGAGACGGAGGGAACAAGAAGACTGAGGCTCAGTACCCGGCATAACATTAACCAAGAAAATCGGGAAAAAGGAAGAAAAAGAGAGGAGAATACACCAACCACCAGAGCACAATTGTCCAATTATAAACAATAAACCACTCATACACCTGATGACCGGTTCGTGCGTGTTTAGTGCTGTTCAGTATCGCTACAAACACATACCAAAAATATATGTGGAGAGACATTTTTCAAGTTGCCCATGTGGGGACTCTGAAATCAGCCTCAAAACAAGGAGCGTATCCCCTCTACCCACTCGACACCCTATAGTTTCGAGAACTAGAAGTACCTGTTGATGCATAGACTAAGGACATTTGCCAAAAGGGCAAACCAACTACAACTCGGTCCCTCTGCATCTTCAATCCCATGAGAACTCCCATGATTCAAACTCTACAAAGCAAAGGTTTTGGAGGTCATACTTAACCAAGACCTGCAGTACCATCAAACAGAACATTTGAAACACAACTGAATATGCACGGGGAGAGGAGACAACAGGGTTAACCAACATCAAATTCTACAGTTGTATAGTAGTGAGTCTTCTCTCAGCCAGGGACACTGGTTTTTCGGGCTTTTTGTCTGCATCTTCTCGATGCAATGTCTTCTCCTTGTCCTTCGCTTACACTGTGGAAGTTGTTTCAATGTCTGATCTCTAAACTGTCTGTCAGATGTTTCTGCCTGTGTCGGACGTATCAGGGAGAAGTTTGGCTGTTCCTCAACCCAGGCCCACGCACCTTCGGAAGTATCAAAGAACAAGGGCTTCCGATCAAAAATAAACTTCAGAAGAACATGTATTGAATATGCATTGCCTTCCTTTATGTTTTTTATCCAGAAATGTGTAACATTGCTGTTGGACTTGACAAAGTGTTGTCCAGGAACAGTATGACATGGGAGGACCTACATTGTGATGATTCCTGTTTAGGAGTGGCCCTCAGAATAGCGTCTCTGCCTGCGAAATTAAATATACATGCGATGATAGGCTGCGGTGGTGTCCCCAGAGGGGGGTGGGAAGCCTTGGATCTGTTGGCTTGCTCCCTTGTGCAACACATATCTTCACCTGGAACCTAGGACTTCAGTCAGTGTCTGATAAATTGAGTGGCCAACCTGACATCTGCACTTTCCGGTTCCCCCACAATCTTGATGTTGCTCTTTCAAGAGCACCCTTCGCTATCTTCCATCCTGGCTTCAAGTTGTGATACAGTTGTTTTGCAAGAAGGTGATGTTAGTGTGAAATTCCCAAACAGAGTACTCAGCCTCTGAGTCCCTTCATTTGATCTCTGTGACCTTTTCCACTGTACTGTAGAAGTCTTGTTTGAACAACAAAAAGTCAATGCTGACTTGGCCAATTTTCCCCTCCAGAGAGTGTCTGAACTCCTGACTGGCCTGGAAGATTGAGCTTTGTTTACCATTGTGGATTATTCAGTGGTTGCAGTGGGAGCGGGCCTGTTGAGTTTATCAGTTTTTTCCAGTGAACTGTTGTTTATCTGCTTTTTTTGTGATTGTTGCCATCAATATGGATCATCCCTCCCTCATCCTACAACACCCCCCTAGGGTAACTCATTGCAGCACAGTGGGCAGCAGCAACCATATCCAGGAATTAGTCAGTGGTTGACAGTATTAAATGATTTATCTGAGCTATGGGTCTACATCACTGCACAAGGTTAATGTGGCTCATAGTACAGAGGGGATTGCCTTCTCTGCCCACTGGAACTTGACCATACGGAATCCGTCTTCAGTTTGGGGCTAACTCTATGTTGTACCAAGGGCGATCCCCACCTGTGAAGATGTATTGCTAAAAGGCAAGGAAAGTCTCCAGGAGCTCAGAGGCCACCATGTCTACCCATAGTAGGTCCCATTTCTGCATGCACATAATCAGCTGCTTCCCGATCAAATGACCACTAGCATGCGGGGTGACATATGAGAGTAGCCAAACCACCCACAGTCCCGCAAGTTGGGCCCATCAGTCGATTCCACACAGGGAGGGTCTTCGCTCCAAAAATGGGGAGAGGGTTCCACTTACTGGTGCCACCACTAGGGGCCTATTTGTCCACCTGGAAGATCCCCCATGGTAGGCGTCATTCATCTGCCTTCCGGGGCCACACTTACCGGGCCTCGGTTGCAACTGCCCAACACTGAATCCAGATTGGTGGCCCACCTCATCCCTAATTCCTCTGCCCACATTAGTTTTTCCCAGCCGCTGCCTCAGCCTCTCCACGCAGCATGTTCACAATGCCGTGGTCGTACTTTGAGTCTGGTTGGGCCAACCCGTGGGATCTATCTATCTCCACTTTAGCATGACAGTGTCCGATTACTCACCATTACCATAGCACTTCCTCCCTGTACTTCTTGCTTGTGGGGACTCTCAGTCTTGAGGGCCGTCGACGTCCCTGGTCCTCGGTGTCCACACCTCGTGGCTACCTGTCAGCAGTTTCATCCAGCAGCTTTCTGGCCATGACATGGCCAGCATGGTGTTTGTGGTGCCATCCTCCAATTTCCACTCCTGAAGCATACTCTAGGTGAGCATGAAAACGTGGAGTGCTGACCCCTCAACCAACGTGATCTGATGACATAGATTTAGGCGGATAGTAATGGATATGGCGCAGTTTGTTGCGTAGCGCAGAAAGGAGTGACTGCCATCTTTGGTGTCTTAGCCGTACCCCAAAATGTATCATTTTTGGGCTACAGCTGGAGTCTGACATGGTCAACGGATGAATTGATGGATCTGTCAGTTTGTGCGTTTCCATTTCTGCAGCTTGAAGCTGCAAAGAGGAGCTTCACTCTCTGTGCCAGATGGTGCTGGAGGGGCAACATTTTGATGCCACTGAGGTTAGATCCTAAACCCTTTACAGGAATTGATGTCTGTCAGAAGTATGCATGCACTGTATGAGTGACACTGATTTCTGTTTTTTATTAATAACTAGTATTCAATTCTTGTCATATAATCCGCCAAATTTTTTTTTTGTTTTGTGTGACTAATGTAACACTACCTCTTGTACCTTAAACAACAATACAACTTAGGGCTCAGTGACTCAGATCACAAGACCTGAAGAAGGCCACTGACCCATCCGGGCTTCAGTGTTGGTTGAAACATGTCGACTTGAGGATATAGGAATAACTGACATTCTGAATCATTGCCTTGCTCTGTTTTGAGGTCTTTTAATCGTATCTAGGGCACTCCAATTAAAATGTCTTGGATGACCCACAAGGAAATTTTAAATTCACTGCCTTAATCCCATCCACTATCTAATACCGAATGTACACAAGCTTCCAAATTTGGCTGAGCCCATTCAGGCAATAATGAGCCTTGAATGTGCATAGGACCCATTGATGAAGCATTGCACTAATTGTGGGTGAGGGTGTTTTGTCCAAACCTAATGATCTCAGCAGAATGCTTGACACACCTGTCATCTTCTTTCCCTCTACCTTTTTTGTGATGGGCCTAATGGGCTTTAGGTGAGAATTGTTAATGTGTTGTTGGGGTCCTGTGACAACTAACATCATTGACATCTTTGTGAATGTTTACCCCTCTCTGCTCCAGGCAGCCACCATGCTGTTAATTAGAGGACGCGTTCTTCGTGTCTTTTCCACATTAGTCAGTTGATTTTCTTTAATCAGATCAGCTCATGTGCCTGTTTGTTATGCACAGAGTTTGTTTGCTTTAGGAAATAAGACAAGGTGATGCATGTGTAATTTCTGTACAATAACTATCAATGTGAGTTACGAAAGCTAATATGCAAGCTGACAAATAGATTCAAAAGCAGGATTATATATTGAAATAGGCAGAATTTATTAAAAAGAATCTCTATTAATTTCTACATGAGTCAGTCTTTTAATCGATCAATCAGTATAAAACATTGTGTAATTCAGTGGCCAACATGATTTCTTAGCCCCCTCCTTCTGGTAAAAGCAAGTCCTTAGCATTTCAAAGTGCTAGCAACATGACTAGGGAGAGTGTAGCTTTCAACAGGAGATCATGGCATCAAAAACCAATAAATGTGATTCCCTCTCAATGTTGCTCAGTCAGTATCTTGACCTGCATGGGTAGTCAAAGAGACCAAATACACTACTCTGTTCAGACCTCACAGGGCCTCGCAGGGACCATGATGAACTGCACAAAGCAGACCCCCACACCTCTGACCTCTTAAAATGATAGAAGACAGTTCATTACTTAGGAGAACAAAACAAAAAAAAACTAAGATTACACAAAAATTGAAAGCAGAAATCATGGTTAATGGTAACAAATTACACATCGAATTTGTACATATACCAACCTAAAAACATATGTGCAAATAGTGTGCTATTACTCAAATTTCACTTAACATAATACTGTTTACATAATAAAGGTCCTGATGTAGGAGGCTGGACTGGCTTGTAGTGAGTACCAAGGGGTACTTACACCTTGCACCAGGCCCAGGTATCCCTTATTAGTGTATAGGGTGCCTAGCAGCTTAGGCTGATAGATAATGGTAGCTTAGCAGAGCAGCTTAGGCTGAACTAGGAGACGAGTGAAGCTCCTACAGTACCACTAGTGTCACTTGCACAATATCATAAGAAAACACAATACACAGATATACTAAAAATAAAGGTACTTTATTTTTATGCCAAAGTATCTCAGTGAGTACCCTCAGTATGAGGATAGCAAATATACACAAGATATATGTACACAATACCAAAAATATGCAGTATAGTCTTAGAAAACAGTACATACAATGTATAGTTACAATAGGATGCAATGGGGACACATAGGGATAGGGGCAACACAAACCATATACTCCAAAAGTGGAATGCGAACAACGAATGGACCCCAAACCTATGTGACCTTGTAGAGGGTCGCTGGGACTGTAAGAAAACAGTGAGGGTTAGAAAAATAGCCCACCCCAAGACCCTGAAAAGTGAGTGCAAAGTGCACTAAAGTTCCCCAAAGAGCACAGAAGTCGTGATAGGGGAATTCTGCAGGAAAGACCAAAACCAACAATGCAACAACGATGGATTTCCAAACGAGGGTACCTGTGGAACAAGGGGACCAAGTCCAAAAGTCACGACCAAGTCGAGAGAGGGCAGATGCCCAGGAAATGCCAGCTGTGGGTGCAAAGAAGCTGCTACTGGACAGTAGAAGCTGAGGATTCTGCAGGAACGACAAGGGCTAGAAACTTCCCCTTTGGAGGATGGATGCCCCACGCCGTGGAGAGTTGTGCAGAAGTATTTTCCTGAAGAAAGACCACCAACAAGCCTTGCTAGCTGCAAATAGTGCAGTTAGGGTTTTTGGATGCTGCTGTGGCACAGGAGGGACCAGGATGTCGCCAATTGCGTCAGGGGACAGAGGGGGCGCCCAGCAGGACAAGGAGCCCTCTCAAAAGCAAGCAGCACCCGGAGAAGTACCAAAACAGGCACCACGAAGAGGAGTGAAACGGTGCTCACCCGAAGTTGCACAAAGGAGTCCTACGCCGCCGGAGGACAACTTAAGAGGTCGTACAATGCAGGTTAGAGTGCCGTGGTCCCAGGCTTGGCTGTGCACAAAGGATTTCCACCGGAAGTGCACAGAGGCCGGAGTACCTGCAAAAGACGCGGTTCCCAGCAATGCAGTCTGTCGTGGGGAGGCAAGGACTTACCTCCACCAAACTTGGACTGAAGAGTCACTGGACTGTGGGAGTTACTTGGACAGAGTTGCTGGATTCAAGGGACCTTGCTCGTTGTGCTGAGAAGAGATCCAGGGGACCGGTGATGCAGTTCTTTGGTGCCTGCGGTAGCAGGGGGAAGATTCAGTCGACCCACGGGAGATTTCTTCGGAGCTTCTAGTGCAGAGAGGAGGCAGACTACCCCTACAGCATGCACCACCAGGAAAACAGTCGAGAAGGCGGCAGGATCAGCGTTACAGAGTTGCAGTAGTCGTCTTTGCTACTTTGTTGCAGTTTTGCAGGCTTCCAGCGCGGTTAGCAGTCGATTCCTTGGCAGAAGGTGAAGAGAGAGATGCACAGGAACTCTGATGAGCTCTTGCATTCGTTATCTGAGGAATTCCCCAAAGCAGAGACCCTAAATAGCCAGAAAAGAGGGTTTGGCTACTTAGGAGAGAGGATAGGCAAGCAACACCTGAAGGAGCCTATCAGAAGGAGTCTCTGACGTCACCTGCTGGCCCTGGCCACTCAGAGCAGTCCAGTGTGCCAGCAGCACCTCTGTTTCCAAGATGGCAGAGGTCTGGAGCATACTGGAGGAGCTCTGGGCACCTCCCAGGGGAGGTGCAGGTCAGGGGAGTGGTCACTCCCCTTTCCTTTGTCCAGTTTCACGCCAGAGCAGGGCTGAGGGGTCCCTGAACCGGTGTAGACTGGCTTATGCAGAAATGGGCACCATCTGTGCCCATGAAAGCATTTCCAGAGGCTGGGGGAGGCTACTCCTCCCCTGCCTTAACACCGTTTTCCAAAGGGAGAGGGTGTAACACCCTCTCTCTGAGGAAGTCCTTTGTTCTGCCTTCCTGGGCCAAGCCTGGCTGGACCCCAGGAGGGCAGAAACCTGTCTGAGGGGTTGGCAGCAGCAGCAGCTGCAGTGAAACCCCTGAAAAGGCAGTTTGGCAGTACCCGGGTCTGTGCTAGAGACCCGTGGGATCATGGGATTGCACCAACAATTCCAGGATGGCATAGAGGGGGCAATTCCATGATCTTAGACATGTTACATGGCCATATTCGGAGTTACCATTGTGAAGCTACACATAGGTAATGACCTATGTGTAGTGCACGCGTGTAATGGTGTCCCCGCACTCACAAAGTTCGGGGAATTTGCCCTGAACTATGTGGGAGCACCTTGGCTAGTGCCAGGGTGCCCACACACTATGTAACTTTGCACCCAACCTTTACCAGGTAAAGGTTAGAGATATAGGTGACTTATAAGTTACTTAAGTGCAGTGAAAATGGCTGTGAAATAATGTGTGCATTATTTCACTCAGGCTGCAGTGGCAGGCCTGTGTAAGAATTGTCAGAGCTCCCTATGGGTGGCAAAAGAAATGCTGCAGCCCATAGGGATCTCCTGGAACCCCAATACCCTGGGTACCTCAGTACCATATACTAGGGAATTATAAGGGTGTTCCAGTATGCCAATGTAAATTGGTGAAATTGGTCACTAGCCTGTTAGTGACAATTTGGAAAGAAATGAGAGAGCATAACCACTGAGGTTCTGGATAGCAGAGCCTCAGTGAGACAGTTAGTCATAACACAGGTAACACATTCAGGGCACACTTATGAGCACTGGGGCCCTGGCTGGCAGGGTCCCAGTGACACATACAACTAAAACAACATATATACAGTGAAAAATGGGGGTAACATGCCAGGCAAGATGGTACTTTCCTACACAACACCCCCCAAACGAAGGACAATAAGACTAGTCATTACCTGATGGGTCTTCATTGTCTAAGTGGAAATATCTGGAGAGTCCATCTGCATTGGAGTGGGTACTCCCAGGTCTGTTCCACTGTATAGTCCATTCCCTGTAGGGATATGGACCACCTCAACAATTTAGGATTTTCACCTTTCATTTGTTTTAGCCAATGTAGAGGTTTGTGGTCTGTCTGAACAATGAAGTGAGTGCCAAACAGGTATGGCCTCAACTTCTTCAGTGCCCAGACCCCAGCAAAGGCCTCCCTCTCTATGGCAGACCAACGCTTTTCTCTAGGGGTCAACCTCCTACTAATAAAAGCAACAGGTTGATCCTGGCCCTCAGAATTAAGTTGTGATAAGACTGCCCCTACCCCTAATTCAGATGCATCAGTTTGGACATAGAATTTTGTAGAGTAACAGGGGCTTTTCAGGACAGGTGCAGAGCACATGGCCTGCTTCAGCTCTTCAAAAGCTTTCTGACAGTTTGCTATCCATAATACCTTCTTAGGCATTTTCTTTGAAGCGAGGTCATTAAGAGGGGCTGCAATGGAGCCATAGTTCTTTATGAACCTCCTATAGTACCCAGTGAGGCCTAAAAAGGCTCTCACCTGAGTGTGAGTAGTAGGGGGAACCCAATCTATAATAGTTTGGATTTTCCCCTGAAGTGGTGCAATCCGTTCTCCACCAACCAGGAGTCCCAGATAAACCACCTTCCCCTGCCCTATCTGGCACTTTGAAGCCTTGATAGTGAGGCCTGCCTTTTACAGGGCCTCTAAAACTTTCCATAGGTGGACCAGGTGATCATCCCAGCTGGAGCTAAAGACAGCTATATCGTCCAGATATGCTGCACTAAAAGCTTCCAGCCCTTGCAGGACTGTGTTCACCAACCTCTGAAAAGTGGCAGTTGCATTTTTCAATCCAAAAGGCATTACTGTGAATTGGTAATGGCCTCCAATGGTTGAAAATGCAGTTTTTGCTTTTGCATCTTCTGATAATTTGATCTGCCAATACCCTGCAGTCAAATCAAAAGTGCTTAGATACTTGGCAGATGCCAGTGTATCTTTTAGCTCATCTGCCCTGGGTATAGGGTGAGCATCAGTTTTGGTTACCTGGTTGGGACCTCTGTAGTCTACACAAAACCGCATTTCCTTCTTTCCATCCTTGGAATGAGGTTTTGGTACAAGTACCACAGGAGAGGCCCATGGACTTTCAGAGTGCTCAACCACTCCCAGTTCAAGCATTTTCTGCACCTCTTGCTTTATGCAGTCTCTGACATGGTCAGGTTGCCTATAGATCTCACTTGTGACAGGCAAGCTGTCTCCAGTAACTATAGTGTGCTCACACCAAGAAGTGGTACCTGGCACAGTAGAGAAGAGTTCAGAAAACTGACCCAGGAGATTTATGCAGTGGTCTTTCTGCTCAGCAGTAAGACAATCTGCCAGTACTACCCCTTCCACTAGAGCATCTTGTTCTGTGGAAGAGAAGAGATCAGGGAGAGGGTCACTCTCTTCTTCCTGTCCCTCATCAGTTGCCATGAGCACGGTGAGATCAGCCCTGTCATAGTAGGGTTTCAGGCGATTGACATGGAGCACCCTAAGGGGACTCCTGGCAGTGCCTAAGTCAACTAAGTAGGTGACTTCACCCTTCTTTTCAACAATTATGTGGGGTCCACTCCATTTATCTTGGAGTGCTCTTGGGGCCACAGGCTCCAAGACCCACACTTTCTGCCCTGGTTGGTACTGAACTAAAACAGCCTTCTGGTCATGCCATTGCTTCTGGAGCTCTTGGCTGGCCTGAAGGTTTTTACTGGCCTTTTTCATGTACTCACCCATCCTTGATCTGAGGCCAAGTACATAGTCCACTATGTCTTGCTTTGGAGCTTTTAAAGGTTGTTCCCAACCCTCCTTAACAAGTGTTAGGGGACCTCTCACAGGGTGTCCAAAGAGGAGTTCAAAGGGGCTGAAGCCCACTCCTTTCTGGGGTACCTCCCTGTAAGCAAAAAGGAGGCATGGTAAAAGGATATCCCATCTCCTGCTGAGTTTTTCAGGGAGTCCCATAATCATGCCTTTGAGAGTTTTATTAAATCTCTCCACCAGTCCATTTGTTTGTGGATGATAGGGTGTAGTGAACTTGTATGTCACACCACACTCCTTCCACATGGCCTTTAAGTAAGCAGACATGAAATTGCTTCCTCTGTCTGATACCACCTCTTTTGGGAAGCCCACCCTGGAAAAGATTCCCAGGAGGGCCTTTGCCTCTGCAGGAGCTGTAGTGGTCTTTAGAGGAATTGCTTCAGGATATCTGGTGGCATGGTCCACTACCACCAAGATAAACCTATTGCCTGAAGCAGTAGGAGGGTCAGGAGGGCCAACTATGTCAACCCCTACCCTTTCAAAGGGAACCCCAACCACAGGCAGTGGAATAAGGGGTGCCTTTGGAGTGCCACCTGTCTTGCCACTGGCTTGACAGGTTTCACAGGACTTACAAAATTCCTTTGTGTGCGCTGACATTCTAGGCCAATGAAACAGGGGAACAAGCCTGTCCCAAGTTTTCATTTGCCCTAAATGTCCAGCTAAGGGAATGTCGTAAGCAAGAGTTAGGAGGAACTTTCTGTGCTCCTGAGGAATCACCAATCTCCTGGCAGCTCCAGTTTTTGGATCCCTTGCTTCAGTGTACAAGAGGTTGTCCTCCCAGTAAACTCTGTGAGAGTCACTGACATCCCCATTTGCTTGTTTGACAGCTTGCTGCCTTAGACCCTCTAGTGTGGGACAGGTCTGCTGTGCCACACTCAGCTCCTCCCTGGCAGGCCCCCCTTCACCCAAAAGCTCAGCAGTGTCTGCTTCCAGCTCCTCTGGTGTAGGTTCTGCACAGGGTGGAAATTCTTCTTCCTCAGAAGTCGAATCCACTGTAGAGGGAGGGATAGTATGCAGTGATTTACTTCTACTAGCCCTAGCTTTAGGGAGCACTTGGTCCATTCTTCCAGGATCCAAGTCACCCTGTCCTTTTTGCTTTTTGGCCTGAGCCCTGGTTAAAGCAAAAATATGCCCTGGAATGCCCAGCATTGCTGCATGAGCCTCCAGCTCCACTTCTGCCCAAGCTGATGTCTCTAAATCATTTCCTAATAGACAGTCTACAGGTAAATCTGAGGCAACCACAACTTTCTTTGGGCCAGTAACCCCTCCCCCCCAGTTGAGATACACAACAGCCATGGGGTGGCTAAGGGTGTTGTTATGAGAATCGGTTACTTGGTACTGGTGACCAAGTAGGTGTTGTTCAGGGTGGACCAGTTTCTCTATTACCATTGTAACACTGGCACCTGTGTCCCTGTAGGCCTGAAACTCAACACCATTTATTAGGGGTAGTTGCTTGTACTTATCCATGTTAAGGGTGTTAAGCATGTTAAGCAACCAAGGTGGCTAAATCAATAGCCCCCTCAGAGACTAACACAGCCTCTGTGGTCTCCCTAATCAGACCAACCCCAACTAAGTTACCAATAGTGAGCCCAGCTACTCCCTTGGATTGGCTATTAGTAGGTTTGCTCCCACCACCACTGCTATTAGTAGGGACACTAGGTGTAGCAGTAGGGGTTGTAGTGGTAGGATGCTTGGTGCTTTTCTTTGGACAACTGGGATCTGTTGTCCAATGTCCTTTTATTTTACATAAATAGCACTATGGTTTCTTTTCTTTGTTTTGATTTGAAGAGGATTTGGGCCCACCACCCCCACTAGAGTGTTTTTGTGGGCCTGATGAAGACTCATTTTTAGATTTGTCCCCACCCTTGTCAGAAGACTTACCATACTTCTTCTTATTGCCATCTTTGTCACCCCCTGTATGAACTTTTCTGTTCACCCTTGTTCTGACCCATTTGTCTGCCTTCTTTCCCAATTCTTGGGGAGAGGTCAGATCAGAGTCCACCAGGTACTGGTGCAACAAATCAGACACACAATTATTAAGAATATGCTCTCTCAGGATTAAGTTATACCGGCTTTCATAATCAGTAACTTTACTGCCATGTAACCACCCCTCCAAGGCCTTCACTGAATGGTCAACAAAGTCTACCCAGTCTTGTGAAGACTCCTTTTTGGTCTCTCTGAACTTCATCCTGTACTGTTCAGTGGTTAAGCCATAACCATCCAGGAGTGCATTCTTAAGAATTGTAAAATTATTGGCATCACTTTCTTTCACAGTAAGGAGCCTATCCCTACCCTTTCCACTAAATGATAGCCATAGCATAGCAGCCCACTGCCTTTGAGGGACATCCTGTACAACACAGGCCCTCTCAAGTGCAGCAAACCATTTGTTAATGTCATCCCCCTCCTTATAAGGGGGAACTATCTTATGCAGATTCCTGGAATCATGCTCTCTTGCAGGATGACTATGGGGAATACTGCTGCTGCCACCATGGGTTTCTAAACCCAATTTCTGTCTTTCCTTCTCTACTTCTAAGGATTGCCTATCTAAATCCAGCTGTTGCTGCTTAAGCTTCAGTCTGAATTGCTCCACTCTCAATCTATTGAGCTCCCTTTCTAACACTCTGTCATCAGGGTGGGTAGGAGGGACATGCCTAGAAACAGAAGTATGGTGAGAATGAACAGAAGGAGACCTGTCCCTAACAGATGGCACCCTAACAGCTTGGCTAACAGAAACAGCACTTCTACTATGATGAGAAGGAATACTCTTACTGTGATGTGAGACCAGACTATCTGTATGATGTGACTCAACATCAGTACCAACTATGCTAGGTTGTCTGCTAATGGGCAGGCTAGGAAGTTTCCCTTCTAAATCTTTTGCTAGGGGTGCCCCAGGGTCAGATTGGGAACCATCAGCTAACTTTTCAACAGAAGTGCCACCTCTGGCCTTATCCTGTTCAACAAGCATATTTACCAACAGTTCTCTACAGGGATTCTTCCCTACACTTAAACCTCTTTCTATGCAGAGACTCCTTGCTCCTTTCCAGCTAAGGTGATCATAAGCAAGTTTGGACAGATCAACAGTTTGGCCTGTGCCAGACATTTTAGAAAGTGTTTAAGTGACAGAAAAAGTGAGGAAAAAGTTTTTCAGAACTTTTGGAAAGACAGAAAAAAACCTTTTAAACTTTTTAAGAACTTTTGAGAAAGTTTAGAAGTACTTTTCAGCACTTTAGTAAAGAAGTGAAAGGAGAAAAGCAAAACTTTTTGGTTAGGTGTACATACACTGAACTTGTTTTGTATATTTTTCTCTTATGAAAAGTACAGTGACAAAAGTGGTAAGTAGTTGCAAAGTACTTATCCCACCGCTGCACAACCAATGTAGGAGGCTGGACTGGCTTGTAGTGAGTACCAAGGGGTACTTACACCTTGCACCAGGCCCAGGTATCCCTTATTAGTGTATAGGGTGTCTAGCAGCTTAGGCTGATAGATAATGGTAGCTTCGCAGAGCAGCTTAGGCTGAACTAGGAGACGAGTGAAGCTCCTACAGTACCACTAGTGTCACTTGCACAATATCATAAGAAAACGCAATACACAGATATACTAAAAATAAAGATACTTTATTTTTATGACAATATGCAAAAGTATCTCAGTGAGTACCCTCAGTATGAGGATAGCAAATATACACAAGATATATGTACACAATACCAAAAATATGCAGTATAGTCTTAGAAAACAGTGCAAACAATGTATAGTTACAATAGGATGCAATGGGGACACATAGGGATAGGGGCAACACAAACCATGTACTCCAAAAGTGGAATGCGAACCACCAATGTACCCCAAACCTATGTGACCTCGTAGAGGGTCGCTGGGACTGTAAGAAAACAGTGAGGGTTAGAAAAATAGCTCACCCCAAGACCCTGAAAAGTGAGTGCAAAGTGCACTAAAGTTCCCCAAAGAGCACAGAAGTCGTGATAGGGGAATTCTGCAGGAAAGACCAAAACCAACAATGCAACAACAATGGATTTCCAAACGAGGGTACCTGTGGAACAAGGGGACCAAGTCCAAAAGTCACGACCAAGTCGAGAGAGGGCAGATGCCCAGGAAATGCCAGCTGTGGGTTTAAAGAAGTTGCTACTGAACAGTAGAAGCTGAGGATTCTGCAGGAACGACAAGGGCTAGAAACGTCCTCTTTGGAGGATGGATGCCCCACGCCGTGGAGAGTTGTGCAAAAGTGTTTTCCTGAAGAAAGACCGCCAACAAGCCTTGCTAGCTGCAAATCATGCGGTTAGGGTTTGTGGATGCTGCTGTGGCCCAGGAGGGACCAGGAGGTCGCCCCTTGGAGGGGGAGACAGAGGGGGCGCTCAGCAATACGGAGAGCCCACACAGAAGCAGGCAGCACCCACAGAAGCACCTGAACAGGCACTTAGAAGACCTGAGGACGACAGTCGACTCAGAACAACAAAAGAGGGTCCAATGACGTTGGCGTCTGACTCAGCGACTTGGGCAATGCAGGACGGAGTGCTGGGGACCTGGGCTAGGTTGTGCACAAAGGAAGTCTTGGAAAAGTGCACAGGAGCCTGAGCAGCTGCAGTTCACAGAGTACACAGGATTACTGTCTGGCGTGGGGAAGCAAGGACTTACCTCCACCAAATTTGGACAGAAGGGCCACTGGACTGTCGAAGACACTTGGACCCAGCTCCTGTGTTCCAGGGACCACGCTCGTCAGGATGAGAGGGGACCCAGAGGACAGCTGATACAGAAGTTTGGTGCCTGCGTTGGCAGACGGAAGATTCCGTCGACCCACTGGAGATTTCTTCTTGGCTTCCAGTGCAGGGTGAAGGCAGACAGCCCTCAGAGCATGCACCACCAGGAAACAGTCGAGAAAGCCAGCAGGATGAGGAGCTACAATGTTGCTGGTAGTTCTCTTGCTACTTTGTTGCGGTTATGCAGGCGTCATGGAGCAGTCATCGGTCGATCCGTGGCAGAAGTCGAAGAAGGAGGTGCAGAGGAATTCTGGTGAGCTCTTGCATTCGTTATCTGGTGAGATGCCCACAGGAGAGACCCTAAATAGCCCACAGAGGAGGATTGGCTACAGAGAAAGGTAAGCTCCTATCAGGAGGGGTCTCTGACATCACTTGCTGGCACTGGCCACTCAGAGCTGTCCATCGTGCCCTCACACCTGTGCATCCAAGATGGCAGAGGTCTGGTACACACTTGAGGAGCTCTGGGTACCTCCCCTGGGAGGTCTTGGTCAGGGGAGTGGTCACTCCCCTTTCCTTTGTCCAGTTTCGCGCCAGAGCAGGGCTGGGGGGATCCCTGAACCGGTGTAGACTGGCTTATGCAAGGAGGGCACCATCTGTGCTCTTCAAAGCATTTCCAGAGGCCAGGAGAGGCTACTCCTCCCAGGCCCTTCACACCTATTTCCAAAGAGGAAATCCTTTGTTCTGCCTTCCTGGGACCAGGCTGCGCATGCCCCAGGGGGGCAGAAACCTGTCTGAGGGGTTGGCAGCAGCGGTAGCAGCAGAGGAGACCCCAGAAAGTTAGTTTGGCAGTACCCAGGCTCTATGCTGGAGACCCGGGGATGCATGGAATTGTCCCACCAACACCAGAATGGTATTGAGGTGACAATTCCATGATCCTAGACATGTTACATGGCCATGTTCGGAGTTACCATTGTGACGCTACATATAGGTATTGACCTATATGTAGTGCACGCATGTAATGGTGTCCCCGCACTCACAACATCTGGGGAATTTGCCCTGAACAATGTTGGGGCACCTTGGCTAGTGCCAGGGTGCCCACAAACTAAGTAACTTTGCACCTAACCTTCACTAAGTGAGGGGTAGACATATAGGTGACTTATAAGTTACTTAAGTGCAGTGTAAAATGACTGTGAAATAATGTGGACGTTATTTCACTCAGGTTGCAGTGGCAGACCTGTGTAAGAATTGTCTGAGCCCCCTATGGGTGGCAAAAGAAATGCTGCAGCCCATATGGATCTCCTGGAACCCCAATATCCTGGTTACCTAGGTACCATATACTAGGGAATTATAAGGGTGTTCCAGTGTGCCAATCGGAATTGGTAAAATTGGTCACTAGCCTGCAGTGACAATTTTAAAAGCAGAGAGAGCATAAACACTGAGGTTCTGGTTAGCAGAGCCTCAGTGATACAGTTAGGCACCACACAGGGAACACATACAGGGCACACTTTATGAGCACTGGGGTCCTGGCTAGCAGGATCTCAGTGACACAGGCAAAAACAAACATATATACAGTAAAAATTGGGGTAACATGTCAGGCACGATGGTACTTTCCTACAAGTACCATCATGCACCCACTATAAGCCAGGCCAGCCTCCTACATTGGTGGTGCAGCGGTGGGATAAGTACTTGTAACTGATTTACCACTTTGTCATTGGTTCTTTTCCTAAGAAAAACATATACCAAATACCTAAAAATATACATACTGTAGTTAACCTAAACAGTTTAACTTTCTTTCTAAAAATGTTCCAAAAAGTTTCAGAAATGTTTTCAAAAGTTTTGAAAAGTTTGATAAAGTTTTTCTCTTTTCTCTAAAAGTTTCTAAACTTTTTTCTCTCTGTCCTAAACCCTTTCTAACAATCATGTCTTCAGTAGAACTGACTCCCACAGTTGTCCAGGCAACCTATGGTAGTTTAAACTTTAAAAGTTTGTGGGGTCTCTGCATAGAAAGAGGTTTAAGCATTGGTAAGAACCCTGCCAAAGATCTTCTCCTCAGCCTTCTCCGAGAAAGTGACCAGAACCAGTCTGGCCCATCCCAGGATCAGGAGGTAGAGGAGGGGGGTACCCCTCCAGACTCAGAGGAGTCCCCTGAGGATGCTGTGGAGGGTTCATCCAAAGACCTGCCAGCTAACAGGCCTCCTAGTGACACTGGTAGTGGGAGCGGGTCACACACTAGTAGGGCACCTTTCACTTTAAAAGGCCAGGTTACTAGAGTCCAGCCAGTTAGAGACAGGTCACACTCTGCTGAAGTACTGGGTTTTTCAGAACCCAGTGGTGCGAGGGAACACACCCTAAGACTTCGAGTCCTTCCTGTTTCAGACTACAGAAACACAGAGGCCCTCATTCCAACCTTGGCGGTCGGTGTTAAAGCCGCGGCCATACCGCCGACAGGCTGGCGGTCCGAAAAATGGAATTCTGACCCTGGCGGTTACCGCCAACAGAGACCGCCGCTTCAACACTCCGACCGCCACGGCGGTACAAACAAACAGCCTGGCGGTCACCGCCAACAGCCCGGTGGGAGACAATGTACCGCCTACCCGATAACGACCCACCAATCCGCCACCTTTTCTGGGGCGGGAGCACCGCCGATAAAAACACGGCGGAAACAGACTACGAACGGGAAAACGCTCACCTCCACATACTCCACGCGTGATTCCGGCAGTATGGAACCCAAGTTACAGGTCATCCCCACACTCCTATACCTGCTCCTGTACCAGGAGCACGCCCGGCGGCGCGGAAGACATCGGTGAGTACTGCACCTACGACACAGGGGAGGGAAAAGATTACCGGCACACACCCACCCACCCACACCCACTACAACACACACATCAATGCATTCCCGCAGATCACTGTCACAACCCACAAACCCCCCCTCCGAAATAATGCAAAGACCAAAAGAAGACATCTTAAACGGGCAGATATATTGAAAAATGGACAGCAGTAATCCAAATAAATAAATAAACTATGTACAAAATATATACATCTACTATATGTAGTGCAACCACTGTCCGTGGACAACAGGGGTCCTGAGCAAATGGGCAAGGCCCAGTCCCACGACAAGAACTCCACGGAGAGAACACTGCAGGGGCATCAGAAAGAAAAAAGGACAGGCACCTCAGGGGGAAGGGAAGGGGGGGCACCTCAGCCACTTGAGTACACGACGCCAGATCCACGAGGGGACTCCATGACCACTGAGCCATCCTGGGGAGAGCAAAGGCACAGTCCATACAGTGGGTGGCCTGCCCACTGGGCCATCCTGGGGAGAGCAAAGGCACAGTCCATACAGTCCATACAGTGGGTGGCCTGCCCACTGGGCCATCCTGGGGAGAGCAAAGCCACAGTCCATACAGTGGGTGGCCTGCCCACTGGGCCATCCTGGGGAGAGCAAAGGCACAGTCCATACAGTCCATACAGTGGGTGGCCTGCCCACTGGGCCATCCTGGGGAGAGCAAAGGCACAGTCCATACAGTCCATACAGTGGGTGGCCTGCCCACTGGGCCATCCTGGGGAGAGCAAAGCCACAGTCCATACAGTCCATAACAGACTCCACTGCCACTGGAGGAGGCATGTTGCCCAGAGGACATCCTGCAGCCCTGCCCGAGACAGATCCTGCCCTGCCACGTCTGCCAAAGGGCCAGCGGTGCTTGCCTTGAAGGGCCCAGTTCAGCGGTGCTTGCCCAGTTCAGCGGTGCTTGAGATGAAGGGCCCAGTTCAGCGGTTCTTGAGACGGCGGTCCCCAGCGGAGTGGTGCTGGAGACGGCGGGGCCCAGTTCAGCGGTGCTTGAGACGGCGGGTCCCAGTTCAGCGGTGCTTGAGACGGCGGGTCCCAGTTCAGCGGTGCTTGAGACGGCGGGTCCCAGTTCAGCGGTGCTTGAGACGGCGGGTCCCAGTTCAGCGGTGCTGGAGACGGCGGGTCCCAGTTCAGCGGTGCTGGAGACGGCGGGGCCCAGTTCAGCGGTGCTGGAGACGGCGGTCCCCAGCGGAGCGGTGCTGGAGACGGCGGAGCCCAGTTCAGCGGTGCTGGAGACGGCGGGGCCCAGTTCAGCGGTGCTGGAGACGGCGGTCCCCAGCGGAGCGGTGCTGGAGACGGCGGGGCCCAGTTCAGCGGTGCTGGAGACGGCGGGGCCCAGTTCAGCGGTGCTGGAGACGGCGGTCCCCAGCGGAGCGGTGCTGGAGACGGCGGGGCCCAGTTCAGCGGTGCTTGAGACGGCGGGGCCCAGCGGAGCGGTGCTGGAGACGGCAGGGCCCAGTTCAGCGGTTCTTGAGACGGCGGTCCCCAGCGGAGCGGTGCTGGAGACGGCGGGGCCCAGTTCAGCGGTGCTTGAGACGGCGGGGCCCAGCGGAGCGGTGCTGGAGACGGCAGGGCCCAGTTCAGCGGTTCTTGAGACGGCGGTCCCCAGCGCAGCGGTGCTGGAGACGGCGGGCCCAGTTCAGCGGTTCTTGAGACGGCGGTCCCCAGCGGAGCGGTGCTGGAGACGGCGGTCCCCAGTTCAGCGGTGCTGGAGACGGCGGGGCCCAGTTCAGCGGTGCTGGAGACGGCGGGGCCCAGTTCAGCAGTGCTTGAGACGGCGGGGCCCAGTTCAGCGGTGCTTGAGACGGCGGGCGTCCTAAGGCCATCTGCCCATTGGCTGGTGTTCCCCTCCTGGGCAGCGGGGATGGGGCTCCCTCAATGCCCACCTGGGCTGTGGGTCCCTCCTGGCCAGCTGGGCTGGGTCCACCCTGGGCAGCGGGCCTGCTGCCTCACTTCTCCGCCCTGCTGCCCTTGCCCTCCTTGCCTGAGGTTTTGTGGCCCTTTCCTCCCTTTGGACCAGTGGCAGGTGACGGTGGCAGGGTAGTGTCCTTGGGGGCTGGTGACTCTGGGCTCCTGCACCGGGCCTTCCCTTTTCTGCTCCTCTTCCCAGGGGGTGGGCTGCATGTCCCCTTGCTGCTGTGGGCGGATCCGGACCTTGGAGCTGGGGGACTCCAATACCCCTGCACCTTTTTCAAGGGTGCTGCAGGGCTGGTGGTGGCTGAGGTGCTCTTCTTACTCCTACCAGATGGAGGGGGGGGTCAGTGGTGGGAAAGAGGTCAAGGTTGGAAAGGAAAATTAGCTTGTTAAGACAGGGACGGGTAGGAGTAGTGAGAATGGGAGTGAAGGAAGAGGATGTGGTTGTAGGAGAGTCAAGTGTGCTGTCTTTGGGTGCAGGTGATTGTGCTGGAGGCTGTCGTGAGGTGGATGGCTGTTGGGTGGGTGGCTGCCTGCGTTTGTGTGCTTTGGCAGAGGGGGTGACAGACACAGTGGGAGAGGACACAGGGGATGTGTAAATGGTAGTGGGGGTGGTGACTGCACGTGTGCGGACTGTACTGGATGGTGTGCTGGTGATGGAAACACTGGCTGATGTTGGGGTGCATGAAGGTGTGAGTGTAGACGTCACAGGGAGGGAGGAGGGAGACGAGGAGGTGGGGGACACAGAGGTGGTGGTGACTGTTGGCATGTGTGCATCTGGATGTTGCTGGGGTGAATGCTTGTGTGATCTGTGGTGCTTATGTTTGGATGAGCTGCTCTTGGGTGTTGAGGTGTGTGCAGGCTGGTCTGATGTTGTGGATGGGACAGGCAGAGGAACAGGAGACTGGGAGGAGGGAGTTAGTAGAGGGAGGCTGGAGACAGGGACAATGGCTGCCGTCAGTGCTGAGGCCAGAGCGTTGAACGATCGCTGATGGGCAGCCTGACCCGAATGAATGCCCTCCAGGTACGCATTGCTGCGATGAACCTCCCTCTCCACCCCCTGGATGGCATTCAAAAGGGTAGACTGCCCAACAATGAGCGTTCTCAGGAGGTCAATGACCTCCTCACTGAGGGCAGCAGGGGTAACAGGGGCAGGGCCTGAGGTGCCTGGGGCGAAGGAGATGCCCGCCTTGGTGTGCGAGCGGGCACGGGGCTTAAGCTGAGGGGCTGCTGGGAGGGCGGAGATGGTGCGCTGGGTGGCGGCTGTACCTGTAGGTGCGGGGGCATGGATGTTGCCGCCACCGCAAGGGAGCTCCCTTCCGAGGACGTGTCTGTGTCGCTGCAGGCTCCAGTCGTCCCCGTTGTGGAGCTCCCCTCGCCCTCCGTCTCACTGGTCCAGTCTGACTCAGTGGTATGGCCCTCCTGGCCCATGTGAGATGCAGCTCCCTCCTGCCCCGATGCCACCTCTCCTCCGCCTGATGATGCTGATGCACACATGCACAGAGAGACAAACAAAAAGGGGGATTTTGAGTGCATGGATTACCGCTACCGTCGGCGGACATTACAGACACAGATGACCCCTGCACTACGTCGCGCACTTGGGGTCCGCTACGCAATCCCTGGGACATGCCCTACACGCCTAGAGATGACAGCTGTACACATAGATGACACAGGCCCAGGGATGGCTGTACTGGCACACTACTGAGGGGGGTGGGTGGGGACACAGGGGCATACGGAGGGGCCTAGCCTACAGATTTCGCCCTGGCCTAGGGGGACCCACAGCCCTCCTCCCCCACCCAGACACCTCCACTGCGCGCCAACAGAGCAGATTGTGCCTGTACTCACCCCCTTGTGACTGCTGTGCTGCCCTCACGCGCCCATCCAAATCAGGGTAGACCACCGCCAGGATCCGGAACATCAGGGGGGTCAGTTGAAGGCTGGCACCCCGCCTACGTTGGGAGGCCATCCCCAGCAGAGACTCGGCGGTCTTCTTGGTCCCGCGGCGGATGTCCTCCCACCTCTTGCGGCAGTGGGTGCCCCGTCGATGGTGGACCCCCAGGGTCCGGACGTCCTTGGCGATGGCACGCCAAATCCCGATCTTCTCATGGGCGCGGACCTATGTGACACGTACAGGGAGGGAGAAATACCACGTTCAAGTTTGTCTGCATTTTCGTTGGCAGTGGCCCACCAGGCCCCCCATCCCCGCCATGTGCCCCCCGCCAGGCCCCCCATCCCCGCCATGTGCCCCCGCCATGTGCCCCCGCCAGGCCCCCCATCCCCGCCATGTGCCCCCCGCCAGGCCCCCCATCCCCGCCATGTGCCCCCGCCAGGCCCACCAGGCCCCCCATCCCCGCCATGTGCCCCCCGCCAGGCCCACCAGGCCCCCCATCCCGCCATGTGCCCCCCGCCAGGCCCAACATGCCCCCCATCCCCGCCATGTGCTCCCCGCCAGGCCTGCCAGGCCCCCCATCCCCGCCATGTGCCCCCCGCCAGGCCCCCCATCCCCGCCATGTGCCCCCGCCAGGCCCACCAGGCCCCCCATCCCGCCATGTGCCCCCCGCCAGGCCCCCCATCCCGCCATGTGCCCCCCGCCAGGCCCATCAGGCCCCCCATCCCCGCCATGTGCCCCCCGCCAGGCCCATCAGGCCCCCCATCCCCGCCATGTGCCCCCCGCCAGGCCCCCCAGGCCCCCCATCCCCGCCATGTGCCCCCCGCCAGGCCCACCAGCACCCCAAGCCAGCCAGTGGCCACTAATCCATATTGAATTAAACTCACTTGTTGGTCTGGAGGACCGTAGAGTAGCGCATACTGGGGGAGGACCCCATCCACAAGTTTCTCCAACTCTTCTGTTGTGAAGGCAGGGGCCCTTTCCCCAGTCGCTGCAGCCATTGTCCCTTCCAGACCGAGGTCACAGCAGCACTTGCAGTATAGGTCCTCTCCTGTGAAGGTTCAAGTCTCGAGTGATGAAGTAGATAGAAAATGGCGTCATGCCCGCGGCGGGACGTACCGCGGCGGTGCGTACCGCGACCGCCGGCGCCCTTCGCCATTGGCTCCTGAAACCCATAAGCTTCAATGTTAACCAATGCGGCTTTGCGCCGCGGTCTTCGACCGCCGACCGCTGCGGTGTGCCACGCCGGCGCATTGACCTCACATCCCATTGTCACACTTCACAGGTCAGGCAGCCGCCATTTCGAGGGCCCACATGGCTCAATTTCTAGTGCGTCACACAGGCCTAGGCCTTGCATAGCCACTCATACAAGCCATTCACTACATAGAGAATCGTGTACTGTGCAAGCTGTGAGTACGTACCTGTGGGTTGCTTGACTGTGTGCTCCATGTTGTCCTTCCTAGGCACCGTCCGCTGGGTTTGGCGAGGAGACGGAGGAACCCTCCCGTGTACAGACCGCTGGTGGACCTGTCAACAATGGCAGAACGCCACATCATCATGACCTACCGGCTTGACCGTGCCACTATACATGAACTGTGTGCCCAGCTGGAGCCCGACCTGATGTCCCCCATCCGCCTACCCACAGGGATTCCCCCTCTGGTGCAGGTGTGGTTCTAAAAATTCTGGACCCATGTAATTTACTTTGCCACAGCAGTACGATTTTAGTATCAAAAGACCGATAATGACTAGTACACTAAGCATGAGCATTTTTCTCAATTCCAGCAGCGTTTTCACCTCGAAATCGCCATTTTCGTCCTGCACTCGTGGCTCCCATTTTATACACGACAGCCATTTTAAAAGTTGCCCTCACATAGGCTTATAATACAGTCGGATTTGATTCCAAGGACACGTACACCTTGATTGACTTTTCTCTGACCTGGGCAAGCTGGAACCATTGCCTCAGGCCGAACCTGTTTGGTCAGTCCCTCTCCCAGTGGCCGAATCAGATAGCATCAAGGCACACCAGGCCATAAAACCCTTATTATCGCTCACACACCCTGCCTAACTTGCTCACACCTGCACCTGCTCTTTTCTTCTTCTTACTTTACGAGGGGGAGGTGCCCGTTTTTATTGGGGGTCCACACTTATCTGATGTGAAATTCTAGGCCTTGCCGGGTAATTTATTATGGGCTGGATGACATGAAATACGAGGTTTCATCATGTTACTGGTTTTTCCTTTGTAGTGAAAACATGTGAATGACCAACCAAAATGTCAAGAATGTTTGCCTGAAGCTTAAAAAACTGTATATAAGGAAACCTGATTTTGCATTGACACACAGTCTCCTGAGAACATACAAATCGTGCTGTTGTACTTCTAGGACGCTTGTCAATTGGTTGCAGCCAATAAATTCGATCTTTGACTTCACCTAGAAGACTCTGAGTTTCTGTAGTCTGAATCAGGAAAGTACCCGAGGTCTTTGGGTGTACCCTGGCACCGCTGGGTTACCGGATCAGTACCGGTTCTGAAAAACCCAGTACCTCAGTTGGCGCCCAACGTGGGGCGATACCAGCGGTACCGGTCCAAGCCTGAGGTCGGTGGGGAGCTTCGTGTGAAAATTCTGGAGGAAGGCCGCCACTTCATCGACCCCTGCATGTCGACGTGGTCCGAAAGTCTTTGTTGCGAGGTTCCCCACTTCCCGACGGCTATGAAGGACTGCTGCCCTGGCTATCGCCCTGATTTGGACCCTTGATTTTTGGTAGAGCGAAACGATAAGACGAGTCTTCTGGTGACGTCATTGATATTTTCAGTTAAGTATAAGTGGAGCGTCTCCCAGTCCTTAGTTGGACACTTGATTTGGTCCTTAGTTGGACACTTGGTTTGGTCCTTAGTTGGACACTTGGTTTGGTCCTTAAGTTGGACACTTGGTTTGGTATCCCTTTGGGATCACTTTGATTTGGAACTTGCAAGTACCAAAGCCGAAGGACTCGTGTATTCACGAGACTATCGTAAACGATAATCCTTTGAAGTTTGAAGCTAGACTAGTGAGCGAAGATGCCTGGTCTTAGCAGACTTGGAAATTTGTTTTGTCTTGGTTGTAAAAGGGACTCCCGGTTGGAGGACTCATGTCCGGTTCCTCCGATTGGAACTCCAACCTATGAACTATATGTTAAGCATGGAGTAGGCCCCATCACGTTTAATAAAGTATGGGTCCGCTATTCTTGGAAATAATTGGGAAAAGTTTTTTTTTTTCTTGTAAATATGACTTACAACTAGGATCTGCAAACGGTTCTGTAAGTAAAATGCGACGGCACTATTTATGAAAAATGGCTAAAGCGCGCTGTATTATGTGTACTGAGTGTTTTCTGTTTATATCTGAAATGAGCTCAATGTGTGTTTGTGGGTCTTCTTGATGTTTACAGTTTGTTAAGTAAAATGTTGGTTAATTAATATTAAGTAGAAACTTAGAAAAAAATCCAGAAATGAACCATGTGATGTGCTAACATAGCTATATGTTGCTCTTTAATTTATAGAATGAGCAATTGTGCACATATACAAAACTGCCGTTAAATGCTTAATAAATTAGAAAACACATTCAATAGATATAAATAGGGCCCCAAAAAAAAAACGAAATTACCTATTTTTACAAAAATAAAATAAAAAAAAATATACATTTACAGCATTTTTCTTAGATGCATTGTATTAGATGTTCACAGGCAAACTTTTCAGCTGCAGTATATTTGATAGGAATGTTCAATTCAGCCAGCACTTTCCCAGTTAAACATGGGTGGAATTTTGCATAACCTTCCTTTTAAATGAAAGTGGCGCAAAAATGTGACGCATTTCAAGTTAGGCTTATGCGCTTAGGCTTGTGAGTTAATGTATCCGAAATAATAGGCAAGGGATTCAGCTTGCTTTTATATGTGGAATTATCACAAAAAAAAGAATAATTGTTTTTTTTTTTTTTTTTTTTTTTTTAAAGAAAATTATTAATTATGGAAAAATTATTTAAAAAATAAGTGCCTTTCAAAATCGTTTTTTAATATTTATAAAGCTTAATACCTATACTATGACCTCCTAACATAAAAATTTAATTTAAGTTATGTTGCACCGCTAAAATGACATTTGTATGTGCAATTTTCCCTTGGCGCAGGAGCAAACAAGCTCATTTCTATAAAGTATAAGTTAATATTTTCAATGGCTGACTCATGGATTGTGTAATAGACATTCTGGTAATGCATATTATGCAAGAAAATTGTAGGATATTGATTTTTTAATGCCTAAAATATCAAAGTCGATTTTGGGCAAAAGCACTGTTTAAACTGCATTTTCTTTCATTCAGAGTACTTTTTAAAGTGTCTCAGGCTTCAGTAAATGCATACATTTAGGTTTGATATATATATTTGCAAGGTTGTGCCTTCTTATGAGTCAATGAGTCAATGTGTCAGTACAAAGGTTTGTTTTAATATCAAGGTTGAAGGTTCTAACTTCAGCTGGGCCTACTGAGACGTTCATTCATTCAAGGTTGATGAAATATGTACCATTGCATGGGATTGCAACAAGCATTTATTCTAACAACTGGTATGTGTGTTATTAAGGTTTGTGAATTATTCACAGTAAATGTAGTTTAATAATCTGGAAATAGAGATGATTTTTTTTTACAGTGGAAATTGTAGGTGCCAAATTAATATGGAGTGTCAGTGTAACAATTTTTACATTTAGAAAGGTAAAACTAATGTGGCTTGATGTTGCGAAGTAACTGACAAGAGGGTAACAGTTAAGTAATGGAAATTTATTTTCATGTATTTGGTCCTATCATGAATTGTTCTTGCTGGTCCTGTATGTTAGAAGAGAAACAGTAAAGTTATATTTGACAGCAGATTTCCATTGCCTGGTGATCTACTGTCAAAAGGAGGGTAAGGATTTTAAACCTGACAAATTAAACAGGCCCAAATATTGGGTTTTGGGCTGCAGGTTTACAGTGCATAAAGTACATGACATGGTGTTGTGTGCCACCGCTTATTCACACATGCTATTGTTTTGTCTATGCTTTTTGTGCTTGATACACAGCAAGTATATCTGATGGCTTGACGTTTTGTGCGTTTTTATTATTTTTTATTTGTTTTTGCATGTTTGTTGCTGCTTTTGATACTATTACAAGCTCCCCTGTGTTGTGAGGGGATGGTCATGACGATGCCCATCGCTACGCAACAGTTGGTTGAACTTGTTCTGGTTACTAAATTCCACAGATAATGATATTTCATGCTGTGAACATAAAAGACAACACTTCACCAGTGAATGTCTATTTGGCTATAATGGTATTGAAGGAAAATAAAAAGAGATATACAGGATCAAAGTGTGTCACCTGCAGTTAGTCACATTACTGCCCCTTCCCTTAAAGGAACAGGCAGCCCTACATTTATGTATCCTTGATTGGACCTAAGGATGAAATTATAGATCTGTGACTCAAGGTGGCCTAATTTCTATATTACATTAGTTAATGATGTTGTGTTTCCTAAGTAGCATATGGCTTTTGTTCCTTAAAAGAAAACCAGGTTTTAATTTTTTCCTGAAGAAGGAACTGAAACATTAGCTAGGAGTACCGTATATGTTGTAGTCGCCAACGGTAGAGTTAAAATTTGTGTAACTTTGGCCTTTGTGTACCACCCGTACTCTCGATGTTGTGTCACATGCCTGACTATCACCCAAATAATTTTTTTTGTTCTTCCTATAGATTTTTTTCTTTTGTTACTTCCCCTGACCAATGTCGCATCATGCTTAGTTATTGAGATTTTAGCTATGTCCTAGTCCCATTTCTCTTTTTCGAATTCCTTTCACCAGTCAGCCCTTTTATTATTATTGATGTATTGTTCAGGTTCACATTTCCAGACTGCAGTGATGTACCAGGGACCCCCATGTTATGTATAATTCCCTTTGGTATGACCAGACTGGTTTTCAAGAATTTGCCTGCTTCAATGTTTTCCAGCCTGACTGTCAGGGTATCGATAGACTGGTTAACTGACTCAATATTATAGTAAGACAAGTTTTCCATTTCAATAGGAGATATCTTATGTTTACCTTTTTTGAACATGACGAATTTTCAATGTCTATTTTAATTTGGTTTTCGGTTCCTTTCTGTTCCTGCTACTTTAATTTTTGGTGGGATCAGATGTGTCCTAATCATGCAAATATCAGGACCCTCTAGTTCTTGTATTTTTGTTTGCACATTTGACTATTAGCCTGTGTATTGCATAGTGCACCTGATGCACAGTTTTTAAAGGAAGGTTTCTACATGTCCCTGATAATCGGTATCATGTGATTTCTCTATTGAGATGTGCTAAGGTAAGGAGGAACACCTAGACTTAATAATTGAGGAAAATATGTGTTTACCCCATTAGACAATGGCACTGTGTGAGGAAATCCATCCAGATAGAATTCTCATGTAGCTATAGATGGCAGAGAATAATGGAGAGAACCCAATTAAAGATGCAAGACACCCTGTTTTGCCCTTCTGCCTTTGTCTTTGTATTTTATGCCCATGGTGTATGGCTACTCCTTTGAAGATTGCAGACCACCTGCTTGCAGTCCCCTTGTTAAAAACCATTAACTGTTTTTTTTACTAAATTGAAGGAAACTAACAACTGTGGCACATTTCCTACGGCACTAGATTCTGCAGGTATCAAGTCATAATAACCTGCAGGACATTGATTTAAGCCTAATTCCCATCAGTGACAGCTACAGATGAAAGACGGACGTCTTGGCCCTACAGTCTCAGCACCCAGAAAGTAGCAAAGCTGGACAGCGATCGCCAGCGCATGGTATCATACTTGCTCCATCAGACGGCGTTGGACATCACAAAACTAAAGTTTCAGTGTAAAGGAGCTAAAGAGAAGGATTCCTGTTGTTGATGGCAGAGCTGTTTTGAGGTTTCATTTCTCTACCTGTCATGTGCTGGTAACCTCTGACAGTGTGCAATCCCTTGAGCACCTTGGCCTGAGTTTTGGCCACACCCCCCCTTTTCTTTGCTCCAATGGAAGAAAGGCAGTGCACCGGAGATTTCAAGTTTAGAAAAAGGCACTATATTGTGGTGCCCATGAAAGAGCAGCTTGAGCGTCCTCTGACACTAAATAATGAGTGTTGGAGTCTGAAAGTGCTGCTGAGCTTGAGCTATTTCCCAATTAATGGTGCTTGCGTCTGCACAAGATGATTTGTGCCCTTGATCAATGAAGAGCACATTGTTTGTAGTGTCTGCCACAGAGGAGAGACACTGGTGCATTGCTTTAAGACATTGAGACTTTCGAGTGAGCTGTGGGTGTTTGCCAGGAGGGCACTCCAACTAAGCAGTATTTTCTCACGAAGAGGCCTGAATTGAGAGGCCCATGCGAAAGAAAACAACAAAAGAAAATTTGATGGACAATAGAAGCCTGCCAGAGAGACTTTTTGAACGGACTCTGGGCATAGTTGGTTTCACAAGAGGTTTCTGTGTGATTGTATAGACTAAGTGTTAGGAGACTGATTGTTTTGCTGGCATTGTTTTAAAGTACTATTCTGTTTAGTAAAAGCAGAATAAAGTCCATTTTCTGTGGAAAAAGTACCCCCTTTTCACCTTAGAGCATTGATGAGAGTCACCACTGTTCCACCTGAACATACAAAAATTACTGAAATGCAGAGGAGCCCTAAAAATGTTACTAGATAATTTTAGGATTTGCTTTTTGGTTAGGGTTGTGAAAAATTATTATTTCATAGTGGTCACTACTTTCTCCCGTTGTCTATATGTTCTTAATAACGTGTTTTCTAGTGTCTTTTAAACATGACGTTGTCATTTATGGGTAGGATTGTTTTTCTCTACTCAATTGACTTCTGCACCCACTTCCCAACCTATGTATTTTCCTACTATTGTTTCTTTGCACTCTTTTCACCCTTTTCCTGAACATGAGCAGGTTAGAAGATCAGAATTCGTAAGCAATTCTTTTGTACAGCTCCTGCATCAACACTAGTTAGTAGTGAACATCACTAATTGTTGGGTGTGTGATCTTATGCCACCTACTGCAGATAGAGGTATTCCATATTTTGTCCTGCCATATGTGGCCTTTTTGTGCTACTTCATGTTCGAGGAGACCTGTCCAGAGAGAGTTACCAAGTACTAGAATTTTGCTCCCGCAACATCTCCATGGCCTTATAAACATAGACCTGGACTCAGATTAGCATGGGAATAGGTTTATTGCCTATGTAAGGGCAAAAGGAGGGTTTGTGGTTCTAAAAATTCTGGACCCATGTAATTTACTTTGCCACAGCAGTACGATTTTAGTATCAAAAGACCGATAATGACTAGTACACTAAGCATGAGCATTTTTCTCAATTCCAGCAGCGTTTTCACCTCGAAATCGCCATTTTCGTCCTGCACTCGTGGCTCCCATTTTATACACGGCAGCCATTTTAAAAGTTGCCCTCACATAGGCTTATAATACAGTCGGATTTGATTCCAAGGACACGTACACCTTGATTGACTTTTCTCTGACCTGGGCAAGCTGGAACCATTGCCTCAGGCCGAACCTGTTTGGTCAGTCCCTCTCCCAGTGGCCGAATCAGATAGCATCAAGGCACACCAGGCCATAAAACCCTTATTATCGCTCACACACCCTGCCTAACTTGCTCACACCTGCACCTGCTCTTTTCTTCTTCTTACTTTACGAGGGGGAGGTGCCCGTTTTTAATGGGGGTCCACACTTATCTGATGTGAAATTCTAGGCCTTGCCGGGTAATTTATTATGGGCTGGATGACATGAAATACGAGGTTTCATCATGTTACTGGTTTTTCCTTTGTAGTGAAAACATGTGAATGACCAACCAAAATGTCAAGAATGTTTGCCTGAAGCTTAAAAAACTGTATATAAGGAAACCTGATTTTGCATTGACACACAGTCTCCTGAGAACATACAAATCGTGCTGTTGTACTTCTAGGACGCTTGTCAATTGGTTGCAGCCAATAAATTCGATCTTTGACTTCACCTAGAAGACTCTGAGTTTCTGTAGTCTGAATCAGGAAAGTACCCGAGGTCTTTGGGTGTACCCTGGCACCGCTGGGTTACCGGATCAGTACCGGTTCTGAAAAACCCAGTACCTCACAGGTCCTGTCAGTACTCCATTTCTTGGCAAGTGGGTCATTTCAGACAACAGTGGGAATTGCTTCTGGGATGTCTCAGCCCATGTTTTCGAAGGTGTTATCCAGAGTGTTGTCTGCCCTGATGAAATACATGAGGAGCTACATCATTTTCCCTGAGGTGGGCGAATTGGCTACAGTGAAGGGTGATTTCTATGCCCTTGGACATATTCCCAACGTCATTGGTGCCATTGATGGGACCCATGTGGCTTTGGTTCCCCCCCAAGAAAGTGAGCAGGTGTACAGGAACAGGAAAAGTTACCATTCTATGAACATCCAGGTGGTGTGTTTGGCTGACCAGTACATCTCCCATGTCAATGCCAAATTCCCTGGGTCAGTGCATGACGCCTACATCCTAAGGAATAGCAGCATCCCTTACGTGATGGAACAGCTAGAGAGACACCGTGTATGGCTATTGGGGGACTCTGGGTACCCCAACCTGTCGTGGCTACTGACCCCAGTAAGGAATCCCAGGACCAGGGCAGAGGAACGGTACAATGAGGCCCATGGGCGTACTAGGAGGGTGATCGAACGCACCTTCGGCCTCCTAAAGGCCAGGTTTCGGTGCCTGCATATGACAGGTGGATCCCTAATGTACTCACCAAAGAAGGTGTGTCACATCATCGTGGCCTGCTGCATGCTTCACAACCTGGCTTTGCGCCGCCAGGTGCCTTTCCTGCAGGAGGATGGTCGAGACGGTGGTGTTGTGGCAGCTGTGGAACCTGTGGAGAGTGACGAGGAGGAAGACGACGGGGCTGAAACAGACAACTGGGACAGAATCATTGCACAGTACTTCCAATAGGACACAGGTAACAATTCAAACATTATTTAGTAAATGTAAACTACTCTACTGCATCTCTGCTGCCTGTCTATTTGCCCCAGTGTATGATGACTGAGTTGTGGCTTTTCCCTCCCTATTTCAGATCTGGGGTCCCCACTACGAGTCCTGTGCTTCGTTTCCCCATGGACTACAGCTTTGTGGCAGCGGTTTGTTGACTTCACTATGTACAAGGACATATTTGCACTGTCATGTCAATTACAATATTTTGAAATCACAGCCAGACTCCAGATAGTTTTGTGCAAAATAGGTGTTTATTGAAGTGCTCAAAATGGGATGGGTGGTTTCAAGTGGGTGGGGGCTATGGTGAAGGAATGTCCATGGCAGAGTCCAGAGTAACAGTCACACAGGTGCATTGTCCATAGGCCTGTGGAGAGATGGAGCATGGGCAGTTCAAGGATGGACAGGGTGACAATGTGGGACAGTGTGATGACATCAGGTGGTATCCTTTGCTGGCGGGGGTCTTGACATCCTACTCTGTCTTCTTGCGAGATCTCAGGGCCCTCTTGCGTGGTGGTTCTTCTCCTGCAGGAGGTGGGGGTCTGGTGGGCTGCTGTTGTGCGGGGGCCTCCTGTCCACTAGCGCCGGCGGAGGTGGTTGGCTGTTCTTGGTCCAGGCTAGTGGCAGGGGCCCTTTGTTGTTGTTGAGTGTCCGTCCTGGTGGTGATGAGTTCCTGCAGCAGCCCTACCATGGTAACCAGGGTGGAGGTGAGGGCTCTGATGTCCTCCCTGTACCCCCGATAGTGTTCCTCCTGCAGTACCTGGATCTCCTGGAACCTGGCCAGTACCGTCGCCATTGTCTCCTGGGAGCGGTTGTATGCTCCCATGATGGTGGTGAGGGCCTCGTGGAGAGTGGGTTCCCTGGGCCCGTCCCCCCCCTGTCGCACAGCAGCCCTCCCAGTTCCCCTGTTTCCCTGGGCCTCTGTCCCCTGGACGGTGTGCCCACTACCACTGCCCCCAGGTCCCTGTTGTTGTTGGGGTGGTGGGTTATCCTGGGTGCCCTGTAGTGGTAGACACACCGCTGATTGACGCGCCCTGGAGACAGAGGCATGGGCCCGCTGGGTGGGAGCTGTGCTGGTGTTCCCAGAGGGGGTTGGGTCTGTAGTGGCCTGTGGCTGTCTGAGGGGAACCGACTGTCCAGAGGTCCCCGATGGTCCGGGCTGGTCATCAGTGTCCAGGTCGACAGAGCTGCTGTCATCGCTGACGGCCTCTTGGGTGGGGGGTGTGGAGAATTCTGGGCCCTCCGTGGCGGTGTGTTGGCGGTCGGGTCCTGCAGGGGTATAGAGGTATGGTTATAGTTTCAATGTGTGCCATATGGGTGTATCTGTGGGTTCCCGTATCCCCAAGTGCTGGCATTCGTGTGTGGGGGCTTTGGTGAGGGTGGCTTGTGGGGGGGATGTGTATATGCATTGGGCATGCTTTGGTGATGGGTGTCCATGCTTAGTGGACGCATGCAGGCCTAGGTTTTGGGATGTGTGGGTTGTGATGGTGAGACATTGGCAGGGAATAGGTGTGCTGGGGGTGGGGGTGAGGATGGTGGTGGGGGTGAGGATGGTGGTGGGGGTGAGGGTGGGGGTGAGGATGGGGGTGGGGGTGAGGGTGGGGTTCGAGGATGGGGGTGAGGGTTGGGGTATGATTTGGCATGCAGGTGGGGGGGAAGCAGTATTGAAGCTTCAACTTACCAGAATCCATTCCTCCGCCGACTCCTGCGAGGCCGTCAGGATGCAGGATGTTCAAGACTTCCTCCTCCCATGTTGTAAATTGTGGCGGTTGAGGTGGGGGTCCTCCGCCAGTCTTCTGCACGGCGATGTTGTGCCTGGATACCATGGAACGCACCTTCCCCCGTAGGTCGTTCCATCGCTTCCTGATGTCTTCCCGATTTCTGGGGTGCTGTCCCACAGCGTTTACCCTGTCGACAATCCTCTGCCATAGCTCCGTCCTCCGGGCAATGCTGGTGTATTGGACCTGTGTGCCGAAGAGCTGGGGCTCTACCCGAACGATTTCCTCCACCATGACCCTGAGTTCTTCGTCTGAGAAGCGGGGGTGTCTTTGGGGTGCCATGGAGTGGTGTGTATGATGTGTGGGGTGGAGTATGTGTAGTTAAGTGTGTTGAGTGTGGTGGTGTGTGTTGTTTTGTGCTTGGTGATTGTGTGGGTGATGGTGTAGTGTGCCTCTGTGTGATGGTGTTCTCTGATCGCTGCTGTGTCTCTCAGTGCTTCTTTTTGAATTTTGGTCGTGGGGGTTTGTGGGTGATATAGGTGTGTGTTTTATATTGTATTGTGTGTGTGGGAGTGGTGTGTGTATGTGTATCAGGTGTGTGGGATTCAAATCGTCCAATGTGGCTGAGTTTTGTTCGTTTGTGTGTATTCTGACCGCGGCGGTGTGTACCGCCAATGGAATACCGCGTTTGAAAGACCGCTGCGTGGATTCGTGGGTCGGAATGGCATGGGCGTATTTCTGTTGGCGTGGCAGTGGAGGTTTGGTCACCTCCATTTTTCCGCCGCCCGCTGGCCTGGCGGTCTGTTGTGGATGCCGGATTTTCGGCGGTTTGGCTGCTGCGGGTCAGAATGACCGTGGCGGATTACCGCGACCGCGGCGGAATTATGGCGGATTTCTGACCGGCGGTAAGCGCCTTTTACCGCCGAGGTCAGAATGACCCCCAGAGTCTTCTTGGTGAAGTCAAAGATCTTGTTTATTGGCTGCAGCCAGTAACAGGTATCCTAGAAGTACAACACGGTGTATATTCTCATGAGACTGCTCTCCTTGCAAAGCTAACCTTCTCTTTTATACGAAATATTATGCTTTAGGCAAACATTCCTTATTTTACAGTTGACCATTCACATATTTTCACTACAAAGAAATAGCAGGGTTATGATGACAAGCCATATTTCAGTTTGTCCAGCCCTCAATCAATTACCCGGCAAGGCTCAGTACTTTCATCAGATATCGACAGACCCCCAATATAAACAGGCACCTCCTCCTTGTAAAGCAAGTCATAAAGAAAGAAACAGGGACAGGTGTGTGTAAGATTAGGCATGGTTTGTGTGTGATTAAAGGTTTTATGATGTGTTGTGCCTTGATACTAATCTCATTCGGCCACTGGGAATGAAACTGGCCGAACAGGTTTGGCTTCAGGCAGTGGAGTCAGCTTGCCCAGGTCACAGAGGAGTCAGCAAAGATGTACGTGTTCTTCAGACTCGTTTTCGGCATTAGTCATTGGCCTATGTGAGGGCAATCACAAAATGGCTGTCGTTTAAATGGAACCTCAGAGTTTCAGGACGGAAACTCTGATATTCGGGTGATTTCGTCACCTGAATATGAATACAATGCTTGTGCATACTATTCTAATCATTCTCGGTCTGCTGATACCAAAATCGTTGTGATACGACGATGTTTATAACACGGGTCCAGAATTTTCAGTACCACACTGCCAATTCCCACATTTCTTCTGTGTCTCAGAATTCCCAAGCCTCCCATCTTGAGGATAACACTATGGAAAGGGAACTCAGAAAGCTGAGGTTGGAAGAGGCCTGGCTGAAGCTAATACAGCAGCAGCTGGCTTTAGACAGGGAATCTCTAAATGTAGAGAGGGAAAGGCAGAGGTTGGGGTTAGTTCCCCATGGTGGCAGCAGCAGTTTTTTATAGCAATCCTGTAGGAGAACAAGATTCCAGAAGCCTGCAGAAGACAGTCCCCCCTTACAAGGAGGGAGATGACATTAACACGTGGTTTGCTGCACTTGAGTGGGCTTGTATGGTACAGTTGGTCCCTCAAAGGCAGTGGGCTGCTATCATGTGGCAATCTTTCACTGGTAAAGGTAGGGATAGGCTCCTTACTGTCAGAGAAAGTGATGCTAATAATTACAAAGTTTTGAAGGAAGCACCCTTAGATGGATTTGGCTTAACCACTGAACAATACAGGATAAAGTTCAGAGATACTAGAAAAGAGTCCTCTCAAGACTGGACAGACTTTGTAGACTGTTCAGTGAAGGCCTTGGAGGGTTGGGTACATGGCAGGAAAGTGACTGACTATGAAAGACTGTATAATCTAATCCTCAGAGAGCAGATTTTGAACAATTGTGTGTCTGATTTGTTGCACCAGTACTTGGTAGACTCAGATCTGACCTCTCCCCAAGAATTGGGAAAGAAGGCAGACAAATGGGTCAGAACAAGAGTGAACAGAAAAGTTCATACAGGTGGTGACAAGGATGGCAAGAAGAAAGATGGTGAGAAATCTCAGGATAAGCATGGGGATAAAGGTAAAACTAAAGATCCTTCTTCACATCCTAAACACTCTTCAGGGGTGGGGATAAATCATCTTCTTCCTCTTCTGCACAACCCACACACACTTAAAAGCCTTGGTGGTATGTGTGTAAAAATAAAGGCCATAGGCCAGGGGATAAGTCCTGCCCAGGTAAGCCCACTGAGCCTACCACCACTAATACATCAAACTCTAATGCTCCTAGCAGTAGTGGTAATAGTGGTTGGACTGCTGGTAACAGTCAAAATAAGGGTGTAGTTGGGTTCGCTTTTGGGTCCATCATAGAAACTGGGGTAGTCAGTCCCAAGACAGTTTCTGTCACACCTGGTGGCACTGGCCTTGCCACACTGGCTGCTTGTCCCCTTACAATGGATAAGTACAGGCAGACAGTTTCAATAAATGGTGTTGAGGCCCAGGCCTACAGGGACACAGGTGCCAGTATCACTTTGGTGACTGAAAACCTAGTGCCTCCTGAACAACACATCATTGGACAACAGTACAAGATTATTGATGTCCATAACTCCACTAAGTTTCTTCCCTTAGCTATAGTTCAGTTTAGTTGGGGTGGAGTTACTGGCCCTAAGCAGGTGGTAGTGTCACCTAGCTTACCTGTAGACTGCCTCTTAGGTAATGACCCAGAGACCTCAGGTTGGGCTGATGCAGAGTTTAATACCCATGCATCCATGCTGGGTATCCCTGAGGAATTGCTTCCTCTCATTTTAGCTGAAATGAAAAAGCAAAGGAGAGAAAAGGGCCTGAAAACTCAGGATCCCTCTCCAACAACAGGTAAAAGGGCATCAAAGTATCCCCTACTCGCCCTGTCATTAAGGATACCATTCCTGTGGTGGGAGAGACCTTTCCTGGGGTGGAACCGGTACCAAGGGAACCATCAGCTAGCACAGCTGTACTTCCTGAGGTGAAAGTACCTCTCTCCGGGATAACTAATATTGGTGAGAAAAAGTGCACCATTTTAGTTAACATGGAGCATCCCTCCAACCCTCCCGGGGAAACTTTAGTGCAGCAACCCTGCACTGCCTCACAACACTTAGGACAGCAGCCCTGCCCTAGTGTGGAGCTTATAGGACAGCAGCCCTGCCCTGCTCCAATTCAAGAGAAACAGCAGCCCTGTTCTCTCTTACAGCCATATGGACAACGTTTTTGCCCAGCTATGGCTTTATTGAGACAGCATCCCTGTCGGGCATTCTCATCACTTGATATAGTCCCAGTGGACAATTTCCACTGCTCTAAACTAAAACATACTAATAAGAACTCTGACAATATACCTTCACATTGTTGGCTAGCTAAACAACTCCAAACAGGGTGGTTTACAACCACACAGGGAAGTAACCATACAGTGGATGATAAAGGGAGTAACCAATCTATTGCAGATCTACTCTCCATGTATCACCACTTAGACAATAAAGACTCAACTGGCCAAGGTTAGCCTTATTGTCCTTCGTTTGGGGGAGGGGGGGTTGTGTAGGAAAGTAGCCTCTTTCTAGCCTTGTTACCCCCACTTTTGGCCTGTTTGTGAGTATATGTCAGGGTGTTTTTACTGTCTCACTGGGATCATGCTAGCCAGGACCCCAGTACTCATAGTGAAAACCCTATTTGTCAGTGTGTTTTATGTTTCTCACTGGGACCCTGCTAGCCAGGACCCCAGTGCTCATAGTTTGTGGCCTGCATGTGTCCCCTGTGTGGTGCCTAACTGTGTCACTGAGGGTCTGCTAATCAGAGCCTCAGTGCTTATGCTCTGTCTGCTTTTAAAATTGTCACTGCAGACTAGTGACCAATTTCACCAATTCTGATTGGCACACTGGAACATCCTTATAATTCCCTAGTATATGGTACCTAGGTACCCATGGTATTGGGGTTCCAGGAGATCCCTATGGGCTGCAGCATTTCTTTTGCCACCCAGAGGGAGCTCAGACAATTCTTACACAGGACTGCCACTGCAGCCTGAGTGAAATAACGTCCACGTTATTTCACAGCCATTTTACATTGCACTTAAGTAACTTATAAGTCACCTATATGTCTAACCCTCACCTGGTGAAGGTTAGGTGCAAAGTTACTAAGTGTGAGGGCACCCTGGCACTAGCCAAGGTGCCCCCACATCGTTCAGAGTAATTTCCCCAGAATTTGTAAGTGCGGGGATACCATTACATGAGTGCACTATATATAGATCAATACCTATATGTAGCTTCACAATGGTAACTCCGAATATGGCTATGTAACATGTCTAAGATCATGGAATTGTCCCCGCCATCCCAAATCTGGTATTGGGGTGCCGATCCCATGCATCCACGGGGCTCCAGCATGGACCCCGGGTACTGCCAATCTAGCTCTCTGGGGTTTTCACTGCAGCTACCGCTGCTGCCAACCCACAGACAGTCTTATGCCCTCCTGGGTCTGGGCAGCCCAGTCCCATGAAGGCAGAACAAAGAATTTCCTCTGAGAGAGGGTGTTACACCCTCTCCCTTTGGAAATAGGTGTTAATGGCTGGGGAGAAGTATCCTCCCCCAGCCTCTGGAAATGCTTTGGAGGGCACAGTTGGTGCCCTCCTTGCATAAGCCAGTCTACACTGGTTCAGGGGTCCCCCAGCCCCTGCTCTGGTGCGAAACTGGACAAAGGAAAGGGGAGTGACCACTCCCCGGTCCATCACCACCCCAGGGGTGGTGCCCAGAGCTCCTCCAGTGTGTCCCAGACCTCTGCCATCTTGAATGCAGAGGTGTGAGGGCACAATGGAGGCCTCTGAGTCGCCAGTGCCAGCAGGTGACGTCAGAGCCCCCTCCTGATAGGTGCTTACCTGGTTCGGTGACCAATCCTCCTCTGAGGGCTGTTTAGGGTCTCTCCTGTGGGTTTCTCGTCAGATAACGAATGCAAGAGCTCACCAGAGTTCTTCTGCATCTCCCTCTTCGACTTCTGCCAAGGATCAACCGCTGACTGCTCCAGGACACTTGCAAAACTGCAACAAGGTAGCAAGCCAACTACCAGCAACATTGTAGCACCTAATCCTGCCGGCTTTCTCAACTGTTTGCTGGTGGTGCATGCTCTGAGGACTGTGTGCCTTCACCCTGCACTGAAAGCCAAGAAGAAATCTCCTGTGGGTCGATGGAATATTCCCCCTGCTAACGCAGGCACTAAACTTCTGCTTCACCGGTCCTCTGGGTTCCCTCTCATCTCAATGAGCGTGGTCCCTGGAACACAGGAGCTAGATCCAAGTGACCCCGACATTCCAGTGGTCCTTCTTCCCAAATTTGGTGGAGGTAAGTCCTTGCCTCCCCACACCAGACAGTAATCATGTGTACTATGTGAACTGCAGCTTCTAGGGCTTCTGTGCACTTTTGCAAGGAATCCTTCGTGCACTGCATAGCCCAGGTCCCCCGCACTCCGTCCTGCATTGCTCAACTTGCTGACATGACCACCGGCTTCGTGGGACCCTCCTTTGTAGTGTTGAGACGACTGCCGTGCTCAGATTTCTTGAACGCCTGGTCAAGTGCGTCTGCAGGTGCTGCCTGCTTCTGCATGGGCTCTCTGTGTTGCTGAGTGCCACCTCTGTCACCTCCTCCAAGGGGCGACCTCCTGGTCCTTCCTGGGCCCGGGCAGCACCCATTTTCATCAACCGCGACCTTTGCAGCTAGCATTTCTTATTTGCAGTCTTTCTGCGTGGAAATGACTCTGCATTCTCCAGCACGCCGTGGGACATGTTCTGTGCAAAGGAGAAGTTCCTGGCATCTTCCGTTGTTGCAGAATCTTTAGCTTCTTCCACCCAGAGGCAGCCATTTTGCACCTTCATCCGGGGTTTAGTGGGCTCCTGCCCCCCGGACACTTTCGTGACTCTTGGACTTGGTCCCCTTCCTTTGCAGGTCCTCAGGTCCAGGAATCCATCTTCAGTGCTTTGCAGTCAGTTGTTGTCTTTGCAGAATCTCCTATCACGACTTTAGTGTGTTTCTGGGGAAGTAGGGTAACTTTACTCCTACTTTTCAGGGTCTTGGGGTGGGGTATCTTGGACACCCTTAGTGTTTTCTTACACTCCCAGCATCCCTCTACACACTACACTAGGCCTGGGGTCCCTAAGTGGTTCGCATTCCACTTTCTTAGCATATGGTTTGCTGGTGCCCCTAGGCCTATTGCATCCTATTGTATTCTACAGTGTTTGCACTACTTTTCTAACTGTTTACTTACCTGATTTTGGTTTGTGTGTATATTTTGTGTATTTTACTTACCTCCTAAGGGAGTACATCCAATGAGATATTTTTGGCACATTGTTACTAAAATAAAGTACCTTTATTTTTAGTAACTCTGAGTAGTGTGATTCTTATGATATAGTGCTATCTGATGTAAGTGGTATAGTAGGAGCTTTGCATGTCTCCTAGTTCAGCCTAAGCTGCTCTGCTATAGCTACCTCTAGCAGCCTAAGCTGCTAGTACACTACTGATCTACTAATAAGGGATAACTGGACCTGGCACAAGGTGTAAGTACCATCAGGTACCCACTATAAGCCAGGCCAGCCTCCTACAGATGGCGGTAAGGAGTCGCTGCTGCCAGCAGCAGCGCCACACCAGTAGACCGCCGCAGACAGTATCATGACACATGATACGGCCTGGCAGTGTTCTGCTGACTGTCGCTGGTGCTGGCAGCAGCGCCCGTCCCGTCTCCTGCCCGAGGACCCCCTGACAGCCAGTAAGTTGGGTGCTCCGACAGGGGAGGGGAGTGGGGAGTGTTGTGCATGTGTGTGTGGGTGTTTGTGTGTGTGTATGTCTGTGCATGCGTGTATGCGGGTGTGTGTTGCGTGTTGTATGTGTGTGCATGTATGGATGTGTGAGTGCGTGTATGTTGTGTGAATGCGTGTGTGCTTATATGTACGTGTGTGTGGATGTGTGTGTGGATGTGTGTGCGAATGGATGTATGCATGCATGGATGAAAGTGGGAATGAGTGTGTGTATGCATGTGTTCATGTGTGAATGAAGGTGCGTGTATGAATGGTGGGGTCTGGAGAAGGAGGGGTCGGGGGAAACCTGGGGAGGGGGGTGGGGAAGATAGGGATTCCCTGTCACTAACAGTGCCTACCACCATGGTTTTCATGGCGGTAAGGTTGCCACGAAAACCATGGCAGTAGGCAGGGTCACAATCCAGCAGGCGGGCAAGTGATGGCCGCCGGGCTGGAGAGTGAAGTCTCCAGCCCAGCGGGCGCTACCGCCATGGCAGTCGGTGTGGTACATTGGCAGTTTGGCTTTAGCCAAACCGCCAATGTCTTAATATGGAGAAAAGTACCGCCAGCCTGTTGGCAGTACTTTCCTCCATGTTAACGCCATCCGCCAGGGTCAAAATGACCCTCTAAGTGTTTTCTTTCATGTGTGTATCTACTAAGTGTGACTACAGTGGTGTTGCATGTGCTTTGCATGTCTCCTAGATAAGCCTTGGCTCCTCATCCACAGATACCTCTAGAGAGCCTGGCTTCTAGACACTGACTACACTACACTAATAAGGGATATCTGGTATAAGGTGTAAGTACCACAGGTACCCACCGCACACCAGACCAGCCTCCTACATTGGTGGCAGCAGTGGGATAAGTACTTGCAATTGTCTTATCACTCTGTCACCTGGTGCTTTCCACAGGAAAGACAACTCCTTACCTAGAGACATACATAGTACCTAGTGCAGGAAACTAGTCCCTAAAGTTTAGGCAAACTAGGGTATAGGCATAGCTCTTGCTCTAAACTCCTTTCTGAGAGACTAGGGGTTAGGTAGGTTAGGTATATCCTACAATATCCTAACAAACACCATGTCTATAGCTGGACATAGCTCTGAGGTCATGGAGGCTACTTATGAGAACCTGACCTTCAAGGAATTGAAGGGGATGTGTGCAGAGAGGAAGTTGGACATAGGGAGGAATCCTAACAAGAGTCTGTTTTGGGCCGCCTCCTCCAGGATGACGAGGATCCAGCTGGTGACAAGGAGGAGGAGGAGAGAGAAGACCCTGACCCCACTGAGGTAGAGAATGACATTTCAGGCCCAGGGGAGGGTTCCTCAAAGGATCTTACAGTTCCTAGCAGACCAACTAGTGTAGCTGGTAGTGGGAGGGGAAGTCACACAGGTAGGGCTCCCTTTATACCAAGAGGACAGGTAGAAAGGGTCACTAAGACTAGGGAACGATCCACCTCTGCTCACTCTCATGTCACTTCAGTGTCTGAGGGGTCACACTGCACAACTCCAGGTGACGACTCTATAGATCGAGAGCTCAGGAAACTGAGACAGGAGGAGGCCAGGCTGAGGCTGCTACAGCAACAGCTATCCCTAGATAGGGAGGCCTTGGCAGTGGAGAGAGAGATAGAGAGACATGGGCTGTGGTTAGCACCCCTTGGTGGCAGCAGCAGCAGCTCATGTTTCAAGGATTACAGAGTCAGAGAGGACTTCTTGGATTCCAGAAACTTGCACAAAATTGTTCCCCCATCCAAGGTGGTGGATGATATCTACAAGTGGTTTGCTGCTCTTGAGAGGGCCTGTAAAGTTCATAGGGTCCCTCAAGAGCAGTGGGCTGCTATTATTCTCTGGTTGTCCTTCTCTGACAAGGGGAGTGATAGACTTCTCACTGTCAGAGAGGAGGATGCAGATAATTACAGCATACTCAAAACAGCACTCTTAGATGGTTTCGGTCTCACAAGTGAGCAATATAGAATTAAGTTCAGAAAGACCAAAAAGAGGCCTCACAAGATTGGGTTGACTTTGTGGACTGTTCTGTTAAAGCTTTAGAAGGCTGGTGAGATGGCTGCAAAGTGTCTGACTATGAGGGCTTGTATAATCTATTACTGAGCTAGCATATTTTGAATAATTGTGTGTCTGACTTGTTGCACCAGTACTTGATAGTCTCAGATCTGACCTCTCCCCATGAATTGGGAAAGAATGCAGACAAATGGATCCGAACAAGAGTGAGCAGACAAGCTCACACAGGGGGTGACAAGAATAAGGATGGTAAGTCTACTGAAAAAGGTGGGGACAAAGAAAAGAACGAGTCGTCATTAGGTCCACAAAACTCTTCTGGGGGAGGGTCTAAATCCCCTTCACACCACAATCAGAACAAAAAGCCTCGGTGCAATATTTGAAGGAAGAAAGGCCATAGGGCAGGAGACAGCTCTTGCCCTAAGAAAAGCACCAAACCTCCCACCACCACTACCCCCACTGCTACAACTAGTACCCCTAGCAATAGCAGTGATAGTGGGCAAACTAATACTAGCAATAGTCAATCCAATGGTGTAGCAAGGCTAATTCTGGGAAGTGTAGTGGGGCTGGTTTAGTTAGGGACACCACTGAGGCTGTTTTAGTCTCTGATGGTGGCATTGACCTTGCCAACCTTTTTGCTTGTTCCCCTAATATGGATAAGTACAAGCAATAACCCCTAAAAATGGTGTTCAGGTTGAAGCCTACAGGGACACATGTGCCAGTGTCACCATGATGACTGAAAAACTGGTGTCCCCTGAGCAACACCTACTTGGTCACCAGTACCAAGTGACTGACGCCCATAACAATACTGTGAGCCACCCCATGGCAGTTGTTGATCTCAGCTGGGAGGTTACTGGTCCTAAGCAAGTTGTAGTGTCCACAGACCTACATGTAGAGTGTCTACTAGGGAACGACTTGGAGACTTCTGCTTGGGCTGAAGTAGAGTTGGAGGCCCATGCAGCCATGCTAGGCATTCCTACGCATATCTTTGCTTTAACAAGAGCTCCGGACAAAAAGCAGAGAGAACAGGTAAACTTGGATCCTGAAATTAGGACCAAGAGCTTCCCAAACGCAGGGCTAGAAAGGGTAAGAAATTATTCCCCATCCCTCCCTCCACTGATGATTTCCCCTTTGAGGAGTAGGAATCTGCTCCTTGGACAGAACCTATACCTGAAGAACTTCACAATGACACAATTGAACCTTTAGGTGCAGGGGGGCCTGCCAGGGAGGAGTTAAGCGTGGCTCAGCAAACTTGCCCCACACTTGAGGGTTTGAGACAGCAAGCTGTCAAAGAAGAAGCAGGGGATGACAGTGGCACCCACAGGGAGTACTGGGCGAGAACCCAAGCCTGGTACCACCAGAGGATTGGTAACCCCTCTGCAATACAGAGAGTTTTTGTTGGTCTTAGCCCATGACATTCCCCTTGCTGGTCACCTGTGGCAAAGTAAAACTTGGGACAGATTGTTCCCTCACTCTCACTGGACCCATATGTCAGAAGACTTAAAGGAGTTTTGTCACTTCTGTGTCACCTGTCAAGCCAGTGGCAAGACAGGTGGCACTCTAAAGGCCCCTTTAATTCCACTTCCAGTGGTTGAGGTACCCATTGAAAGTGTAGGGGTTGACATTGCTGCCCCCCTTGATTCTCCCACAGCTTCTGGAAACAGGTTTATACTGGTGGTGGTGGACCATGCCACAAGGTATCCAAAAGCCATACCTCTTAGGACCACTGCAGCTCCTGCAGTGACCAAAGCCCTCCTGAGAATCTTTTCAAGGGTGGGTTTCCCAAAAGAGGTTGTATCAGACAGAGGTAGCAACTTTATGTCTGCATACTCGAAAGCAATATAGAAAGAGTGTAGTGCAGCCTACAAATTTACCACAACTTACCATCCCCAAAGAAATGGGTTGGTTGAGCGTTTTAATAAAACACTCAAAGGTATGATAATGGGACTCTCTGAAAAACTCAGATGGGATGTCCTGTTACCATGCCTCCTCTGTGCCTACAAGGAGGTACCCCAAAAAGGAGTGGGCTACAGCCCGTTTTAACTCCTGTTTGGTCACCCTGTTAGGAGTCCAGTGGCTCTTGTGAAGGAGGGTTGGGAGCAACCCCTGAAATCCACTAAACAAGATATAGTGAATTATGTACTTGGCCTCAGATCAAGGGTGGCTGATTGTAGGAAGTTGGCTCTGTATATAATATATCAAAATGAGATACAGTGTGCAGAGTCCAGGGGTTCCCCAAGAGGTTTGCCAGAAGCAATAATAGATAATACTAATGCTCTATTTGTGGTAGTGTGGTCAAGCAGAGGGTAGTGTTAAGCATTTGTTGTACACACACACGCAATAAGTGAAAACACACACTCAATGACTTAACTCCAGGCCAACAGGTTTAAATATAGAAAAATGTTGTTTCTTAATTTATTTCTAGAACCACAAGATTCATTTAGCAGGTACATATATGAAATAAAAGGTACTTGGCGTAGGAATAGTTGAGACTTTGAACCGATTCAATATTGTACACAGTTTTCATTAAAATGGCAAAAAGCTATTTTAAAAGTGGACACCACAATTTTCGACAGTTCCTGGGGGAGGTGAGTACAGTACAGTTTCAGAGGTAAGTACCATACTTACGGATTCAGTTTTTGGGGCATAGGTAGCCCACCATTGGGAGTTCAAGGCAACCCCAAACACCCAGCACCAGCAACACAGGGCAGGTCAGATGCAGAGGTCACACAGGAGCCAAAATACCGTGGGCGCCTATGGAGACTGGGGATACTCCGGTTCCAGTCTGCTTGCAGGTAAGTACCCATGTCGTCGGACGGCAGACCAGGGGGTTTGGAGGAGTACAGGAGGAGCCCCAAGTAGGCACACAAACCACACCCTCAGCGGCACAGGAGCGGCCAGGTGCAGTGTGCAAACAGGGCGTCGGGTTCTCAATAGAACTCTATGGAGGGACCCGGGGTCACTTAGGTGCTGCAGGCAGGACACAGGGGGGCCTCTCAGGCAAGCCACTGACTGGGCAAGGGTGAGGGCTGCCTGCTGGTTGTTTCTGCACTGGTGGTTGGTTTCTCACGGGCCTGCGGGCTGCGGGTGCAGTGCTTCTTCCAGGCGTCAGATATCTACGTCCCGGGCAGGCGCGGTCAGGGGGCTCCTCGTGGGGGTGCAGGGAGGTCAGCCCAGGGTGGACACGTCATCGAAGTCGGCTGGGTGTCCCCTCTGGATTGTTGGTTTCTCTGGACATGGGCCGGGGGTGTCGGGTGCAGAGTAGTTGGGCTCACGCTTCTGGAGTGAGGTGAGAGTCTCTTTAAAGATGGATGTCTTTTCTTCTTGTTTGGCAGAGCCGCTGCCCACAGGACTTCTTAACAATCTTTGATGCAGACAGTCCTCTGGAGGATTTTCAGGGGTCGCTGGTCCTGTAGAATGCGTCGCTGTCTGGTTGCAGGGTCTTTGAAGTAGGAGACAGGCCGGTAGGGCTGGGGCCAAGTCAGTTTTCTTCTCTACGGGGTTTTCATCTCAACAGTCCTTCTTCTTCTTGCGAGATCATCAGGAATCTGAGCAGCTGGGCTCAGGGTCACCCCTAAATACTCAATTTAAGGGTGTGTTAGGGTCAGAGGGCAATAGCCAATGGCTACTGTCCCTAAGGGTGGCTACACCCTCCCTGTGCCCACTCCCCTCTGGGGAGGGGAGCACATCCCTATCCCTATTTGTCCTAATCCTTCAAAGCAAGATGGAGGATTTCTCAAGGAGGGGGTCACTTAAGCTCTGGTCACCTTAGGGGTGGACCTGGCTGAGGGGGTGACTCCTCCTTGTTTTTCTCATTAACCCTCTGGAGTTGCCACCAAAAAGTAGAGGCTTGTTGGGGGGTGGGCATCTCCACTAGCTGGAGTGCCCTGGGGCACTGTGACACCAGAGGTGAGCCTTTGCAGTGGGAGGTGTGAAGCACCTCCGCCCAGGACAGGCTTTGTTTCTGACCACAGAGTGCACAAAGGCACTCACCCCATGTGGTCAGAAACTCATCGGGAAGTGGCAGGCTGAGTAGCAGGCTGGCACAGACCGGTCAGCCTTGCACTAGTAGTTGGGCTAACATACAGGGGGCATCTTTAAGATGCCCTCTGTGTACATTTTTCAATAAATCCCACACTGGCATCAATGTGAGTTTATTGTGCTCAGACGTTTGATACCACACTTCTCAGATTTCAGTGTAGCCATTATGGAACTGTGGAGTTCGTAATGACAGATTCCCAGACCTTATACTCAGTATGGCCACCCTGCACTTACAATGTCTAAGAATTGACTTAGACACTGTAGGGGCATAGTACTCATGCAGCGATGCCCTCGCCTGTGGTATAGTGTACCCTGCCTTAGGGCTGTAAGGCCTGCTAGAGGGGTGACTTACCTACGTGACAAGCAGTGGTGTGTGGGCATGGCACTCTGAGGGGAGTGCCATGTAGACTTTGCCTTTTCTCCCCACTGGCACACACAAGCTGCACAGCAGTGTGCAAGTACTGAGTGAGGCATAATACATGCTGCAGCCCTTAGGGACCTGCCCTGGCCACAGGACCCTAGGTACTAGGGGTACCTTTTACTAGGGACTTAACTGTGTGCCAGGGCTGTGCCAATTGTGGAAGCAAAGGTACAGTTTTAGGGAAAGAACACTGGTGCTGGGGCCTGGTTAGCAGAGTCCCAGCACACTTCCAATCAAAGCTGGCATCAACACTGGGCAAAAAAGGGGGGGGTGACCAAACCAACAGTGGCATTTTCCTACACTGAGTACATGAAGAAAGCAGTAAGAACCTACAGGCAAGCCAAGAATTGCAAAAGCAATGGGCTGTCCTGACTGTGTACCAGCCAGGGCAGAAAGTGTTGGTCCTAGAGCCTGTGGCACCAAGAGCATTCCAAGACAAGTGGAGTGGATCCCATATTATAGTGGAAAAGAAGGGTGAGGTCACTTACTTCGTAGACCTTGGCCCTTCAAGAAGTCCTCTTAGAGTACTTCATATAAACCTCCTAAAGCCCGACTATGACAGGGCTGTCTTAAACCTGCTCATGGCCACTGATGAGGGACAGGAAGATGAGAGTGACCCTCTCCCTGATGTATTTTCAAATTCTGCAGCTGATGGTTCAGTTGAGGGGGTAGTTTTAGTAGATTGCTTTTCTCAGTCTTAAAAAGAAGACTGCAGAAATCGTCTGGGACAGTTCTCACAACTGTTTTCCCTTACACCCGGTCAAACCACATGGTGTGAACACACCATTGATACAGGGGCAGTCTGCCTGTCGAGTAAAATCTACGGCAAACCTCATCATGTAAGGGACTGCATCAAAGCAGAGGAGGTGTAAAAGATGCTTGACCTGGTAGTTATTGAGCACTCAAATTGCCCCTGGGATAACCCAGTGGTGCTGGTCCCAAAACCACATTCTCAAAATGGGAAAAAAGAGATGAAGTTTTGTGTTGACTATAGAGGGCTCAATACAGTAACCAAAACAGATGTTCATCCTATCCCTAGGGCAGATGAGCTCATTGATACACTGGCATCTGCCAATTATCTTAGCACTTTTGACCTTACTGCTTGCTATTTGCAGATTAACCTGCCAGAAGATGCTGAACCTTAAACAGCATTCTCCGCCATTGGAGGGCACTACCAACTTACAATAATGCCATTCGGTCTGAAGAATGCACCTGCCACTTTTCAGAGGCTGGTGAACACAGTCCTCCAAGGTTTAGAAGCCTTCAAGGCAGCATATCTAGATGATATATCTGTCTTAACTCAACCTGAGATGATCACATGGTCCACCTTTGGAAACTTTTGGAGGCTCTGCAGAAACCAGGCCTTACTATCAAGCCTTCAAAGTGCCAGATAGGGCAGGGGAAGGTGGTTTATCTGGGACACCTTTCTATGTGGGGAACAGATTCAACCATAACGGGGGAAGATTCATGTCATTTTGGATTGGACTCCCCCTACCACACAAACCCAGATCAGAGCCTTCTTAGGTCTCACTGGGTATTACAGGAGGTTCATTAAGAACTATGGCTCCATTGTTGCCCATCTTAATGACCTTACCTCCAAGAAAATGCCTAAAAAGGTATTATGGACAGCCAGTTGTCAAAACGCTTTTGAGGAACTCAAACAGGCCATGTCCTTTGTACCTGTTCTAAAGAGCACAAACTATTCCAAGAAGTTCATAGTTAAGACTGATGCTTCAGAGGAAGGGATCAACCAGTAGCTTTTATCAGCAGACAGTTGACCCCAGAGGAAAGCGTTGGTCAGCCATAGAGAGGTAGGCCTTTGCTGTTTTCTGGGCCCTGAAGAAGTTGAGACCATACCTCTTTCGTACTCTCTTCATTGTTGAGGCAGACCACAAACCTTTATTATGGCCTAAACAGATGAAAGGAGAAAACCCAAAATTGTTGAGGTGGTCCATTTCCCTACAGGGTATGGACTTTAAAGTGGAACATAGACCTGGGAGTAACTACTTTAATGCAGATGGACTCTCCAGATATTTCCACTTAGACAAGGAAGACTCATCTGGGCAAGGTTAGCCTTCTTGTCCCTCTTTTAGGGGGGTGGGGGTGTAAGAAAGTACCCTCTTTCTTGGCATGGTTACCCCCTTTTTCTGCCTGATATCAGTGTGTTTGAATGTGTTCACTGGGATCCTGCTAACAAGGACCCCAGTGATTATGCTCTCTCTCCCAAAATTCTGTATTTCACCCACAATATGCACACTGGTGCCCCCATTATAAGTTCCTAGTATATGGTATCTAGGTACCCAAGGCATTGGGGTTCCGGGGGATCCTTATGGGCTGCAGCATATATTTTGCCACCCATAGGGAGCCCAAGCAAAGTCTTCTGCAGGACTACCATTGCAGCCTGTGTAAAAAGGTGCAAGCACCCTTTCACTACCACTTTTCACTACACCAGGTCACCTATAAGTCACCCCTATGGCAGGCCTTCTAGCCCAGAGGGCATGGTGCAACATACCTGTGTGTGAGGGCCCCCATGCACTAGCAGAGGTGCCCCCATGAACTCCAGGTCCATTTTCCTGGACTTTGTGAGTGTGGGGATGCCATTGTATGCATGAACTGGACATAGGCCACTACCTATGTCCAGCTACATAATGGTAACTCCGAACATAGGTATGTTTAGTATCAAACATATTGGAATCATAACCCAAGGCTTTTGGATGCATTGATTCTACGATTCAATGCACTCTGGGGGCTCCTAAGAGGACCCCCAGTATTGCCATCTCAGCCTTCTGGGGTTTTCCAGGCAGCCCAAGCTGCTGCTGCTGCCACCTCTCAGACAAGTTTCTGCCCTCCTGGTGCTTGAAAAGCTCGAGCCCAGGAAGGCAGGACAAAGGATTTCCTTTGGGAGAGGGGTGTTACAACCTCTTCCTTTGGAAATAGGTGTTACAGGCTTGTGAGGGGTAGCCTCCCCAAGCCACTGGAAATGGCACATTTGGTGCTCTCCTTGCAAAAACCAGTCTTCACCAGTTCAGGGACTCCCAGTTGCTGCTCTGTTGTGAAACTGAACAAAGGAAAGGGGAATGACCACTCCCCTGTCCATTACCACCCCAGTGGTGGTGCTCAGAGCTCCTCCAGAGGGTCTCTGTGTTTTGCCATCTTGGATTCAAGATTGCTGAGAACTCTGGGAGCAGCTGAGTGGCCAGGTGGCCGGTGCCGGCAGGTGACGTCAGAGCCCCCTCCTGATAGGTGGTCACCCAGCTACATGACCAATCCCCCATTCATGGCTATATGGGTCTCTCCTTTTGGTGGTTCCTCAGATTCGGATTGCAAGACTCCAGCAGGAATCCTCTGCACCTTCCACTTCAACTTCTGACTGAAGAAATTGCACCTGAACTCTTCAGGACCCTAAAAGCTGCAAAAAAGAAGCAAGACACCTTCTGCAACATTGTATCTCCGGCTCCTTCCAGCAACTGTGACATTTCCCCGATCGTGCATCCTCTGAGGACAGCCTATCTTCAGCCTGCATCAGAAGAAAGAAGGAATCTTCCTTGGAGTGGAGTCCCTCCCCTGCTTCTGCAGGAACCAACTGCAATGATGACTGGCTGCGTGGATTCCCCTCTCCTGCTGAGCTGCATGTATCCTGCATCACAGGTGGTAGACTGAAGTGGTCCAGACGGTCCTCCTTGGTGGAGGTAAGACCTTGCCTCCTCACGCAAGATAGTACCCCCATGCACTGCATCCTTTGCAGTTGCCAAGGCTTGTTGGCATCCTTCTTCCAAGATCTTCATGCATCTTGAAGCTCCAGCTCCCAGCACTCTATCCTACGATGCACAGCTTCCTGAGTGGTTCTCTGACGGCGTGGGAGCCTTTTTCGTTGTGCAGCATGGTCCTCTTCTGCAACTTTCGTGTCCCCGTCCTGTGGGACTCCTGTAAGCTCTGCCTGGTCTTCTGTGGGCTGTATGTGTTGCTGAGGGCCCCATCTGGCTCCCCCTCCCAGATAGTGTCCACCTGGTCCTTCCTGGCCCCGGCAACGGCACTTTCCACTAACCGCGAGCTTTGCGTGGGCCAAGGCTTATTGGCGGACTTCGACGACAGAAACCCGACTGTAATCCTCCATCCGGCATGGGACACCGCCTGCACCCTGCAGGCACCCGACTTCATCTTCTTGGGTGCAGTGCTGACTCTTCTTCTTCACCAGTGGTTCACCTTTTGCGCCTTCATCCTGGTGGGTAGGGGCTCCTGCTCTTCCTGGACCCTTCTGTGCTTCTTGGACTTGGTCTCCTTCTTCCACAAGTCTTCTTGTCCAGGAATCCACTGTTGTTGTCTTGCAGTCACTTCTGGGTGTTGGAATATTCTTCTTTACTTCTCTCTGTGTGTTCTGGGAAACTTAATATGATTTACTCTTGTTTTCCTGGTCGCTAGGGTGGGTTGTGATACTTACCTTTGGGCTTTCTTAGTACTTCCAGCTCCCCTCTACACACTACACTTACCTAGTTGGGGGACCAACTTTCGCATTCCACTTTCTTAGTATATGGTTTGTGCTCCTCCTAGGCCCATTTCTAACTATTGTGATTTTCACTAATTGCACTGTTTTCTAACTGTTTTTATGCCTATTTCTGAATGCTAGTGTTTATAATTTGTGTATTGCTTACCTCCCAAGACAGTTTAGTCTCTATGGTATTTTTGGTATTTGTGTCACCAAAATAAAGTACCGTTATTTTTGTAACACAGATGTTAGAAATTTAGTATTTGGTTGGCAGTCAGGTTGCCCCCTGTCCAAGCAAGGACCCTCACTCTAGTCAGGGTAAGTCTCACACACTTCAAATTGTCCTGTGCCCACCCTCTGGTAGCTTGGCACTGAGCAGTCAGGCTTTACTTAAAGTCAATGTGTAAAGTATTTGTGCAATAAATCAGCGCCTTGAGACCTTACCGGGTGAGTAACACGCTTAACAAATTACTGATTGATTGATAACACAGTGCAAACACCACAAAAATACACCACAGAGGTTTAGAAAAATATAGAATATTTATCTGAGTAGCTTAAGATCAAGATTGGATAAATACAAGTTGAAATATCACTTTTGTAATGATAAATAGAGTCTTTAGTTCTTAAAAAGAAATAAGTATCTCTTGCAAGCACAAAGTACCTGGTTTGCGTCCAAATTATCCGCATAGGACCACAGAGGAGGACATGTGTGGAAAACGGAGAGGTGTGCGCCGGTTTCTCTGGGTGCACACAGATGATGCATCAGTGTTTTTCCACGCAGCAAGGGCTTTGCGTTGATTTCTGGCGTGCAGGCTTGGGTCCTCTTCGGGTTGCGGGTATTTGGATGCCCCGGGGATGATGCAGAGAAATCCTGAGTGTGCAGGACGAAGTCACAGAAGATGCGTCGGTTCAGTGGATGATGGGAAATTTCCGCCACACGGCAGGCGCTGCATCAATTCTTCTTGCAAGAAGTCCGGCTGCGTCGTTCCGGCTCGCGATTCGTTGATCCAGTGGGCCGTGCGTCAAAGTTTTGGTCGCAACGCTAGCACTGCGTCGATCTCCACTCGGGGAGCCAGGCTTTGTCATTCTGGTTTGGCGATGCAGTGATTTTCTCACCGCAGGGCAGGCTGTGCGTCGATTATGGCAGGCTGTGCGTCGATTTTTGCCACACAAGGAGTCCTTTGCAGAGATGAAGTCTTTTTGGCCCTGAGACTTCAGGAAACAGGAGGCAAGCAATACAAGCCCTTGGAGAGCACTTCGCAGCAGAGACAGAGGACAGAAAGGCAGCAGGGCAACGGCAAGGCAGCAGTCCTTTGCAGTAAAGCAGTCATGTGAGTCCTTTGGGCAGCCAGGCAGCTTCTCTTAGCAGGTTGCAGGTTTTGGTTCTTAGTTCCTTTCCTAGTAGGTAGCTTGTCAAGAAGTGTCTGAGTTGGTAGGTTCAGAGACCCGGTTTAAATACCCATATGTGCCTTTGAAGTGGTGGGGACTTCAAAGAGTGGCTTAGAAGTGCACAAGGTCCCCTTTCAGTTCCATCCTGTCTGCCAGGGTCCCAGTAGGAGGTTTGGCAGTCCATTGTGTGAGGGCAGGCCACTGTCCTTTGACATGTAAGTGTCAGGCCCTCCACCCTCCCAGCCTAGGAAGACCCATTCCGTATGCAGATGTGTGCAGGTGTGACTGAGCATCTTGTGTTTGTGGTTGTCTGGGTGAAATGCACAAGGGAGCTGTCAACCAGCCCAATCAGACGTGGACTGGGGGCAGGCCGCAAGGTACGGAAGGATTTGAGTGTAGAGAAATGCTCACTTTCTAAAAGTGGCATTTCTAGAATAGCAATATTAAATCCAACTTCACCAAGAAGCAGGATTTTCTATTACCATGCTGGCCATACTAAACATGACCTGGTTACCCCTTTCAGATCAGAATCTACCACTCAAACGGTATATGAGGGAAGCCCTAATGCTATCCTATGAAAGGAGCAGGCCTCAAAATAGTGGAAAGCGAAGTTAGGAGTTTTACACTACCAGGGCTTATATACTACACAGGTACATGTTCTTCCTTATATCTACATAGCACCCTGTCCTATGGGTTACCTAGGGCCTATCTTAGGGGTGACTTGTATGTAGAAGAAGGGGAGTTTAAGGCTTGGCAAGTACTTTTAAATGCCAAGTCAAAGTGGCAGTGAAACTGCACACACAGGCCTTGCAGTGGCAAGCCTGAGACATGGTTAAGGGCTACTTATGTGGGTGGCACAACCAGTGATGCAGGCCCACTAGTAATATTTAATTTACAGGCCCTGGGCACATGTAGTGCAATTTGCTAGGGACTTACAAGTAAATTAAATATGCTAATTGGGTATGAGCCAATGTCACCATGTTTTAGGGAGAGAGCATATGCACTTTAGCACTGATTAGCAGTGGTAAAGGGTGTAGAGTCCTAAAGCCAGCAAAAATTAGGTCAGAAAAAGAGAAGGAGGAAGTCAAAAAGTTTGGGGGTGACCCTGCAGAAAGACCATTTCCCACAACTGAGTGTTTTCTTTCATGTGTGTAAGTACTAGGTGTGACTGCGGCAGTATTGCATGAGCTTTGCATGTCTCCTGGATAAGCCTTGGCTGCTCATCCACAGCTACCTCTAGAGAGCCTGACTTCTAGACACTGACTACACTACACTAATAAGCAATACCTGGGCCTGGTATAAGGGGTAAGTACCATAGGTACCCACCACACACCAGGCCAGCCTCCTACACCTCTCAGCTGTAGGTTGTAGGGGAAGCGATGCAGGGCCTATGGCACTGAATTGCATTTAAGCCCTGGGGAGGTGGTGGTGCCTCGGGCTAGGGGGGGCAGAGGGGCCACCCCCCCTGCATTAAAATATGAATGCCCCTGGAATTTGGCCTTTCCGGGGGCTACAGTTAAACAAGCACGGGAGCCCTTTTTCTCGCCCCTACTTGACAGATCAGGCTTAAACTTTCCAGACAGCAGCTGATGTGACAGGCAAATTGTTGGCAAAAATTTTGTGACTATACATCAGCGAGACACTCTCACATCCAGGCAGACACTGTCACACTCACTCTAACACCCAGACAAACAGTCTCACACTCACTCTCACACCAAGAGAGACACTGTCATACCCACTGTATCACCCACAGAGGCGTTGTCACATCCGCTCTCACAGCAACACAGACACACACACGTTAACTGTCACACTCATAGACACTCACACACCCAGTCTCACATCCAGACAGACACTGTCACAGCCATAGAGATACCCTCACACCAAGTCTCAGACGAGACATACTCTGACACTCACTTTCACACCCAGACAGACACTCTTACACCCACTCTCACACCCAGTGACACTCTCACAACCACTCTCCCATCCAGAGAGACGCTGTCACATCTTCTCTCACACCCACACAGTCACTGTCACACTCATTATCACACCCAGAGACACACTCTCACATCTTCTCTCACACCCACAGAGACACTGTCACACTCACCCTCACACCCAGAGAGATGTGCTCACACCAAGTCTCACACCCAGAGACACACTCTGACACTCACTTTCACATCCAGACAAACACTCTTGCACTCACTCTCACAGCAAGATAAACACTGTCACACCCACTCTCTCACCCAAAGAGACACTGTCATATCCACTCTCACACCAACACAGATACAGGGGAATTGTTTGGGTTAGACTAGGCCTTGTCAACACGCAAAACAGAACTCTTACCCAGAAATTCAGTACTTAGTTGAATTTGATCCAGAGAGTACAGATATAGTAAAACCAAATATGCTGGATAGTTACCATCCAAGAAGTCCAGACCTTGAAAACACGTGTCTTCACGAAATTCTGCAAAACTATAGGTACAGAAATAATCTGTCAGAAAACATTGATGAAAGCAAATATGGTGTAGCTGGTTGTGATGGTTGTTTAGTTTGGCATGCAAAAGGTAACTTAAGCAACCAGTGAAAACATACTTGTCGAATTGCTGACAAAAAATAATGTTTCTACTTGGCTCTTCTCCAAATATTCAAACCATGGTGATCTGAAACAGAGTTACTTGGACAATTTGATTGCTATGAAGGCTCTTTCAATGCTGTAAAAGACAGTACTCAGTGTTCAATATTTTCTAACTACCTGCAAATGTTAGTGGATGAATGAAGTGGAGACAGCAATGCTTACAAGCAAGAGAAGAAAATGTTAACTTGGAAGAGTTATTAGAGAAACTCAATAATGAGCAGAAAGAAATATACATAGAAGTCAAAGATAAAATAGAGCATGGACTCCTTCATGAAAACCAGAAATGTAAATGTTCAAGCTTTAAACCAATTCTATTGTATGTCATTGGGCAAGCTGGAACTGGGGAAAACGTTTTCATATAAGCATTGACCACCTATTTACAAACAACTATAGATTGTATTGTATTGTGTGCAGTAACAGCACCTACTGAATTAGCTGCATACAACATTAAAGGAATTACCTTATATCGTCTACTTATGCTCCTGCTTGAACACAATAATATACTGGAATAGAAAAAAGTTATCTGGAGAAGCTTGTCATGAATTTTCCAGAGTTTAGAGGAAATTGAAACCTTTAATCATCAATGAGGTGAGCAGGGTCTCAAAATTAATGCTCGCCTTTGTACATTTAAGAATGCAATTGATATTGAAGACAGAGTATGATGTCCTTTTTGATGAAAAATGTGTAATTGTTTTCAGAGATTTGTTACAACTTACCCCAGTTAAAGGACAGCCTGTATTTAAAAAACTCTTACATGAAGAAATTCATAATTCTTTAGGAAGTTATGGAAATGTCAACATGTGGTTGAATTTTCTCTACATAGAACTAATTAGAAAATATGCATCAATCATCTGATATGCAATATGGAAATATTCTGATGGATATCAGAGTAGGAATACTGTCAAAAGAAAGGAAGCACTGCGTGAAAACCCGACTTATAAAGAACATATTTCCTTCATAAACATCTGCAGCACAGTTAATGTTTTAATTCATTCAACAAGGAAAATCCACCATGTGTCTAATACCTACTCTTAAAGAACGTACTTCTTTCAATGAAGATTTACTACAACTGGAGAAAGATAAAATATTGGAATTAATATTAATTGATAACATTGAATTCTAAGCAGTGACAATACTGTTGAGTGAAAAACTGCAATCAAAACCCAGCTCTTTGGAAAAATCTGCTTCTAAAAGTGCAGGATTAGAAAAGTGTTTCAATGTTTGTAAGAACTGTAGGGTGATTTTGCGGCATAACGTAAATGTTGAAAAGGATTGGTTAATGGAGCTATGGGTAAAATAATTGATCACATTTTGTATCCAAACACAAATGAGGTTTGAAATCTAGATATTCAATGTGATGATCTTGAAAGAGCATCACTGAATAATAGTTACACAAAATGTAAGTCTAACCTTCTATCAACTTTGAACATCAGAAAAACTGGCAAGTATATCACCTTAATGCTATAACAATGCAAAGCACATGAAACTAAATTGGAAACTCAAATTACAAATTTTAAAGCTGGACAAATCTCTGTTTCTGGAAAACCTTATACTTATACAGCCATTATTTTCCATGAAGGAGTAAGTATTACATCTGGACATTACACCATCTACATAAAAAAATACAACTGAAGGACAGAGTGTAATGATAGCAAACTTACATTTAAGAAGAGATTGCCCTGTAAATTACCAAATTCTTACCTTCTGTTCCCTAAAGCAGAGTTCTAAGAAAGATTAATGCTGGAGAAATGGAATAGTACACTTCTAGGACTTCAAAATGCAACAAATTAAGATATCAAGGGTGATGTCTTCATAAGGGATTCCAAATCTTGAAATCTATTTACTCTTGCAAGGAAACAAGCGAGATAGCACTAAATTGCAAAGACAGATCACAATGTATAAACTAGGACAGAGATCTACTACAAAAAGGACTACTGTATGGGATTTTCAATAAAGCAAAATAAGACATCATACGGCCTAACAGGGGTGATGTCTTTCAAAGGAATTTTAAATCTTCAAATCTTCTTACTCTTGGAAAGAAACCACATGCATACTACTTAACAGGAAATAGAGATCAGAAAGTTTGAACTAGAACAAACGTCTTCAGAAGATAAAAAGAAAAACTTCTGCTTCAAGAAGAGCTGGAAAACTATCACATTAATATAACACTACTGATATACTGAACTTTTGTTGAATGGATTACCAAACTTTATGACATCATGCGGCCTATCAAGGGTGATGTCTTTATACATATTATTAACTTCTACAGTGATTCATACACATTAACTATATCGCGAAGCTATAGTATACTTTCTATTACTTAACGAGCATAGCTAAAAAAGTTTGTAAATATTTGTAGTGAGTGCCATACATCCATACATAGTAAAGTTAATTTGAAATAACGTGCTATGTACTTATGTTTTTTTTTTAGTCCATATGACTGCCCCCCCACTCCAATGTTCAAGGATGAGTACCTATACGAACTTTATTTATAGTGCAAAAGCATAGAAACTGAGAATAGTGGCCAACGGAATGTAACATGCTGAAATCATATGATTGCTATGCAGTAATATATAAAATGTTGTATCTTGTAATTAACAATATCATTTTTATTACAGATTTTGAACTTCTAATAGATAACTTAATAATATAAAAGTTTAACTTTAATGTTTTGTCTCTTTTTACATAGATTGAAGGACCTTTTATTGTAGTAATGTAGGTGACTAATTACATATATTGTCATGAAAAGACCACTCGTAAATTTACCCGAGTACACATAGTTAGTTTTAGTGACATACCAACACCGTAATGTCAATACAGCTATGAATACAGATAAGCATAAACTAACACACTCAGGAAACACTTATTCATAAAATATATACCCAGGCAAACACTAATGCATATACTGCCACACGCAGACACACACTAATGCATACACTGACACATGCATGCACTCACTGATTCACACAGTGACACACCCAAGCACACACTGATACATACACTGAGACACCCAGGCACACACTAATACATACATACACTGACACACCCAGGGATACACTGATGCACACAGTAACACACACTGATGCATACACTGACACACCCAAACACACATTGATGCATACACTAACAAACCCAGGTATACACTTACACATACACTGACATACCCAGGCACACCCTGGTACACACACTGACACACCAAGGTACACACTGATGCACACATTAACACAACCAGGCAAACACTGATGCATACAGTAACACACCTCCATGCATATTGATGCATTCAGTGAGACACCAAGATACACACTGTTGCATACACTAACATACCCAGGTACACAATCATATATACACTGAGCTACCCAGACACACACTGATGTATACATGACAAACCCAGGCACACTCATGTGTACACTGAGCCACCCAGATACACACTGATTCATACACTGACTCACCCAGGCACACTCTCAGGCATACACTGATACATAAACTGCCACACCTACTCTAACACTGATATATTCACTGATACATCCACGCACACCTTGATGCATACACTAACACACCCATGTACACACTGAAATGTACACGGACACACCCATGTACACACTGATGCACACACTCACACACCCAAGTGCAAACTCATGCATACACTGACACACCCATGCACATACTAATACATACATTGATATATACACTGACATACCCAGGCTCACACTGATGCATTCGCTGACATATCCACGCACACACTAACACACCCATGTACACACTGATGTATACACTGACACAACCATGTACACACTGATGCATACACTGACACACCCAGGCATACACTGATACATACACTGACACACCCACTCTCACACTGGCACAAACACTGACATACCCATGCACACACTGATGCTCACAGTAACATACCCAGGTACACACTGATGCATATACTGACACATCAAGGCACACTCTCATATATACACTGACATACCCAGGCATACACTGATACATACACTGACACACCCACTCTCACACTGGCACAAACACTGACATACCCATGCACACACTGATGCTCACAGTAACATACCCAGGTACACACTGATGCATACACTGACACATCAAGGCACACAGTGATGCATTCAGTGACACGCCCAGGAACACTGCGATGCATATAACTAACATACCCAGGTATACACCTATACATACACTGACACAGCCAGGCTGACAGTGATGCACACAATAACACACCCAGGCACACTCTCATGCATACACTGACATACCCAGGCACAAACTGATGCACACAGTAAGACACCCAGGCACACACTGGTACATACAGTAACATACCTGGGCAAATAGCCATGCATACACTGACACACCCAGGCATGCTCTCATGCATACACTGAGATATCCAGGCACACACTGATACACACGCTGACACACCCAGGCACACACTGATACACATGCTGACACACCTAGTCACACACTGATGCATACACTGACACATCTAGGCATACACTGATATGTACACTGACACACCCAGGCGCACACTGATGCTTACACTGACACACCCAGACACAATGATATATACACTCACACACCTAGGCTCACTCTGAAGTAGACATCCTCACACTTAGGCACACACTGATGCATACACTGATACATCCAAGCGCACACTAATGCATACACTAACACACCCATTCACATACTGATGCATACACTGATATATACACTGACATACCCAGGGTCACACTGATGCATTCACTGACATATCCACGCACACACTGATGCATACACTAACCCACCCATGTACACACTGATGTATACACTGACACACCCATGTACACTCTCATGCATACACTGACACAAACAGACACACACTGATGCGTTCACTGACTTACTCACACAGTCACTCAAATATACACTAACACACCCTGGTACAAATTAATACATACACTAACACACATACAGACAGAGGTCTTTATATAACAAACACCATATACACAAAACAATAAAAGAATATTAAAGACTCAAACACAGCTCTTTGTTCAATTCAATAGTGGTTCTAACAAGAACCATTTGTTAAGATTTTTTCGACAAACATTTTAATTTTTTAGAAAACATATTATTTTCAAAAAACGTATCAAAAACTTTGGAAAAACCTAAATGCAAAAGTTTAGCTTTTTCAAAGCACAATGGTGTTGTAACAGGGAGTTCAAGCAATAAAATTGTGAAAAAAAATTAACAATGGTGTTTCTTTACCTGTGAAAAATATCACTCACATTTTTAACTTTTGCGACAACAAGATTATGGCAGATGGCACAGTTTGACCTAATCCAGTGCATGTGGCTTCAGTGATGGTTGCAGGAGGGACATGGCCAGATGAAGATGAGCCAGGCTCAGCAGTCAAATTTCTTCCTTCTCTCTCTCTCTCTCATCATTCAGAGATTTGCAAGTTCTTGCTTTGTGTACACATCCTTCCACATACTAGATGTCCCATGATTGTACTTTTTTGATGTGCAACAAGACCATTCTTAGCCACACAAGTTGCACTTTACAATTTTAGCTGTAACTTTTTTTTCTCCACTAGGTATTGTGAAGAACTGCCCTACCTCGCTCTCTTTTCATTAAGAAGAAGGCAGGCCTGCATTTTCTTCTTCAAGAGGAACAGCTTCTGCTCTGCAGGTGGTGATGAATCACTCCCTTCACTCATACTGAAAAGCACTTCAGCAGGATCTCAAAAAAGATGCTTCTCCCACAACAGCTAGAGAAATAACTGCTTTAGGGAGTGGTTCTACTCAAAATTAGGTGTGGGTCAAAACTAACCAATGAAATAGCAGAATAATCTTTTGACATCAATCCGATCCGCGGATCGTGAGTCGCAGATTTGTCGCTCTACAAAAATAATAAAATGATAGGCCTGATTATGAGTTCGACAGACGGTTAACATCGTCCGCCGAAGTTCCAACAGGGAGGTTGCCGCCATACTGGCCCATTATGAGTTTCCCACAAGGTCAGCAGGTGGAAAACTGAGTTTGTAATCAAGCCAGCGCCAATGCTGTAGGCTGGCGGGTGCACCAGGCTCTCTTAATGTTCACTGTCTGCAATGCAGACAGTGAACATTGTGAGGGTGCTGGCCAGGGGGGCTCCTGCACTGCCCATTGCCCTGGGAGATTAGGGCCATCACCTACTGCCAGACTGCTGGGATCCCTGATCCTGGCGGAGCTGGCGGTCCCCTCGCGGCCTGACCGCCAGGGTTGAAATATGGCACTCAGACCACCACATTGACAGCCCTAAATATACAGCATGTGTTTGCACCTTGGAAATAGGTGCATGATTATAGCAATTTCATAAACAATGGGTCCTATATACATAAATGTTTTTTGTTTTTTTACAACAATCACGTGATAGGGACAGAAACCATAGAGCTTCGCCCGTCTATGTTTGCGGTACTGTGGAGGCTTGGCGGATCTAAAAAATGATTACAAAAAAATTGCTCTCCCACTGCACAAGTATTTCAGTACTGGATATACTATGGAGCAGTATCACCACTAACATCTCAAAAAGCAGGGTCCTGCCCCATCCAACTTAGAACTCTGCAAAGTATTAAAGTCTTCCTGCCTTTTCATAATGGTAAACAGCTTACCAAAGGGACCTGTGGTGCTTTTCTTGCAGGTTTTGGTGGTGCATTGTTTAATGGTCAGGAATATGAGATCACTACCTAAGAAAGAAACACTTACAACATATAGCTAAGGAGAACAACCCTAGTTTAGTTCTTATTTATATATTTGTATTGTTGTTGGCCTCTCTATAGGATAATTTATATCAACACAGAACACTGCAAAAAGAGACATGAGGCGCAATCACATTGCTATACGCAGACAAGGTTGCTGAGCACATTTCCTCGTTGTCCATTATACAGCTGTAGTGTAGAATATTCACTGGACATTTATTCAAAGAAGTAGCTGTTACTTACTAACCAGTAGAAAGTATTTCAGTTGCACAGAGATGTTGTGCAAAACAGTGGACTCTTTTTGAATAATTGGGCAGGTGTAGTTTTTTTATGGCCAAGTCTCTCATGCACCTACTGACACACCCACACAGACAATCACACAAACACTCTCAGATGCACTCAGACACTCACTCAGACACTCATACAGCTAGTCACACTCAGTCACAGACTCTTCTACTCAAACTCAGACCCACTTACACAATCACGCTCCCACTCATACACCCACTGAGACACTCATTTAAGCACTCAGAGACCCACTCAAACATTCACACATCTATTCACAAAACCTCTCGGACAGTCATACACCCACTGACAAACTCACACAACCACTGGCAGACCCACTCAGAGAGTGAGGCACTCACTCACAGACCCACTGAGAAACTCATGCACTCACTCATAGACCCACTCCGACACTCATGCACTCACTCAGATCCACTCAGACACGCATGCACTCACTCACAAACTCAATATGGCATTCATGCACCCACTCACAGACCCTCTGAGGTACTGATCCACCAACTCACACACCCACTCACACACCCACTCACAGACCCACTCACACACCCACACAGCCACTCATACACCTTCTCGCCTACCTATACGACCACTCACACATCTAATCTGAAAGGTTACATTTAGGAAATAACTTTGTAAAAAACGTTGACAATAACTGAAAAAAAACAAATGTTACAGAGACGTTATAGTTAGGAAATAGAATTTAAAAAACGAAATTTACAGGGACGTAATAGTTAGAAAATAGATTTTAAAAAACCTTACAAATTCACTGGAAAAAACAAAGGTTACAGCGATGTTATATTTAGGCTCAGATTTCACTCGTACAAAATCATTAAAATTCAGAAGTTATACTTACCTGAGCTAATTATAACTTATGCCCCGGCAATGCACTGGTTATGACTTCACATATTACAACATTCATGACATGGTCAGTGACATCACTGATGACATCTCAAATGACATCACTGATGACATCATCCAGTGAGTGTAAGTGTTTCGTAAAATATTCTGAGAGTTAAAGATATATACTAAGTTACTGCATGAGTTAAATACTATTCTTTTTTTACTACTGAGTGATACTGTTTCTAATACATGTTATCTGAGTGGCTCTGTGACTGTATCAGTGTGGGAGTGGGTGTGTGAGTAGCTATATGGGTGAGTGAGTGACTGTGTGAGTGGCTGTATTAGTGGGTTAGAGTGTGTGAGAGTTGCTGTATCGGTGACTGGTGTATTGTGGAATATTTACAATTATAATGTATATTTATTTAACATGTGCAAAAAGATAATGAGTGGGGAACTGTATTACTACTCAGGATTTCTTTTTAACAAACGTGCAAATGTATTTATTTAATGAATTAAAATTATAAATCTATTGAAAATTCATTGAAAAAAACAAAGGTTAAAAGGACATTATAAATAGGTGAAAATGTCAGTTAAAACATATCATTTTGAAAAAATAAAACAGCATGCGGCCGATGGCAATAATATATTATATTAAGTTAAAAAAAAACTCAAAACTTAAAGGAAAAACAAAGCTTAAAGTGACAGTATGGTTAGGTATGGTAATAATATCTTCGCATTTAAAAAAAAAACTTAGAAATATTAATTGAAAATTCTAAAATTTAAAGGAATGGTGTAGTTAGGTAAAAATGTCAGTTAAAACCTACAAACAAAACCACCACAATTCACCAGCTATAATTATCTCAAATAGCTGTAACTTGTGCCCTAAAGTAATTATAACTTTTGCCCCCACCATACACAGAGTTGTCATCAATGATATTGTTTCAAATGTTGCTGTGATGTTACCATTTATGTAATAGAACATATCATGAGTGATGTATGGGAGGTAATTAGCAGTGCATGGCAAGATGTGTGAGTAATAATTACTTTAGCCACATGTCCTCCTCCTCTTGAAAATCACAGCACTTTTTCCCAGGCCTTGAGTCCTGAGATGGCTGCCGCCACAGCATTGTTGATATGGTGGCAGCCAATCAGATCTCGTCTCAGGATATGTCGGTTTTGCAGACCCCCTGTACACAAGTAGCTTGAGGCCTAATGTTTCAAAAACCTCTAAATGGATTTACACAGAATCATAAAAAGCATGCTTTCTGTGCCTAAATTCGTTTTCTGCCAAATTTTGTGTAATTCTATTCAGCAGTTCTTGTAGTATCACAGTTCAGTTTTCCTATGTAAAAATAATGTAGAAAAGACGTTTTGGGGACCCTCCTTTTTCTTAGGCCCAGCTTAAAGGATCACTTTGAAACTTTTCAGGAAGGAGCTGAGGTGGATGACACTTTCTTGGAAAGTTTTGTGAAGATTTGTCAAATGATGCAAAAGTTACAAGCAAACCAAACCAAGATTTTCCTATGGAAACACAATCCTAACTATAACTGCCCACTGGGTAATTCTCTAGATAAAAGATTGAAGGAATCTTGTGGTATGAGTGTGGAAGTGTTTTAAAACTCAGGTATTTTTAAAATACGTGTGTATTAATATATCAAATAATTTAAAGTATTTAAAATTGCCACAAATCTTAATTACAAATATAAAAGGAAACACTCACCGGAGGCACACACAACACGCCGAAGCAGACATGGAGAGAGTTGGAAATCATGCAAGCCCTGCTCCTTGCCATATACCTCCATGACCGTGACCGCCGACCAAGACGACGACGGTAAGTACAGCAACGTACTAAACAAGGGAAGAAAGGGCACAGTTACATATCTACCCACTCCACCCACCCCGCAACGCACCCCCAACTCCTCACAACATCACAAGCCATACACACCTGAGCAAGAGGTACTTACCCAACACAAGTCCTGGAAAACCTGCCCAAAATACACAAATGTGCACAACCCCCCCCCCCACAATGAAATGATGAACCACGTATCCAGAGTGTGCCGACACCAACACTGGGCACACAAACTTTATTGAAAATGTAACATCTGAGTGTCCAAATAAAGCCATTGGCCAGTCCAACACAAAGGCTGTAGGGCGCAAATGACCTGAACTTGACTCCCACGTGTACACATGGTACTCCACCATCAAGGGGTATCAATTTGGCAGCCAGGCACCTCAGGGAACAGGGGCAGGGGGTGGCGGGTGGGTACTTATGACTGGGGGGTTGGTTTGGGCTTACGTATGGGAGGTGGAGGGGGTTTGAGTTTAGCCTTGGAAGGTGGGGGAACGGGCTTGGACCATGGGGTGGCAGATGGACCAGGGCCAGCACGTGGCTTCTTGCTCACTGGTGAAGGGGCACGGGAATGGGAAGAGCAGACAGGGGCGGACTTGGACGTGGAAGGAGTGGACAGGGCAAGGAGGTGGGCACGTTTAGGTATGAGACAGGGTGGGCCAGTGGGTTCAAAAAGGTCAACACAGGACAGGAAAAGTTTTTTAGGGGCAGTCGGGGTGAATATGGAGGAAGGTGTGGGAGTGGAGGTAGAGGGAGTGCTTGTAACGGGTGTAG